>NC_137458.1:252936902-253536902 GCF_964235325.1 Thermobia domestica | reverse complement strand
CCCATCCAAGGCGTACAATGGTATCCGGGTCATCCTAGTCACGTGGGGCTTAGCATTGTCCTGTAACAGGAGGCCTCCTTTTCGATTCAGAAGTGCTGGCTACAGAGTTTTGAGTTTTTTCTCGAACACGGTTCAATTGCTAACAGCACAAACTTGCATTGATGTTATGACCAGCTGGTAGTAGTTCTTAATGCACGATCCCACGAGCAGTCCACAAACACACAGGAGGACCTTCTTCTGGTGCAGTGTTCGTTTCGCCTGTTTTGGAACCGGTTCATGGGATACTAATCAATGATGATGGTGCCGTGAAGCTTCGAAAAGAACCCACTTTTCATCACATGTCAACACTCTGTGCAGAAATGGCTCCTTCGTCAGACGAGACAGCAAAGAAACACAGGTGTCTGCTCGCTTTACCATCTGGCCCGGAATCAAATCATGTGCGACCCATCGACCCAACTTGTAGTGCTTCCTAAGTTGATGGAGTTACTGCCGAATGGTTTCTCCACTCACACTAAATTGTAGTCCTAGTTCCTCACATGTTTGGCCACTATTCGCCTCAATTGCTGGCTGAAGATCTTCATTTTGTACATGTGCTGGTCTTCCGGCAAGTGGTACGTCTTTCAATGTTTCGTCACCGTCCTTAAAGTTGTTCAACCACCGCTGGCTGCACTGTCCACGTAGTAACGACACCCTCACCGAAAGCCTGGTATACATATCTTCTGCCCTGCTGCAGCGGCGTTTGACCCCAGTTTGAACTCGTACAGCATACTCGCCCTCCTAACTCTCTGTGGAGGTACCTTGTTCACTCTGTCCTTACGCAAGTCCATGGTGTAACTGAACTGTCATAACCAGGACATACTCACACCAACAACTGACCTTAGCATTCAACTCACGATGTGAGGACCAATTGAACACAGACCTTCACAAAAGCGAAATAAGTCCTTTGGCTACCTTTATAATATTGGGCCTCCCCCAAAAGCATGTACGCCACCCAGCAAAAATTTCTGGGTGTGCCCGTGCATACATATAGTTAGAAATTTAATGCAAATATCTGAAAAAAGTGCAAATTGTCAGATTAATATGGCGTTGTATCAGTTTTCGCCTTCAAATTAGCTCTGATGCTGTGTTAAATGGAGTCATTGAGAACGTGAATAGTAGTATTACACCATTCTGAGTGCAGTTTACACTCTGTTGTTTGAGGAAAAATAGAGGCCGAAGATTCGTGCCTCCAAAACAGACCAGATATTCGAGTCATTGAATTTAGAGTGCCAGAAGAGATTTTGACTTTCTCTCGATGTTCCTTAAATCACGCTGCAAACTTCCAACCGTGTGAATGGGGTCACTATAACCTTGGAATATGGCGTCGTTGGTCGGAAACTAGACCATAGGCCCCCTAAAAAGATGATATACTCACGGACAGTGACGTGACCGGTGGATATCAGCACATTATCAATTCAAATTATTACACACACACACATTACTGCCAACAACATCAAAGAAACGCCCCGATGTTTCACGCTTGGGCAGAGACAGTGGATGATATGCATTTTTGGCACCTGTCACGCATAAATATGGATTGTGCTTTTAAACGATTACTCGTACGATCATATCACAGATTTTCAGTCATCAGTTTCTATATTCCATGTTCGCAGAAGCGTTATTGTCCGTTCTTAGCGATTTCGTACATGCAACTGGACTCTGTGTGTCCATGCCATACCATGCAACTCACGGTGGATTGTGATAGCCGACGCAGGCTGTGGGAGATGCTGCTTGAGTTTTTCCGACACTTAGGCCTAAACCTCGATTCTGACTGACAATCTGCTTTAGTATTCGGAGGTACCTGTAACTGAGAGATTTCTTGCAACTACTGTTCCTCTCCGCTAATGTTGTTTTGCGGCGAGTTTTGTAGGCTGTCTTTACCTCAGACACTGTCTCTAGCGACACACCCAACATGTGTCACATTTTCGTTACGCTCACACCATATAACCAAGCTCCAACAATTTGCAATCTTTGAAAATAAGAGAGATTGCAATTTTACATTATCTCCTAATGTTCACTGCACACTGACGTTCTAGTGATCCTTACGTACTATGGAGTTATCCTAATACAGTAGAACTGACAACACGAAACTGCGGTTGCCACTTGACGTTGCCAAACCAAACATCTGACCTGTTTCCAGCTCAAGATGTGTCTATTAAATCAAGTATTTGTACGTAACTAACTAACCCATGGCCTATAAAACCCAAAGATTGAATAGGTTCACAAAAGCTATCCATTAACGTTCGTCAGTAGCATTGGCGGATCAGTGGGGAGGGGTGATGGCGGTGAACACCCGCTTCCCCAAACACTAATTTTTTATTGGTCTATATTTAACATATTGTATTACTTTCGTCTGCTTTGATGTAAAACTTCGTATTCTAAGCATATCTTGATCGATCAGGAGGCAATCCGCCCTCCCAAACGTCCTAATGGATCAGCCAGTGGTCCTTAGCCAACTTGATCCATTGCTATTTTGTATTCCTATTTCTGAAAGATCCATCTTAATATTGTCCTTCCATCTCTGTCTTGGTATTACTAAGGCTAGAGTGCACGAGGAATAAGAAGTAGAGAGTACATAGAAAGCAGGGGCGGATCCAGGATGGACTTCTGTGGGGGACGGTGTATTGTAATACTGCTATTTAGAGCTACTTTTATGAGCTCCAAACTCTGGAATGGGTTTTATTTATATATAAAATAATAAAGTTTCCTCTTCTAGGAAAGGGAGGGACGATCCTCCCGATCGCCCCCTGGATCTGCCCCTGATAATAAGTCACGAGTAACTGATGCATAGGAAGAAATCAATGTCCACATATATTTCGGTCAAAGTTGGACAATTATTGGTGATTGAACAGGCGTTTTCGGATAAAAACGAAGTACTACAGGAGCGCTCCCTAGAGACTGAAGATTCGAAGTAAATGTAACTCCGATTGTATATGTAGAATCGGTTACATCTGTGGACCACCATAATTCCAATTTGGAGTTCAATAATTGAAGTTTGGATATCAAACTATAACCCACAACAATCATGACATTCTTGTATAACAAAATGTTGTCTTCCGAAAGCACTAGCATACGTAGAATTTCGTTAAGTTGGTTCAAGATTCCAAGTTCATATAATTTGATGTGTTTATATACAGTGGAGTATCTCTTAACTGAAATTCCTTTAACCGAACATCGGCAAAACCTCTCACCTTCTAACAAGTAAAGCTCTCCCAAGAATCGGGGATCCGGAAACCGCGCATATATTTAGATAGAAGAGAGCCACGAAGGAATACTGGTGAAATATGCCGGGTCGACAGCAAAGGATAAATCCAATGTGGCCGTCCGAAGGTCATGCCAATCGACTTTTGCAAGCAACCTCTCATCCACTTCCCATGGGCAGATTGACTTAATGTTTTGCAGATTGATATACAGTATGTATGAACACTACACATCTATTGGTTTGAAATTTCGCGGATTGCGGTTCAAGCATTAAACGGTTCAAAATATCGCCATATGGAAACCAATATGACCGAATAAAATCCTGAACCACCATTCCATTTTTGTAGTACGAGCTGTTTGGTTCAGGATTTTGCTCGGCCATATTGGTTTTCAGATGGCGATATTTTGAACCGTTTAACGCTTTTCATACATGTCTAGTGATACTGTACTTTCATAGTACAATTCGTTTTCCAGACAAAAGTCTTTGACACATTGTCATTTTGATCGGCCATATTTGTTCAATACGTCAACATCCGCGAAATTTCAAACCAATAAACGTGTAGTGTTCATATATATATATATATATATATATATATATATATATATATATATATATATATATATATATATATATATATATATCAATCTGCAAAACATTAAGTCAATCTGCCCATGGGAAGTGGATGAGAGGTTGCTTGCAAAAGTCGATTGGCATGACCTTCGGGCGGCCATATTGGATTTATCCTTTGCTGTCGACCCGGCATATTTCACCAGTATTCCTTCGTGACCCTTCTCTATCTAAATATATGCGCAGTTTCCGGATCCCCGATTATTGTTTTTTTTTGCCAGCTAGCCGACGCTAGCTACTACCCGAAGAGGGTTACGCCCTCTGTAGGGGAAGAGATTTTTTAATAGATTGTGCTGTTCAGGAAGCCGTGGTTGGGATATGGGTTGATACATAAAATTTATTGTTCAAATTGTGATGGTCATTATGGCCTTTAACCATAATCATGAGGTAAAGGAAAGACATAAGTTTCAGTGAAGGAAAAGCATAACTGTAAAATGATATGAGATGAGAAGATGAAATGAAGTGCGAAACTCACTACAACACATAGGTTCTGTTAGTTGAGCAAATGCAGGTTATCTTCTCGCCTAGGGGCGGCGCTAGGCATCAATGTAGACAGAGGAGCCCTGTTAATACAGAAGGTATTACTGTGCATATGATGGCCATATGTGAGGTAGATGAGCGTCTGTAGAGTATGGTTCGTAATAGGCGGTGTCTCAGGGTGGTCTGGAGGTAGAGTGTAAAGGTATAGAGTAAACAGTAGTGAGAGCGGCGGGAAAAGAGCAGCAGTAGGGGAGATGCTTCGGGCGTGGTCTTCAAAAGTTTTCTGGAGAAGTGGATGATTGCTGTGCAGGCGCTGGGTGATGTATTTGGTTCGGAGTGTTTCTAAATGATACAAGATGTGTGGAAACGTAAGTCTGTCATAAAGATCTTGAGTGGGACTTGGTAATTTGATACGGAAAGCGATTCGCAAAGCATGACGTTCCAGGATGCGTAATTTCTCATAGTAGAGGATCGGAGCAGATATCCAAGCTGTAAATCCGTACGTGAGAATAGGACGGAGAAAGACCTTGTATGTGTTGAGAATTGTATGAGCATTGAGTCCCCAAGTAGTTCCAGCAAGACGTTTCAGGAGATTGAGGCGAGAGTAAGCCTTCTTGGAGATATCTTTTAGGTGTGCTGTCCAGGTTAGATGCTGATCGAAAGTGACTCCAAGATATTTGACACTGCGAGTAGGGTTGAGCAATACATCTTGCACTGTGAGGTGCAGAAGTCTTGGATTTCTGAGGACACGGGAACGATGCTTCGGAGCAAGAAAGAGAATTGCTTGAGTTTTTGCAGCGTTTATTTTTAGTCTCCAGTGAGAGCACCAGTCAGCAAAGGCATTGATAGATTCTTGTAGAGCGAGATTGAGTTGGTGAATGGTTTTCCCTGTCGCAAAGAAAGCAGTGTCATCGGCATACTGGAAGAGTTTAACTGTAGCTGGAACAGGTGGAAAGTCGGAAACAAAGAGAATATATAATAACGGCGACAAAGCCGATCCTTGGGGAACTCCGGAATGGAGAAAAATGGGAAATGAAAAACTGGAGTTGATACAGACGTATGCCAGTCGACAAGAGAGAAAATTAAAATGAATCTGATGTAAGCAATAGGCAATCGGAGCTGTTTGAGTTTATAAATGAGAGCGGGATGCCAGACCTTGTCGAATGCCTTTCCGAGGTCAAACAGGACCAAACATGATGGGTTGCCTGTGTTAAAGTGATTATAGATGGAATTGGAAAGGCGAAGCAACTGATCATTTATGCTGAAAGAAGGTCTGAAACCAGCTTGTTCAAGTGGAATGACGTTGTGTAGTGCCAGGTACGGATGAAGACGTTTAACAATGATGCGTTCCAGTATTTTACTAAAGGTTGACGTTAGTTGAATAGGGCGGTACGAGCTAACAGAGGCAACAGGTTTATGTGGTTTTAGGAACATTAGGGTTTTTGAAGTTTTCCAATCAGCAGGTATAAAGCCAGTTCTAAGAATAAAGGTATAGATGAGACAAAGGAGATATAAGACTACGTACGGACTTTCTTTAATGTGTCGATATGTAATAGAGTCCATGCCAGGGGCTGTGTTACGTCTATGAGCTACCACTGAGGTTATGTCAGAAATCGAGATCGGTGCAGTAAGAGGATTGTTTTCGGGTAAAGTGTGATGAACATTAGCCTGCAGATGTGGCGAATCCAGATTGAGGTTGTCGACTGGATGAGATCGATGGGGATATTCAGGTGCGAGAGGTGTAAAGATGTCCTGGAGATACCTGGCGAAAGCATTGGCTTTATCTGTATCAGTATGAAGCGGAGTATTATTGTCGATGAGAGGATATGTCGTGTGAGTATTGAGACCAGTAAGTTGCCGGAAACGTTTCCAATACTGAGTAGGATGTGAAAGAGACCCGAGATTATTGCATGTTTTGACCCAGCATCGCAACTTGTAAGCTTTAAGATAGTTGTGAACTGTTCGTTGCAATTGTCTGTGATGCTGAAGAGAGTCAAGGTTGCCAGTTGCAGCATAATCTCTATAAAACTGTCGGGATCGTTTTATCAGTGGTAAGTATTGAGGAGGTAAAGAGGGTCGAAAATTTGAAACTGTTGATTTAGAGATGTATTTTTCTGTGGCGTTTTGCATAACAGTGACGATAGAATCCAGAGCATGAGACAGGTCAGATTCAGTGGTCGGTGAAGGAAGATCATTAAGATGATCCTCAAGGTATGATCTGTAGGCATTCCAATCTGCTTTATCATAGCGGTAGGTAATACGGGGCGGTGGCGTTTGAGAAGTGGTATTGCTATGAGTCTGAATAACTAATTTGATTGGAGCATGATCACTACCAATGAGGTCAAGAACATTAACAGAACTACGTTGGGATATGTTGCTCGAAACAATGACTATGTCGGGAGTAGTCTGACTCGTGGGGCGAGTCGGTTTGGGTAGTGGTAAAATCACTCCGGTGGTATGACTGATAATGTGATTGAGGAAACAATCACGTTGCGTAACTGTCCGGCTATGTAAATTTACGTCTGCCATGATTATGTAAGTACGGAGGTTGTTGGAGATATATTGAAAGAAGCTGAATGGAATATCATGACCCGGACGAACGTAAATGGTTGCCACAGTTACGTACAGTGCTTGATAATATAGAGATGTAATAAGGTATTCAGGAATATTTGGAAGGACTGGAGAATGGCTTCGAAATGGAATAGAGGGCGAAAACCCAATCGCTACTCCCCCATTGGCTCGTCTAGCTGGCATCGTGCTATCTTGGCGTAACAATTGGAAGCGAGATATGCGGCAGGGCAGTCTATGGGTGAGATGAGTCTCATTAAGGATGAAGGTATTTATGTGTTCTTCTAGTAAAAGCGCTTCAAAAAGCGGCTTATGCTGTGGTAAAGAGCAGATGTTTAGAAATAAGAAAGAGAGCGCCATAATGCAATGCAGAATAATGCGGATTGTGACTGGATAGAGGTTAGACTTCAGTTTCAAGGACATTTGAATGATAATATACACTATTGCCTGAATATGTTGGACAGATGTTGGCATGGAAAATTGCCTTGGCCGCGGATTGAATTTGTTGAGCGATGTGATCTCGTAGAAAGGGGTGGATGTTTTGTAGCGAGAGAGTTAGAAACGTCAGTAACTGATGAACAGTGACAGGTTGTTGTAAAGCAGGATTGGTCGGGGGTTGGATTTGTTCTGGTATGCGTAATGGTGCCACAGTCTCCGGTTTCGATGGCTCTGGAGCTGGCTTGGAGCGACATTTATAACTGTATGTTGGGTGAGAGTGATCTTGACATGTGGAACAGGTCGGAGGTAGTTTGAGAATTGTACAGCTGTGTGTAGGATGTGGTCCAGAACAGTAACCACATTTAAACGGGTTTTTGCACTGCGAAGTAGAGTGCTGGCCATAAACCTGACACCGCTCGCAGCGAAGAGGTAAAGGTGCAGAGGTGCGTGATGGTTCAACGCGATGACCTTGTTTGTATATATATGCACCACGACTCATCGATAGTCTGTTGAGAGTTAGTCAGTACCCGCACCATGTAGGTCAAACCATGGTCGTTTTTAATCCTGAGGCATTTAATGACATTATGACCTTCTAGTTTTAGTTCTTCAAAAACTTCCTCGTCAGTGTAACTCGGATCTACCCCTCGTATCACAACAGACAGTGTGGGTGTTTTTCTCGGTGGCGGCGGCTGTTTCGTGCGTTGATCACTGAGCTTGGTCATAGTTGATTTAGATCCAAAGATCTCAAAACTGAATTTGTTTCTGGTCGTACGAAGAAATTCCGGATCCAGCGTCTTTATAATCATGCCGTTCCGTGTTCTGACAATCTGAGTAATATTAGCCCGAGGCATATACTTTGTAATCTGTACTAAAAGAAGCTTAGGATTGGAAAATTTGGGATCAAAATTCTGCAGGAAGAAAGAATAAATTGGTGGTCGATTCGGAGAAGGCAGGTTGGGAAATTGGCGATCATCCTGTATGTCGATCATCATAGATGCTTCAGAGCTTGCATCGCCTTATGTTGACGTTTAGCAGGCGGCAGCTTGGTGGAAGCGACAGGAGAACGTTGACGAGAAGTAGAGCCCTGGCTGGTAGAAATGCGTTCCAGAGAATGGCATCTCCGTCTAATCGGTTTCCCGGAGGAGCAAGAAGGTTCCGGTGCTATAGGCGGCAAGCCGGAATGTTGTCCAATGACAGGTTGGGACGTCATAAGTCAGGGTGAAGATAATGAGTAAAACAGTGTGACGAAATGAAAAGATGAAATGAATGAATGATGAAGCTAAGCTTCCAAAAATATGTGCACTGATGTGTGCGGTAACGCAGTCTCCACTCGAGTGAAACCCTTGATCTCTTCCATTCTCTCGCCCGTTGCTGAGACTTGCCGTACTTGCGTCCACAAATACGTAATAATCACAGCCTGGACTTGACACTGAAAAACAATGCCTCGAATGGGAAAGCTGGAAACCAGCGAAGTGCCGATTCTTGGGAGAGAACCTTTACTTGTAAGAAGTATGTCATTGTCTTTATCAGGAGCGCTCCATGATACACAAACAAGAATAATAGAATACAAAATTGTACGCCATTCAGCGTTGTAATTTCAATAATAATTTTTCATTTTGTATTTTTCTCAATCAATACCCATACTCCGTAAACAAGGATGTGATTTGTATAATCGATATACAGTTTTCTTTCAACTGAGTGTCACTGGAGGAGCTTGTAGCCGAAACTTTCGATTTTGGTAAGGTAAATATATTGACTTATAATACTGTAATTGAGGCTATTTTAAGCCTTGTCTAGAGGATAGTACACAGTTTAAAGTCTAGAAATAGTGATTTTCCTTGTAACCGATTTTATCAGGGCCCGGTCCCGTGGTAATCAGTTAACACCGATTTCTAATTTTGTGAATGTTTCTTTTTGCACAATGTCTTTCTCAAGAGCGAAGTTACAACCCCGAAATTACCCTCGGGTATACCACTGTCCGAAAGTGAACTTCTTATAATGTAAGATTATAACGAAAATATTTATATATCTATTTACGTATCTATATTATTATTATTAAATATTATTAGCAAGCAGCACTTTTATATAATATTAACAGCTTACACTTCTTTTATTCTGTAAGATGATGACAATCCTTCACTATATCACAAATACATTTCAAATATCCTTCTTAGTGAATTCAACTACATCTTCATGATAATCCTATCAATAATTAATCAACAAACCTTTTCTTTTTTTCAATATACCTATTTCTGTTCAATTATTGCGCCTCTGATCATATACCTAAAACAGGTACAGATTGATAATATGATAATATTATTTACATCCTTATATAAATTGTCGCTCGAACGGGAATTACATAACAGTAATACTGTGAAGGAAAGAGCCCTGGATTAAAATGTTTCCAAATATTGATCTTTTGAATAGCCCTCGTATGAATTTAAAATTGCATTAATACAATTATTTTTCTTCTCTTATCCTTATATATATATATATATATATATATATATTCATATCACAATATTATATTCTTTTATATGTAGTCTTAGTCATACTTTCATATATTAATAACGTCAAAAAATATCGTCGGTAGGACTATTCAGTTGTCTATTCCTTCTCGTATTAAATAATATAATATTATCTTTATCTATATTTAACATATTTATCCATGTTCTAGCAACATTATTTATAAGGCAAGCTCATATGCAAAGATTCTATCAATCACAACACATAAAACAGGTACAGATTGTATAATAGCAAATTATGATCTGCAATTAATATAAAATTGTAACAAATATTTTAATTAGGATAAGACAAATAGAATTCGTTTACGTTTACTTTCGCCTTCTTATATGTTACTATAACTTATGAAATTAACAAAACAACAACAAAAGAAAATAATCGTACTATCTACACAAAACAAAATGGAATAGATTTTGATTTAAGATTAATGTCATAAAATTCAACTAAGCATATTCGGTTCTCCAATTGGAACATAAATTAACAACAACAAAAATATTTAAGTCAATATGTACATTACATAATCATTTCATAATGAATTAATTATAGATGAGTTATTAAAGGAACAGATAAATTATTTCTAATTACTACCGAACATCACATAAACGAATGAAATCATACGTATACTTTTAATTGCGCCTTTTTCTTATGAAGACAAAATTTCTTCTGATATTGGCTAATTTACGTTAGCTTTGGTTATGATCTCTTGTGGAACCAAAGCTTTAACTAAATTCATCCATCATTTCTTTGTACCGTGAACGTTTTGTCTTCAAAATTCAAAATAGTTCTTAATTGTGTCAGGAAATCGAGTCCAATTAGCATTTTTTCATTTAATTCATTTAGAACGAGAATGGGGATAACGATTTTTAAATTTTGTATCTCAATTTCGATTTGTGTCTTGCCCATTACTCTTTTCTTATGCTTCCCCGTATAATCAACTAGTACCAGATTATTTACTTTTTGTAACCTAGGATTAGAATACTCTTTCGTCATTTCACACCAAAATGAATAAGATATCAGGTATACAGTAGCTCCAGTATCAATTAAAGCTTGGAGGGGGATGCCATTAACTTTAATAAATATTCTTGCAGTAGAAAATGTTTCAGAAAAACAAAATCTTCTTTAGGAATATCCATTCCATCAATTTCATCATCATATTTCCACAAACAGTTAACAATGGGGATATATTGATAATTAATATTAACATTTGCATCGAATGTTTTAAGGTTAGTTTCATATTCGAAATAAGACTTAGGTATACTTAACGCTGACGTGGTTTTGAGCACCTCCACGTCAGCCGTAGCTAGTTTAAATTACGGTTACCAATACTTTCCATTAAATCGCATTGTATCCCACATTCTTGTGTACTGTCTTGTCTTTCATGGTATGTTACTATATTTTGATTTCTATTCACGGAATTCCTGCCATCTAAGAACGCACTTCTCGAGGAAGTACCTCGATTTTGCGCAAAAGGACGATAATTATTATTCCTGGTACTTGAATATTGATTTTGCGTAAAAGCACGTTGACTGCCATTTCTATAATTTCTATTGAAATTTCGTTGGTTACTCCTAAAGTTTCTAGAACTGTTTCTACAATTAGGTGTTGCCTGACCATCATTACCACTTTGATTAATAACCCTATCATTAAATTGGCTATTATTGTGTTGGATATCTACGTTATGAATTGATGCATAATTAACATGAGTGCGAGTTAGATTGTTTTGCTTGTCCGGCCATCTATTATTATTCGGCATCGAAGATTGGCTTTCGAAATTTTGCACGATCATAAGGAGATGGTTGAAATTAACGCATTGTGCTGTCATCAACGCTTGCTGCAGCCGAAAAGGCAAAAGTATACGGATAGAAGCAATGATACGAGCTTCGGGATGGAACGGATTGATAGATTTTAATTCGTTATATGTAGCCACCACAAAATCATTAATACTTTTATGAATCCTCGGATTATAATGTCTTGATCGGATTAACGCATCCCGGTTGGCTAGAACAAAATCGTTCTCATAATTTGACAACAATGCGTTTCTGAAATCTGAATACTTACGCAAACTACCTCTGATAGCCTTAAACCACGTAAGACATGGAGGCAATAACACATGAGGCAAAACCTTTAAAAATTGAGATTCCTCGACTCCCATTAAATTACATTTGTCTTCGATTTTTTCCAGAAATGCACTCGCTGATATGTCTTCGGATAACCCACTGAATTTTGAAAGAGACCTAATCTCACTGAAACGTAGACATTTACCCCTTTTCTTGTGTTTCGATGTTCGAACGCCTGTAAACACTACCTTCTGATGATGAGGTACACCATTATGTATTACTACTTTATCTGAACTGTCTTCACTGTAGCCAGATGATTCTAAATCATCGTTTACATTTTCGGGTATATTTGAAGACTGTTGCACACTGGGTGAAGGAATTTCATGAGTAATCTCTGATCCGGTAAATTTAGAACGACACACTTCTTGTAGAAGATTAACTTCCTTCTGTAATGTTTTAATCTTATTCGAATGCTGTGTTACAGTGTTTTCAAGTATATCTACTGTATTTTGTAATCCGGTAACTTCATGTGATATTCGTCCTACGTTTTGGTCAGTTAATTCGAATTTTGCATTAAAATGTTCGTTCATCAAGTCTAACTTAGAATCAATTCGCTGAGTCAATTGTTGAGTGATTTCTTGGGACATCAGCTGTATTTGTTGACTTGTATTGAGTTTCATTTCTTCGACTTTCGTTGCAAGCTGTTGACTCGTATCGAGTTTCATTTCTTCGACTTTCGTTGTAATTTCACTGACTTTCGTTGAAAGCTCACTGGATATTTCCTGCTTTAATTGCATCAACATATCCAAGATTTGGTTAGTATTTACCATTTGCGATACAGTTTCTTCTGTATTATCCGTCATTGACCTACCATCATTATGCACATTGGCCATATTAGTCTCGCGCTCAATTTTTCTTCCACTACGTAAACAAGTATAATTTAAGTTCATAAGTCCCTTGATATTAGAATTGAACCCTGTCTTTACTATGCTTCAAGACTTTTACAGGGTCCCGGGTTTTGTCGCACTATTATATAACAAGATCTCTATTTACGTATCTATCTATATTTCTATATTATTATTATTAAATAAATAATATTAACAGCTTACACTTCTTTTATTCTGTAAGATGATGACAATCCTTCACTATATCACAAATACATTTCAAATATCCTTCTTAGTGAATTCAACTACATCTTCATGATAATCCTATCAATAATTAATCAACAAACCTTTTCTTTTTTTCAATATACCTATTTCTGTTCAATTATTGCGCCTCTGATCATATACCTAAAACAGGTACAGATTGATAATATGATAATATTATTTACATCGTTATAAGATATAGCACCTACCTTTTCAACGATTTAGTTTTTTAAAAAAGCTAGTGTATTTATAGAACAAGAAAATAAGAAGAAAGATAATGAGCTATTTTAACCAATGAAATTTAGCAATTAAATCATATCAATGCATCAAATATTCGTTTGATACGCTATTGTGCTCTGTGGGAACCAGAGTAATTTACATGTAAATAAATTAGTACTTCTAAAAAAGGGTTTACAGAGGGTTGTTCTCCTGACCTAGTCAAGGAAACTTAAAAAAGAAAAAATCTAAAGCTCAAATGACTTCTTACATAACTACATTGTTCACACGAACGAAAAATAAAAAAAGACGACGATAAAGAAGAATAAAGAAGAATAGCTTCCGCTGTTTTCGCACTTGGATCCGGTCTTTCAACATTCCTCTTAAATAGTCACGTTTACCAGGACTACAAAAGTAAATTACTTTCTTGGAATTTCCATAAGCAAATTACCTGCAAATCGTCTTCATGATGCGCAGAAAGAATCTCAGCACTTTCTCGTCCGGTGTACTTAATAGATCAATATTCTTCATATTTTAAATATCCTTGAATTTTTGGTTATTTTTTTTTATTATAGTGAAACGTGACTACACGTGACTAGAGGATAGAACTTTATAAAATTATTTGTGTGTGTCATCTGCAGGTGTGGTACTTCGTATACAGTCGCCAACATCCGCATTGCAGAAATATCCTGTACATAGCCTGTGGGAAATAAGCTATTAAGTTTACTTAGTATTTTAGTCTGTACTTGAGTTCATCTTATCCATGCAGAAGCTGAACAGTAACTATTTTTCTATACAACTTTACTTAAATTAGATTTGGGTCAAAAATTTTGCGGCCCACTTTTTATCCGCTCCTATCAAATTTTCTTTTTTTTAAAAAAAATTGCCATACATTCCTATCACAAGTGTTCTTTTTGGGGGGAGGGGCGGTACACAATAGTAAGGAGTAGATGAACTTTATACCTGAATTGTTTCAAGTATTGCGAATTATCTAGCTATCACTTTAATGCCTTTAAAGGGTATTTCCTAGTAAGATTGTGAAATCGGCCTTTGATCCAAATTGGGTCGTTATTGACGCAAAATGTTAGTTTCGACCTAAAACCACTCCCCCCCCCAAAAAAAGTGCCGACCCCTACCTCTTACAAAATTATCGTATCATACATGCTTAAAATTTAATATTTTTAAATTCTAGTGGGGGTCGTTCAAATAATTTGAAAGTTTCACAAATTGTAGACATTATGTCGGTGTAAATGTGAACATTTTTTTTTTTTTTTCAAAAGAGATCAATGCGTATTTTGTTGTTATTTTGCGTGTTGAAAATTTCAAAAAATCATTTTTAAAATTTTGGGTTGACACGTCCTTGGTTTTTTGTTAAAAATATTGTAATACCCTTAGATATAACATTTTTTAGGGTCTGGAAGTCATAGCAACATTGTCAAAAATAAATAAATAAATAAATAAATAAATAAATAAATAAATAAAACTCAAGAAACGTATTGTTTACAGTTTTTTCACTATTTTAGGACACTCAAGGTGAAGACTTCAAACATTTCTTTGCCAGAGTTCATGACTTTCTTTTCTTTTTAGTCACTAATTTATTTAATACAGGCTCTAAGGTTGAAAAACTATTCCAATCTATGAAGACAGCGATGAAGATTGAATGAATATTTGGTGTCTTTTTTCACTTGTTCTCATTATCAGAGAATATTTATGTGTACCTTGTTGCTTTGTATGTTAAAATAAATTAATGTGTGTCAATATATAAATTAAAATTCATTGAGGATTCGATTTCTGCGCCGAGGATCGATGTTATTAACTGTCCTCGATCTTGCATTCTGCTTTTATTCTTATCGAGTCTAGTTGTGACGAGAAGTATAAGATAGAGAAACTAGAGTGTGATAAAACGCTCATTTCTGATGCCACGGGTTCCTTTTCAATCTCAAGACATGTGAATTCCATAAGGCAGAGGCGAATCTAGAAGGTAAAAGGTTGATAAGGGGACAGCCAAAACCCAGATTATGATAGGTACACAATGACTTTACTATAAATTTTCAAAAAATATAATATAAATGATAGCTTAAATTATTTTTGTCACTAAAAAAGACTACGGGAGGGGGAGGCTGGGCTAGATTTACCCCTGCAATAAATATCCTTGTAAAAGAAAAAAATGAAATACGAGCTCTCGTATTTTCATCATTGGACACATCTCATGTGATTTCTCAGGGAAGTATGCAACGATACAGCTCAAGAGAGGAAACGAAATAATTCTTCGGTCATTAAGTATGAAATTAAACTTCTGCAAGTGTTTCTTTTAAAGAATCCTACAATTTTATTATTATTATTATTATTATTATTATTATTATTATTATTATTATTATTATTACTATTATTACAGTAGAGCGTCGATAAATCCGAACGTCGGTCAACCGAACGACCGCTTAACCGAACTGTGTACTCGCTCGTACCTGTTACTCTCCCACCCTACCGTCCATCATCCCCCTCATTCCCAAACCAAGTTTCCCACAGTAGTCGCCGCACTGAGCCACCGCTGGCAGAACATTGCTTCTAATGGGGCCTTCATAAGGCGCTGCTGACCGGCCAAGCCGCCAGTCGCTGTGTTTCAACAATCAGCACACTTCTTTCTAAACATGTACAGTTCAATTATCCGAACAAACCAGTTTTCCGAACACCCATGTCCCCCAATTACTTCGGATAATCGACGCTCTACTGTATTATTATTATTATTATTATTATTATTATTATTATTATTATTATTATTATTATTATTATTATTACTACTATTATTTGCATACAAGAGACCCTTTCAAAATGAACTCAACTACATGTATCGGCAAGATGATTGCGCTGTCTTAGCGCCAAACGTGTCATGAAATTGCTTATTAAAGTAAGACTTCAGTGTTGTTAATCTGCATGGTGGCTCCACGCTGTGGGAAAGCTGTGAACTTCGTGAAGCATAGAAATCAAGTGTTATAGCATCTTTCAACGAATCTTTTGTCATTTTTGTATTTCTTCACAAATTACGTTTATCACTATGGTCAATTGATAGATTGGAATTTATAGTTCTATTTCACCACTTAGAGACAGAACTTATTCTAATCTACGCGTATGTAATACAAAACTACAATCTCCAGTTGCAGATTTTTCAGTGTTACGTCTAACGATTGTGCCTTGTAGCATTCCCGAATCTAGTGTTGGGTATGTTCCCGGGAAGATATTTTTCGGGAATATTCCTTGGGAAAATTCCCGGGAAGATTCCCCAAAATGGGAATATTCCGGGAATTTATGTACAATCACAAAGAAAATTGAATTCTATTACTATATTATGATTTCTTAGATAAATTCTTGTCTTATCACCGTATATTATTACTGTTATGTCCAGAGGATTCTTCAAAATGTATATTCGGAACGGTATTATGTTATTTCATTAATATTTTATTGTATTTAGAGAGTACGCATAAATGTATATTTACTTAGAATATGTTCTATGCAGGTAAATATGTGGAAAAATGGTATAGTAAGTCCATATATTTTTACACCGCTAGTTTAAATTTATGTGTAAGTGTATTTTCTAAACTTGACTCTACTATTGATATTATAAACATAGTAAATTTTTAAATGTTATAAACAAATTAGGTTCGGTAACTCTCAGAAGACACATGTCTCACCATGTATCAGAAGACACATTTGCGCATACATATTTATGTTCACAATATTTGCAAGATACTGACCTAGTTTTATAATTTAGCACGTAACATTGCCATACACGATCTTTCTTCCTACCTATTTCTCGAAATTTCATGCGTTAATTCACATGTAAGAGAAGTCCGAGCACCTTTCCAGAAATTCGAGTCATATAGAGGAGACAGACCGACCTCTATTACTAACGGTGGTTTGGGGTGTATTGATAGTACTTCATTTCTATTTCTATATAATTTCTACATTACTTTACAAACTGGTTATTTTTGATTATTTGTAAATTAGTACTTTGCTACTTTTTAGTGCGAATGGAAATGGAACCTAAAATATCATATTATAAGCTATATAAAGTTCTGTCAACGAATTTTACTTTTTTAATCTCCAAATTATTTAAAACCTGGAAGTAAATAATAATAAATGAAAATAAAGTAATTAGACACATAGTTGTTATAATTTGGAAGATAAAGAAAAGAAATGGAAATAAATTCCTTCCAGGGAATTTATATGCCAGGGAAAAAACCTTTGAATATTCCCATTTTTATTTTCCTTCCCACCAGGAATATTCCCACTGCCCATCACTACCCGTATCCAGAGGGAGTCTAGGGGGGCCGGGCCCCCCTAAATTTTTGCTGGCTCCCTAAAATTTTCACGGTAGGCTTGAAAATGAACTATAGTATGGTTGGATCGGGCTCCCCTACATTTTGGGGCTAGCTACCGGCCTGCCTTGAAGACTAACAGAAAGGGGACGGTAATGAAGAGAATGAATGAAATGACAGAATGAAGAAAGTGGGAGAACCGCGGGCATCTCTGGCAGGGGGACGAAGGGACGCGTCCTCCCCAATATTTTGAATATTCAATATTTTATTCTAATTTAATTTATTTACTAACGACAGAATAACATATAAATAATTATTATATTTATTTGGAATATAATATTTAGTCTGTAAAACGATTATAACAGAGTTCTTGATATACCTCAGGGTGTCCGTGAAGGTAAGTAGAAACAACAAATGGAATCGAAGATAATAAACAGGTTGGACCAGGCAGTGCTATTTAAATCACTTACTTTGATGTCCCCCCCCCCCAAATTTTACATGCCAGAGACGCCAGTGGGTAGAACCCTCCCAAAAACTCATGCACACGATGTTTGTTCACCACAAAGCGCTATTAACACGAACTGGTAGCGAACCACGGTCACGGATTCCACGCTCTAGAGATGAATGCTCTGCTACAGAGTCACCGTGACCACGAACTTCCCGCGAGCTCCTTTGTGGCTAGTAGGAAGTGGCTAGGAAGTCTGGATTAAAGTAAATAGTAGAAGGTTTTTAACAAGCACATATCTAGATGCTTGAAAGGATATTGAAGAGTTGTCGTAAGTGCCGTAAACAATCGTCGTGAGCAATCTTTCATTATAAGAAAATTTCATTTTTAATGATATATGTATTTTCAGGTATATAAATGAAGAACTGTTGTACGATGATAATGAAATGAATGATGCTGATTTATCAAGTGCTGGAAGTTCATGCATATCTTTAAATACTTCTAAAGAAATAAAGAATTGTGACCTCATAGTGTGTTGTGTTCAAACAAGTCTCACGCAAAATACATTGGTTGGGAGAAAACTGTAAGTGTGACTCTTGTATGAAATAAACGGATTGTAGTAAATTGTCTGATTATTACATGTGTTGTTACGTACTTTCTTTCATGTCTCTTGCATATCACAAAATTATGATTTAACCTATGAAACGTATACGGTATAATGATACTTAATGTATAGTGTTGTTTGTTATTACGTGCAAAAATATCTTTTCATGTCTCTTGCATTCCACAAAATTACGCTTTAACCTAAGAAACTTATATAACGTTTGTTTAAGTATACTCTTATTTGTTTAAGTGAAAATGATTTTCTTGGTGTCGTGAATCTCCAGATTGTATTATCATTTCCATACTGCAGTCTCAAGTAACTTCTAGATGCAACAACATATATATATATATATATATATATATATATATATATATATATATATATATATATATATATATATATATATATATATATATATTCAATATAATGTCAATTTAAAACCTGGTTATTGATGTGTACGTAATTCTTTAAAAATGTGCACAACTATGCAGTGGTGTGTGCGGTATTACCATAATGTGCAAGTAATTTCGCTCAATGTATTACTTTTTTGTTTTTCTATAAGTATTTTCGCTGTATCATTTTACTCACTTTTCGTACAAAGAGGAAGAACCACAAAATATGCGACTACATACTCAGTTTTATATATACGTCACAAAGTAGCTTCACAATCTTATTGTCATTTATAGACACTCGCCATTCTCCTACATTCCTCTGTATCGTTTCCTAGTATTTTTTGAAGTTGTTGTGGATAATCATTATGTAAATATTTGGAACAGAGCGGAGAAAGCAGCACGAAATGACTGAATTACAAATTTTGGTTTTGGGAAAGGTTAGTAACTTTATGATACTCAAACTATCCTTGTCGCATTAAGTTCACAAGTGAATAAAACCTACTTTTAATTATTTTGTACATATTTTACCTTGAAAATCTGTACCATTCAAAGCTTCAAAAATTCATGTCCAGATTTTGTAAATAACTCTTATAATGTAGCTTTAAAAAGAAAAAGTTAACATTTTCATGTATTACTAGCTGAACCTGCGCTCTCTACACAGCGCATCGTTCGCATATGAGCATAAATCTCATTCTCATTCCTCACAACATATGTACATGTTCCTTTACAGACACAAGTGAAAGACGTCTTGATAATATATATATATCGGCAAGGGGTATCACAAAGGGAAGATTTTTTCGATTATTTTTTCTCAATATCTCACACCGTTTGCAAGATTTGAGCCTACTTCCGGTTGGAGTTTCTAATTCATGTATGACCAGTGTTTTCTTTCTTCTTGCATGCAGTATGTAATAAGCAAATACATTACATACACAATTGATTATAATGTCAGTTATATATGGTGTTCATTGGGCAAAACACTCAATAAATAAAGATTTATCCTAGACTCGAGAAATGGTTATCCTTCCTTTTTCATTATTATTTGGCTATGAAACAAACGCCTGAGACATATACAACCCCAATATACAACAATGTGGTGTTGGAATGTATAACGCATAGAGTATGATGCTTTAGTTTTTTTTTTTAATTTCAACGCTTCCAGTGTACCCTAAAAAAATGTAATAAAGAAATAATGCCCATGTTTTTTTTTGAATATTCAATTAGAACTGGACAATCTACATGAAATTTGCAATCGATCAGTGAAAACGTCATCTTTCTACAGCCTGTAGTTTCCGAGATCTCATTGTCGAAAGCATTGACCACAAACATATAAACGTCCTCAACATATAGTTTAAAAGAACTCGGAAGCATAATTCACATGCATTGATTTTAGAAAATGTTTATTAAAATACAAAGGCTTTGAAAAATAATTTCATATCATAAACTTTATGAAAAAGGTATAGTTAACTAATTTAGACTATTTAAAGTGCAAATACTTAAAATGTTTGTCTCTGTTAAACGTGAAATCACATATAACCGTAAATGAAACATTTGAAAGCTAAAGCTGTAGGTTGGAGCTGAGGCGCTTTTAATTGCTGTTGTAGCATTTTAATAGATAGATAGTTAAGACGCCGTACAAATTTTATATACTTTTTCTCACATCTTCGGTAAGTGGGTTTGATTTTCTTGTGCTCTGAAACGCTCTATGTGTTAAACAAATAGCTCAGTGGTTCCCAGCCGGCGTCTCTCATAGTCCCATCAGTGCTGCGCCGTGGTAAATCAGTGCCCGACGCGAGAGTATACGACAGCTACCCCGTACATATGAGTAAGGTCGACAGACGAGGCGCGAAGCGCAAGAAAATTGTCAAAAATAAATCTTCTTTTTCCTTGATTTTGAGCACTTTTTAAAATGTTTTCCCCTCCTTTCTATATATGTGCACATGCATTTTCCTAACATGAGAACATTATAGGACCACTTTCTAAAGCAGAAAGAAGATTTTAGTACAGACTAATTTGTACTCATATTTTGACAAAACTAGTTCTTTCCTTCTTTTCTTTTTCCTTTTGAATTTTGTGCCCCCTTACTTCAGCGTCCGGGGCCGTGGCCCCGCTAGCCCTCCCCTTCCCCAACACGGTACTGAGTCCCACAGAGTATTCCGTGAAATTTTATAACTTAAAAATTATGAAATGTTTAATAATTTAGTTTAAAAAAAAAAAAACAATTTTGAGACCAAACGAAGTCAGTCAATGCCTCTAGCAGGAGCAACAATACTCACTACTACATAGAAGCAATACTTTAAAGAGATTCGTGTGTGGGTTTTCTCGGGGTTCTCCTGTTTCCTCCCACTTTCTTCATTCCACCATTTAATTCATCTCTCATCATTACCGTCTCCTTTAGCCTAACCGGTATAACGGTGAGACGTAAAACTCAAAAATTTCATTTCATTTCATTTTAAAGAAACTCATAAGCTAACACTACTGTAATTTATACTACTACTAATAAAAAGAATCAGACAAATGTATCCCATTGTCATGGGCGTCTAGAAAAATATGTCATCTGTTAAAAAAAATGGGAACCACCGAAATAGGCTATTGTATCAACAGCCCAATGTATGGGAGGATCTTCCATATTTAAAACAACTTTTCCGAAATTTATTAAGTTTGTATAGGCGGTACTTTGTTCATAGTGAGAATTAAAAGAGCAACGTTACAGGGTCTATAGGGATCTACGCATGTTTATGTTTTTCTTTCCCTCTTTAAGTATGAACAGGTATTATAAGCGACAATTTACCCAGTGTAAATTTGCAGCTTAAGAAGAACCATATCCAAGTATGTGCAATTATTGCTCTACACGAAAAGAAATAGATTGGCTGAAATTATGTTACAAACTAACAAACTCTTGTTTGTGGTTTTGTAAACATTTCCTCATAACATTTAATCGAAACTATTCTATAAATAAACATGATTTATAGAACGTCTTTCAAGTAATAAAATTACATTAGATTTATTTGGAAATTCAGATAAAATTTATATGCTTTTGCTGGTAGTAACATGCCTCAAACATACATTATTTTTTTTTTCTAATTAATGGCCTTGAAATGAAAAGAATAAACCATAGTAAAAACAATCTTACTGAATTATGAGTTAGAGTCAGGAAATAAAATATAAATATCTGTTCTCACACTCAAAGCACGCGACAATAGTGTAAAGCCCATTAAAACTGCTCTTACTGGAAAACTAACGTTACAGTGAATAGTTTAGTAGGTAGTTTTCCACGAAACTTTTATATTTGTCTAGTAAATTACAGTAAGTTGTATATTAGGGTAGGTCGAGGAAAAAACATTTCATGAAATATGATGTTAACAGAGCTTTCAAAAATGAAAGAGAAGTGTGACTTCTTACATCCTCATTGTACTAAGATAAGCAGCAATCCAAAACAGATGGATTCATAATGAATCGAATGCAATAGAAATAATCTTCATGGTCACAAAGGAAGTTACATGTTTCGTGATTATTATTAAAAATATACTCTTACTTGATCAAAACCGATTGAAAACTTTCGAAATGTGAGTGTGGAGAAGAATGGAGATAATTAGGTTGGTCGAGCGGAAAACGAATGAGAGGGTGTTAAAAATAGTAGAGGGAGAAAAGAACAATTTTCGGTATTAAGAAAAGGAAGAGAAACTGGTTGGAACACTGGCTAAGAAGAAACTGTGCCATGAGGGACGAGCTAAAGGGTATGGTGGCGGGAAAGAGAGGGAGAGGGCGAATAAGACTACAATTAATGAACAATATCAAAACAGAAATATCGTACGTGAGAACGATAGGTTAGTGGAAAACCCTGGAGAATGGAAGCTTCTTAAGTTGCTACAAGTGACCTTCCAATAATGGCAGAATATCTATGATAATAATGATAATAATATAGATCAAGTATTTTTTCTTGATGATCACAAAACCTATCCATGAAGACAAACATTCACCCACATCATTCTCTTCAGTTCAACGAGATGTTTCGTTTGGTGCATGTCTGATCATTTTACATTTTTGTTATATGCTAATAATATTACGAGACTTTTACGAGGCTTGTCATTGAAGTTAAGATACAAACATATTTGCACGTTAGGGGGAAAATATATGCAAAAATCGACAACACTGGTAGTAACCTTGATTCATACGATTAGTCAGTGCTGGGCTGAGTACTGTGTGATAAGCGCGCGTTGGAAATGACTGCGGCAATACCGAATCTAGCCAGATGTAAAGTACGCAGTGTGATCAGTTATTCATGTCTTCTGAAAGAACGATTAGTGAGGAAACATACTGCCAAAATTAGGAACGCCCTCGCTGGTGTAATTCAACACAAACGAAGGGACGTTGTCACACGCAGTCCGCTTTATTCTTGACGTCCAGGTAATTCTGCAAATGGCACCGAAAAGTTGCTTGCACGTTTTCAATGGGACATCCTTGAACATCTCTCATACAACCTCGATTTAGTGCACACTGACTACTATCTGTTCAAGTACCTAAAGAAATATGTTGATGGAAAACATTTTGCGATGATGATAAGATTAGGACAACGAGGTTTTACGATTCTTGGATGAGAAAATATGGAACAAGTTGCAATAAATCTTTGGATAACTTTAAAATGTTAGATGGGACCCTCCATTTCTTATTGCACATTTGGATTCTCCAGAAAAAAGGAACAGTGATTTGACTCAGAACTGAAAACAATGCCTTTACGAATGGCGCTTGAATTGACACATAAAAAGGGGAAAACAAATGTTTGGATGATGGTGGCCCTTGAGTGGAGAAATAGCCTCTGTACTAAGGTTCTCTGTGTAGCTTTCTCTGTCCCTAATGCATTTCTTGTGTGCCTAATTTTATGTTTGAATCTTTTCTATTCTTACAATGCTTGTTTTTCCTTTCAATATCAACCGGTTTGATATTCTATGTACGAATTTTTTGTAATTCAAATTTTTCGTCTTAACGTGCCAGTTATCTGTTTTTGGGTAGTCAGTGTTGTAACTCCTTTTCATTTCTCCATCATTTCCTTTCCAACGTTTGTATATTTCATCACGTTCTTCAGGATGTAGATTCTTCTCAGACAATTTCCCAGTCAGGGTTTCTTCTTCCGTTTTCATTATATCCAATATTCCTCTTTCGTCTCCTACTATTTTTCTCTATACCCACCTAGCAAAAGCTTGTATGTCTTAACTTCTGTGTACTGCCTATTTCTGATTCGACAGGAGGCAACTTCAATTTTAGTCTTGTAGGCAGTTCTATTTCCGAAGCATACATATATAAAACATTTTATGTTTATTAGACTTGTAATGAACTTATACTGTGCATAAGTATTGGGATTCTTATTAAAAGGCCATGTCTATCTGTCTGTCTGTCTATTTTTTGACAGACATTAGAGCAAGAATGATAAAACATTGACGAGAATCGTTTTCTTGGAATCAAGTCAACATTTCAAGAATAGGTTCAATTTCCTCCATTAACCCTTTATTCAAACAGGAAATGGTAGAAACCAAACATTTTCGGTTTCAAAACAGATCACCTTAAAACACAAACGGTAATAGATACAGAGTAGTTATATATCTATATCTATATCTATATCTATATCTATATCTATATCTATATCTATCTATCTATCTATCTATCTATCTATCTATCTATCTATCTATCTATCTATATCTATATCTATATCTATATCTATATCTATATCTATATCTATCTATCTATCTATCTATCTATCTATCTATATCTATATCTATATCTATATCTATATCTATCTATATATATATATATATATATATATATATATATATATATATATATATATATATATATATATATATATATATATTCGGATCGCAAGAACATGTTCCATTTCGATTATATGTCTCTATTTCCAGTTTCTGAATTGATTTCCTTATAGCCAAAGTGTTAAGAGATAATAACGTTAATTTTGCCCTTCGGGGCGAGTAATTGCTCACCTGAGGTTAATGAGAAATTGTTTCTTATATAGTAACAATTGTAAGAAATAGCAGGAAATTCTTTTTAATATAGATTCATTGCCCGAAGAACAAGTTTATACCTTTATTTATCTATTGAAAAATGAAATGAAATATTTCAGTTTGACATCCCATTTCAGTTTTAAGCCGTTTAGACTAAAGCAAATGGATAATTAACAAAAGTAAATAATGATGGAAGAATTAGTAGAATTAGGATGTGGGGGGAAGCGAGAGTACCTCAAGAATATCCACGGACACGATATTGTCCATCACAAATTTACTTGGCGGGGGATCGAAGCAGGGGCTCCACGCAACCTGATGTAAGCGCTTTACTACTTAGCCATCATGACCCCACCTCCCTTTATTCAAACTGGAAAGGATAGAAATGATTTCCGGTTGCAACATTGATAGCCGTAATGATAAATAGATAGAAGTACATCTTTTTATATAGATTCAGTACTGCGGAAATGGATTCTGTCTCCAAATTTATACTATTTCTCTTTTGTGGTAAGAAGAATGACAATTTCATATAACTTAAGCTTCCAACATTAGTTTTCATTGACGAAAAACGATAATCGAAGGCGATAGACGAGTTACTGATGTGAATTCAGAATCCCAAAAATAGATTTATTCTTCTACTGAAACTAGAAGTAGGAAAAACTAGTAGTATTTCGGTTTCAATTTTGTTTCCTAAATAGTAATCAATGTAAGAGGTAGGAGGAAGCTGTTTTTAATATGGATTCATTGCCCGAAGAATAGGTTTCGTCTCTCACCTTATCTCACTATTGCAACTGCAAGTTATAGATTTATTCCTTTCGGTTTCAGGATTGAATTTTTGTGTATAGTGCTGCCAAAATGTCTTGAATCGTGGAAAAATGCGAACTAAAGCTCACACCCGAGAGAGCGAGAGAGCGTTGCAGCCGTCTACGCCAAAGGGAGTGCAATTCATTCAGCCGATAGCAGCGCTTGGAACGGAAGTCTAGGTGTCAAGTCAATCTGGTATATCTATAGTTTTGGAGATGTGTTCCAGTTGTGAATGTGAAACGAAATCAATCTCGTATAAAATTGTTTTATTCAAAATGTATATAGTTCTCTTCATGCTAAACGCTTTTCTCATTATTCCTGTTTTTACCTTTAGTTCACATTCGTACTTTATGATCTTGTTGATAATAGTGTTGTGAAGGAATGTACAGAAGATCGACTTTCCACCGCTAAAAGATTAGATTTCTTTTTCTTGATTAATCTGACATGATTAAAACATTCTGTGTGTAATATGTAAAATAATCTTTTAAAAAAATCAAATATAAAAGTTGTCCAATTTGTTTGTATGTCATGATGGCGTCAGTGATTTACAAACGAAATTTTGCTGTAATGAAATCTGTAGTGTCAGTATAAATAAAGTTAAGTGAAAGTTGAAACTATAAGCAAGTTTTAAAAGTTAAGAATCTATTTTATGTCACTAACAAGTAGCCCAAATTACATAAGATTTGAAAGATAAAAATGTGCTTAAGACATCCTTTATAATGAATATGATCATCACTCAATGTGTCCTGAATTTAATATAACACATACAATTAAATTTAACCAAGTAATTCCATGGATTTAAGAGAACTGGAATTTTAAAGGTCTATTTGCACTGATTCATTCTTCAAATCTATTTTCATACGTTCCTTCCTTTCTGAAAAGTACACTCTATACTGATTTTTTTTTTTTTTTTTTTTTGTAATTAAATTGCCAAACATCAATGTAAAATCATTTACCGGTACTCTTTATTTTATAAGTTGATATTTCCTTAGATTAAATTACAAAATTTGCTGGATTATTTTACATATTTACAGTAAAGTTATAAGAAAGTATGTTATTTTTGTTGATAAAAATGTAATTTTACACCATTTCATATTAGTAATTTTACTTTATAGGTGTAAATTGATTTACATAGAGGAGTGGCAAACAGATTTCCACCTTCTTTTGTAAATTTACCTATGAGTTTTTTTTACAGTGTATTATTCATAATTTTACAGTGTATTATTCGTAATCTTAGAGGAGAAATAATAGAGTTTCGTGTGGCCGCTAATGATTGAATGATTTTGCTTAGGTGGTTAAGGTGGTTAAATAATGTGATAAACTGTTTGGTTTACTAACTCAAATAGTTCATTCGGTAGAAAAGCAAAGGTAGTGTTTCCAGAATCCACAATACGATCACAAAAAGTCATGTTAAAGAACACTTTCGTGTCAATATATTTTTATAAACTATACATGACGAACACATGTCCTGCAGATAATCAATTCCACACCAGACTATTACGAGCACATCTGGCCTGTTGTTTCGCGAATTTGGATGTTCGTTTTGGATATCAATGGATCGGATATCAAGAATCCACTAGTTGGCCCACAGGAAGCCCCGACCTTACAACATTGGATTTCATTTTTTTTTTTTTTTCTATTCATTCAAAGATTTTGAGTATCTTGTTAAAATAGATAATGTAAACCACCTACAAGCAAGAATGAACGAGGTAATTGGTACTGTTAAGGCCAGACATAATCAACAGCGGCAGGCGTGAAATTGATTATCGTGTGAGAACTTTTGTGCCATAAAAGGTGCATAATGGAAACATATTTACTTTAAGATATTTTTGACACCATAATGGATCCTGTATTTTTTTGAATGCCAAATGAAATCACTCAACCATCTAAGTTTCAGCACAGGAACTTCACGAAACCCCATCATTCTTCAATCAAATCCAATCTGTACTTGTCAATTCCGGGTGAGAGTTACGGGTTCTGATAAGTAAATGTTCATATAGTTGTTACGCAAATTAAATGCAAACATGCGGCGTTTGATTGACCATACAAAATAATAAATAAATAAATAAATAGAGATCACGAAAGTTTAATCTCCTATGAACCACAGGAAACGAAGCTATGGAAGAGAAAGAGACTACCAACGATAAGGAAAACAGAAACGATAAGACCGTAAATAGGGTTGTCATTTGGAATGCAGCGTTGCCAACTCACCAGAAAGTTGATGTGTCAGAAATAGTACAATAAAATAGTGATTTTGAAGGGAGGGAGCAATTAGAATCTTATGTTATTTAAGCAAGGAAAGACTATATCGGGCGCTCCTAGTATGAGAGGAACTAATCAATTATCGTGTATAATGTATACGTAGCAGAAAAGACTACTGCTTTAATGTATAAGTAGCTCAAAAGACAATTTAAAAAACTGATTACACCATGCGTGAAACGGATAGACAACATTTGAGCGTGAATATCGCAAGAGAGGGAAGACAAATAATAGGAAAAATAGAACAATAATTACATCAGCACAACACAGATGATGAAAAGAAGCTGGTAACACGAGTTCCTACGCTATTACTCTCTAAGTGTATCAGAAATAGTAACGTCTTCTAAATGGCCACGGATGTTCACTGGAAATGCCACATCTGAAGAGCGCAAAGTAGATCAAAGTTTTGATTTACCTTGTAAAAAACTGATAATGAACAAACAAGTGAAGGAGGAGAAAGGTCTCGCCGTGCCACACTTTATTGCTGGATGAGAAGATCAATGTATGGCTGATGAACTAAACCATGTTTCTGAATGGAATACTGAAGAACACATAAAGTATATTGCGCAAGACCTGTATATCTCACTGGAATCAGCTCGTTTTAGAACTCAACATCGTCAAAAACTCTTGCATTGTAAAGATCATCATCCTTGTTTGCTTTCCAGGAGCCAGCGAAAGGCAAAACACTTTCCTCAGCATGGAAATCGAGTCACTTAAGTAAGATTTAAAAATTACGTTTAGTCATATTCGCTTATCTGCTTGCACATGCTTTTATACTTGTGAATTCAGCGGCCAAGCTCGCTGGAAAGTGACCATTGGGCTTCGGAACAAGAACATACCACAGATGGAACTTTAGTAGTGGCAATATTGCTTTCGAGATATTACATAACAGATTTAAATCGTGTTTCGTGTACTACATGTTAGTTATATACCTACTTTACCTATGCGCAAATGGACTCTTCCTTCCGACATCAGGCGCAAGACCGTAGACGAGAACAGAGACTCATGTAGACGACAGTTTGTGTTAGATATACACATGTACGCGAGCGATGTAAGGCATGGTTATTGTTCTAAAGATGTTTTCGAAAGAAGAAGAACGGAGTTGGATAAAATTGAAAAATGAAATGAAATGAAATCTTTGAGTTTTACGTCCCACGGTTATGCCGGTTAGGCTAAAGGAGACGGTGATAATGAGAGATGAGTGAAATGGTGGAATGAAGAATGTGGGAGGAAACGGGAGAACCCCGAGAAAACCCACGAGCACGGTGTTTTGGATAAAATTGAATGTACCAGAGGCCGTACAGCATGAGAGTGTCATCAAAATCTTCAAGAGGCTTGTAGGGGATCTCCATTGCCTCACAAAACACTTCAAGGTGTGTACGATCCTTCAAGGATGACATGCAACGATCCAAAATCTGGAAGACATGCAACGACCTGGTTTACCTCGTGTCAGTAAAGGAGATATGAGTCTTGTCACCGCGTCACTGGTTACTGATCGACGCCATACTATGCGTGAGTTTGCCCAGGAAAACGATTTAGGACATTCTGTTCTGTGCATTCTGAAGGAAAGCTTGGGTGACAGAATTTCCATCATGATGAGTTCAGCATGAATTGACGAAGATACAGAAATGGTTACTATACGACATTGCTCGTACCCCCTTGAAACTCTACGAGCAGGAACAAAAGGCTATCTTAAGCTATATCATTGGATGAGACAGAGCTAAATCTTACAAGCTGCAATTAAAACACCAATCAAACGAATGGTGTCATTATGTGTCACCACGAAAATCTAAAGTTCTTTAGAACCCCAGCAATGTGAACGTCTTGTACGACTGGGATGGTATAATCCTAATCCACACCTTTCTCCCACGTTTGACCTCCAATCTGCAGTATTTTTTGTTCTTTCTAGAACCAGGCTTGAGAATGAAGCGGAGACATATTTTCCAGAACCCACCTATCACTTTGCTGGACAACGTTCTGGTGCATAAGTGCAAGCTGTAACTGATTAATAGGGGTGGTAGGTGCTATACCATCCACTCTACTCCCCGCACTTAAGTCCTTGTGACTTTGACTTGATTCCTAAGGTGAAGGAATAGATTTTCTGAAATTTTCCCAAATTTTCTTCGTTGCGAAATTTTTAGAAAATACTCCTTTCACCCCATTTTTTAATCTTCTCCTCACCTGTTTGAACCTCTTTATTTTCATCATTGATTCAGCAAACTGCGAAATATCTTTTGTCTCTACCTTACTTTCGAAAATTTGTATATAATCTGTTCTTCCTCTTTTGATTCAAGGTTGTTACACAATTTATTTTAACCATTGCCTTTTGCAACACTAACTGCCTTCTTGGCATTATTTCATGCTTTCTTGTAATCCACCAGGTCTTGTTGATTCGCAGAGTTCTGTCATTTTTGTATCGTTCCATTTTCTCCTTCACAGATGTTTGAACTTCCTTATTCCACAGCCACATTTCATTATCAATGAGGCCTCCTCCTTTCATTTCTCCCATAACTTTTCTTGTTATTACAATGAATGCTATTGATACTCTGATCTACTCCTCTTCCAAGTGAGTATCTTCTTCCTTCATTTCCAGTACTTGTAATTTGGTAATTTCCTTTCGAATCTTTTTAGCATTTATTCCATCTAGTTTGAACACTTCGTTTGAACAGGGATAGGTTGTAGTCTTCTTCCTACTTTTTCCTTGATGCAGAAATTAGCTACTACGAGGTGGTGTTACTCCGTTTGGCTCTCACCTAGTACTACTTTGCAGTCCTTTTCATCACGTAGTTTTGTCTCCTCCATAAGATAAAGTCGAGATCTTGAGGTGCCACTCTTATCTGTAATAAGGTGTTCTTATGCTTCCGTCGCTTGTAGTAGGTTTTCATCTTCCTTGTTTCTGATTTCATTTGAATTGATTTTTTTTTTTTGCTTTGAGTCCCTTTCAGCAATACGAGACATGAACCTACACTTAACGTGGGATCCGAACTACTTAAACTCCCGCCGGAAATCGAACCCGGGTCTCCCACTCCACGAAAGAGTTCTTTTCCTTGTCTCTCTTTCCAATCCATAGTCTCTCTATATTCTTTCATATGTTGATCTTGGTCGTCCTACATGTCCATTTAGACCTCCCGCTCGTACTAACTTCTGTAGCGAACAATTCTGCAGAGTACTATCTAAATTTGTCAAAAATTCTTGCCTGGTCTCTTCATCACACCTTACTCGTATGTCCTAGACGCTGACTATATTCTAGTTTCATCTTTTTTCCTAACATGAACTAAACTATAATCATTCTGTCAGTTACTCTCTGCACGTCCATCAATTTCTCCTTCATATTCTCCTTCATATCTTAGCAGGCTGCAGGAGAAGCAGTAGGTTACCGAGAACACAAAACTGCTAAGAAACCATGGGTTACAGAGCAGATGTTGCAGAAAACGAGGGAGAGGAAGATGTGGAAACAGGTTGATACAGAAGAGGGCAGAAAGATGTACAGAAAGTTAAATAATGAATTACGAAGAGAAACAGACAGAGCGAGGGAAGAGTTTTACAAAAGAAAATGCGAGGACATAAAAGAATTAGAAAGAGTTGGGAAATATGAGGAAATGTACAAGGAGGTGAAATCTATGGAAATTCGGAGGAAACAAGGGAGTATTATGATGGCAGTAGAAAATAAGAATGGGAAGGTAGTCAGCGAGAGAAATGAGGTCATAGGAAGGTGGAAAGAATACGTTGAAGACTTATATGAGAGTAGGGATAGACCGTGTAGCCTAAATGTTGAAGTGGAGAATGAAGTAGGCGAGGATGATAAAGGATTTAGTATTCTTCGGGATGAGTTTGAAAAGGCTATATCTGAGATTAGGAATGGAAAGGCAACAGGAATAGATAACATACCAATCGAATTCATTAAAAATATAGGAGACAAGGGAAAGAAAAAATTGTGGCGACTATGCAATGAAATATATGAAACAGGAGAATGGCCAAGAGACTTTCTGAAAACGATCATGATACCGATGGCTAAGAAACCGAACCCAAAGAGATGTGAGGATTATAGAACTATTAGTCTCATATCTCATGCAGCTAAAATTCTGCTCCGAATACTGAACAGAAGGTTATACGGAAGAACAAATAAACATGTTGAGGAAGAGCAGTTCGGGTTCAGAAGAGGCAAGGGCACAAGAGATGCTATTGGATTATTAAGGGTGATCGGTGAAAGATTTATAGAAAAAGGGAAAGAGGTGTATGTTGTATTTATTGATCTAGAAAAGGCTTTTGACCGCGTGAATTGGGAATTGTTTTTGGGAGTTCTAACAAAGATAGGGTTGGAATGGAAAGATAGAAGACTCATAAGAAACTTATACATGAACCAACAAGTAAGTGTTAGGATAGGGAAAGAACTGACGGAAGAGAGTGCAATTGGAAGGGGAGTTCGACAAGGATGCTGCCTCTCGCCAACACTATTTAATGTCTATCTAGAAGAGATAGTGAAAAAGAGCCTACATGATGATGATGGCATTTCGGTAGGAGGTAGAATGATTAGATGCATAAGATTTGCAGACGATATGGCGCTTGTTGCAGAATCTGAAAAGAAAATCAATAAAATGTTAAAAAAAATGAGGAAGGGCTTTGAAGAATATGGGATGAAAATAAATGTTAGAAAGACAAAAGCCATGGTAACTGGAACGAAGGGGTCTGTGTCAAATATAAAAGTAGGAGGGGAGAAAATAGAACAAGTGAATAGTTTTCGATACCTGGGTAGTATTCTTAGTAATGACATGAAATGCGAACGTGAAATAAAAGCAAGGATAGGAATGGCGGAAAAGTCTGTTTTGTGGGATCTTGAGCAAAGAGTTGAGAAAAAGACTCATAAAATGCTTCGTGTGGAGTGTTGTACTGTATGAGGCGGAAACGTGAACATTGCGTACAGGTGACGAAAATCAACTGGAAGCCTTCGAAATGTGGGTGTGGAGAAGAATGGAAAGAATTAGTTGGGTCGAGCGGAAAACGAATGAGAGAGTGTTAGAAATGGTGGGTGAGAAAAGAACACTTTTAGACATTATTAGGAAGAGGAAGAGAAACTGGTTGGGACATTGCCTAAGAAGAGATTGTATCATGAGGGACGTTCTAGAGGGTATGGTAGCGGGAAAGAGAGGGAGGGGGCGAAGGAGACTACAATTAATGGATGATATTAAAACAGAAAGATTATACGCGAAGACGAAAAGGTTAGCGGAGGACCGTGGAGCATGGAAGCTTCTCAGCTGCGGCAAGTGACCTGCCAATAAAGGCAGAATACCTATGATAATGATTCTTAACCAAGGCATTTCCAACACCATTCTTTCTGTTGTTGTCCCCTGTGTATATAAGATTGCATCCACTTCCAATTTCCTTTGCTTTTAAATTCTTCCATTCAGTCTCCTTGATGCATTCTATGCTTACTTCGTCTTCTTGCCATCGTCTCCGACAACTAATAGCTCCTACCTATCAATGTTCACATGTTCCTATTTTGATCTACTGCTTATATACTGTCTTTTTAGCCTCTTCCGTGCATTATTAAGGGGTAGCCTGTTCTCACTTCTCATGCCTTAAAGCAATTGGTGTGACCGTCACTTCTGGGGTACTCCCTAGTGATTTTTTCACTTACATTCCTTTCTCGATCCATATTTGACGTAAGAATTATTTTTACAATCGGCTCCCGACCTGGTATCAACTCCCAACCTACAGAACTAGGATTTTTTGATGGGGCTATCACCGCGAATTAAAAGGTGCTGCTACTACTAAAACTTACAAAACTATTGTTAAAATTACTAAATGTACGAGGGTTGGAACTTAAATAGTGGCAACACTGCTGTGGAGACACTATGCAATGAAATGTACTAGTAGCGCTGTTAGCGCACGTTGTTGACGTACCTACCTAACCTCCGATCAAATAGAATCGGCCGTACCACGTCACGGACAGGCGCACAAGCGAAGGAAGCACAGTCACTTGTGAGCGAGCGGTCTAACGTAAAGGTGTCACTATGTTTTCGAAACAGGAACAACGGAGTTAGATCAAGATTGATTGTGCCAGAGGTCGTACAGCACGACAGTGTCATCAAGGGCTTGAAGAGGCGTGTGGGGAATCGGCATTGCCGTACAGAACAGTGGCACGGTGGGTAAAAGCCTTCAACGAAGGTCGGCAAACTGTGGCAGACATGCATCGGGCAGGTCGTCCTAGCGTCTGAGAAGAAGTGCAAGCTGTTGCCGCGTTAGTGGACAGTGATCGACGCCTGACGATTCGTGAGCTCGCCCACGAAACCGGATTAGCGCATACGACTGTGCTTCGCATCCTAAAGGAACGCCTGGACATGCGCAAAATTGAATCACGATGGGTTCTGCATAAGCTGACGGAAATGCAGAAATGGATGCGTTACGACGCTGCTCAGACGCACTTGGAGCGCTATGAGTGCGAAGGCGAGGCTTTCTTACGCCGTATCGTAACTGGATGAAACATGGGCCAGATCGTACGAACCAACACTGAAACGCCAATCCAACAAATAGCGTAATTATTGGTCTCCGCGAAAGTCGAAAGTGCGTCAGAGCCCCAATGTGGTGAAAGTTATGGTGATTCTCGTGTACGACTGTGATGGTGTTATCCTAACGCATTACGTTCCTCCAGGGCAGACCGTCAATGCCCAGACGCCTCTTGAAGCCATTGATGACACTGTCGTGCTGTACGACTTCTGACACATTCAATCTTGATCCAACTCCGTTGTTTCTGTTTCGAAAACATAGTGACACCTTTACGTTAGACCGCTCGTTCACAAGTGACTGGGCTTCCTTCGCTTGTGCGCCTGCCGCGGTGACGTGGGACGGGCAATTCTACTTGCTCGGAGGTTAGGTAGGTATGTCAACAACGTACGCTATCAGCGCCACTAGTACATTTCTCCACAGCAGTGTTGCCACTATTGAAGTTCCAACCCTCGTACTAATAAAGTTGCACAACAACTACTAAATGTTCTCTTTTCTGAAAAAATCTCAAATTCATCAATGTTGTCATGACAATTAGTTATCGTAACTTTCGTAGAAGGCCGAATCCTTGTTGTATTGAATAAATAATTTCATTACTTTAGCAACACTATTTCTTTCTTTCTAAGGTATTTAATTGTGTACTTCTAGTTTCTCAGTTTTGTACGCATAAATCTATGAGACAAATGTGTGAAAGGCGTCACACATAAACTATTACTCGAAGTATCATGCCAATAAGCAAATAACACCGTTCATCGATTTTCACAGTGAAGTGGAGAAAACACTGAAAGCTAGAAGAAAGCTTTATATGAAAAATCAACGGTGCAGCTTTATTATACGGATCTACAGATTTGTAAAATCTATAGAACAAATTTGTAATAATGGAATGAAAAATAGATATTTCTTACATCGATTGACAAATGCCTTATCTTCGAACAATATCATAACCTTCTCCCCAATTAGGTCTTCACATGTCTAATGAAACCTTTCGAATCGCAGTAGCCCTAAGACTAGGTTCAGCTGTTTGTGAGCCACATCGCTGTCCAGCTTGCGGGGATCAAGTTACCCAACGCGGCCTGCATGGCCTCTCATGCATGAAGAGCATAGGCAGAAACACCAGACATTCATCTGTTAATGACATCATTTTGCGAGCCCTCACGACGGCAGGAATTCCTTCGATTCGTGAACCGTCAGGCTGTTGTCGTTCCGATGGTAAACGACCTGATGGCATGACATTAATACCTTGGAAGAGAGGCAAATCTCTAGTATGGGATTTTACATGTTCGGACACATTCGCCCATTCAAGCCTGCCGTTGACCGTTGTGAATGCTGGAGAAGTTGCTAGACGTAGAGAGACAGAAAAGGAAAGGAAATACAATAATCTCCTCGATAAATTTATATTTGCTCCAATAGCTATCGAGACCAGTGGAGCATGGGGCTCTAGAAGCCTTGATTTTATCAGAGAGGTAGGCAGACGCATATCTATCGTTTCTGGAGATGTTCGTTCAGCATCCTTCTTATTCCAACGTATATCCATTGCGGTCCAACGTGGCAACGTTTCGTCAGTTCTTGGTACGTTGCCACCCGGAAAGGAACTGGAGGAGGTGTTTCTTCTCTAGTGGAACAGAAACAAGCGAACAATAGAATAATAAAAATAATATATCAACTGTTCAGAGAAATTTTACATATATTATATTGTTATCCATTGTTTCTAAATACTACATACTATACGCTACATCTCCGAAACTTATTTACATATTTTTACAATCATATATTGCTGTAAATTACTGTTTGATGCAAATGTATAAATTTTTATTTTTTGCTCTTTTATAATTTGTAATAATATTTTAATAGGGTGGTATGTAAATAATCTAAATATGCTGTGTTCTTACCTGTGAGATGCGTATACGTAAAAAAACTCGTACATTAATGAAAGTCGAACCTATTATGCATGCATTCGCCCATAAGATACGATCCGCTCGGGAGAGTAATACTCCCGGAAGTACCTTTTTTCGTGCGCTACTCTAGCCAGCTGTTTTACGCGCTATCCTAGTCAGTTGTTTTAAGTTGGTCACAAAATCTATATCATTTAGTACAAGGGGAACAAAACGAGCCTTATATCATGGAGTACAAGGGCAACAAAACGAGCCCTGCGGGGCTTCTAACCCGTTCCTACTACTACTACTACTTATCTGCACAAAAGTAAGTAAATCACATTTTTAGCATTATTTTAGTATTATTTTAATTTAAAAAGTGTTATAAAAATGTTTAAAAAACTCTTCGGGCCGGGTTTGAACTCACGCCAAAAGAGATTTTGATACTAGCATATAGCGCTAGCCCACTCGGCCACGAGGATCGACAACAACAATCGTCAGAATTCTGCTATTTGAATGTAACGTGGCAAGACATAGATAACGCCAACCAATCAGAACTGTTTTTCGTTCCTACTTCCGGGAGCATTACTCTCCTGAGCTAGTCCTCTAGTACGCCTCACCTAAAAATTAAAGGTTTCCGGAAGATTTGTGTAGCCAATTAATTTTACTAAACAAACAATAAGGTGTGAAAAATCACTTTCCTTCTTTCGTCCCATGGGTTGTTTAACTTCCAGAGGGAAAAAATTAAATATTCAAGAGCGGGGGATATATGTTATGGCAATAATTTCTTGAATATCAGTTTCAATAGAAAAGAACGTCCCTTTCCCGGTGACTACTAGTTATTTTATACTTTAATCGGCAGCGCAGAACTGTCTCTTTGTTGGAACTTTAATCAACAATGGCGATACTGCTCTCAGTTGCTGCATGTTAATCACATTTAAACACTCTGTTTCGTCCTGCTGCCGTCTTCTGAGGCACAATTTAACCATCAAGTGTTTTATCCAGTCGAGTTAGTATACTATCAAACAAAGTAAAAATGAATTGAATTTCTTCATCGGTGTAGAGTGAAGTCAACGTTCTTTTTCTCACATTGCTGGTGTCTGGTGTATGAAGTTTTTCCATCATGCCCAAGCCCAAGTGTTCTTTTCAGGAAAAATATTCAGTGTAATGGTAATTTATAAAAAGAGAAAGAAATTACCTGGAGTGTAACATGTGTAAGTATTTAATATAGCGCATGGCGGAAGAGCGGATATCAAAGACCACATAACATGCGCAAAGAATAAATAAAACATGTATTCTGCTAGCACTTCAAAAAGACTAGGTAGTAATTTAGTTCCAAAATCTTCCGAATAGAAAAAAGTACAAGTGGCTGAATCAACAATGCGCTTCCATACAATGAGACATCATGTCATTAAATCGATGGATTCTACTAGTAAGTTAAACTATAATTTTTTTTAGTGATTCCAAAACAGCAATAAACATCGCTTTAGGGAGAACTAAACCAAAAATGATACCAAAATTTATTTCGGCTCCCGTTACGAAACAAATATGTGATGATTTAAAAATGCCCAATATTTTGGTATTGCCATCTAAGCTAATAACCATGACGCAGAGAAAATCTTCCCGTTGATTGTTCAATACTTTACAGCGAAAAATGGCATCACCGTAAAACTGCTTAAACTAGATTCAATAAAAGCAGTCTGTCAAGCAAATACTGCGTTAATACATTAAAAGAAATCAACATAAATAATAGTAAATGCATTGCGTCTGTGGTGACAATGCAAATATAAGCCTTGGTGGTGATCGAGGTACAGAGAGGGGTGAAAGTGAGGGAGAACGCGGTGGGACGTCGTCGTCCCACCTCCAAAAAATATGTACGGCGTCCCCCCAGTTCCTAAAAACATACAATGGGTAAAGACAGGGGACGGTGTGACGTCATGCCGCTACCTACCGTCCCCCTACCTTTTCAGATCCAATTTTAAACCTGGGTACAGGTAGTACAAACAAATTTTGCGTTCGCAAAATTGAAGAGTGAATTGAATCCAAATCTTTTGCATGTCGGGTGTTCATCTCATATAGGCCTACTTCATAATGCGGCGAAGACAGCAGCTGATATTTTTACTGTATAGCTATTTGGAGGCAGTTATAATTAAACTTTTCAATTACCTTTCTTTGTATACTGTATGGACGGAGCGTCTTAAAGAAATTTGCGAGTTTGTGGATGTAGAATATTGCACATTTTGCGACATACAAAATCTAGATGATTATCTTTGCTGCTGCAGAGAGGGTAGATTTTTGACACTTTATGATCCACTTAAATCATTTTTCCTCTCAGGAGAAAAAAAACACCGAAAGTTTTACAACCGCCTTTGAAAATCCGCTAAGTGAACTCTATCTTTCGTTTGTACACAGCCAGATGAATGTGTTCAACAGAGAAATACTTAAAATAGAAAAGGCAGACATTAATGTAATAGACCCTAGAAGTTGTTGTAATCTTAGAGGACTCTTACGTTGATAAATCGAAGGAAGGAAGAAGAGTTTCTATCTCTGAAAGTAAAATCTTTGGTGAAGAAAGCAGAAGATGGAGCATTAGCTTCAGACATACAAAAATTTTATGTTGAATTTGGAAGAGTTCTATGAAACATATTCTGCTTATTTTAAGATGTGGATAACACCACTAAAGCACTTTTCTGTCTTTAAATGAATCCTGCTACGTTCCTCACCAGCACGGATTGAAGTGCAAGGGGCAATTAAGTTTCTACAGAAAAGAGTCAGTCAATTCACAATTCAATATTGTTCGATCAGTTCTCATGCTTAAAGAACAAATAGAAACTACTAGTTGTATTTTTTTTTTTTTTTTTTTTTAGGGCAGTGTTCCTGACTCAGGCGATGGCGCAACAAAGAAAAAAGTATCTCTTCAATCATAAAGGGGAGGGTGTGTAATTGGCTCGATATTTAGGAACTGTTAAACACAACAAATCGGATTTTGGAATAAGGGAGGCCAGAGAGCTCTTCTTATCTTACCTTTTTCCATTCCTAATACATTCTTTATGTTCACTGTATATAGACTGAATTGGAAAATTAGGGGCCGCGGTGCTCAGTGGTAGAGCATTCACCTCTGGTGCTTGGGGTCCCAGGTTCGATCCCAGCTCCCGCCAAATGGACTTTGTGGTAGACAAACTCCGTGTGCGTGGTTTTCCTCGAGGTTCTTCCGTTTCCTCCCACTTTCTTCATTCCACCATTTCATTCATTACTCAACATCACCGTCTCCTTTAGCCTAACCGGCATAATCGTGGGACGTTAAAACTTAAAGATTTCACTTCATATATATTTTTTTTTAATTGGAAAATTGTAAGTAGTAACCTAGAAAAGACAGATAATTAATTGATTCTGACCAAATGATTAGGAACTTTGAACTTAAATATAGCCTGAGATTGGTGTCCCGGTTTTTTGTTTACAAAATCTGGCAACCTTAAACAAAGGGAGACCCGGGTTAGATTCATGGTGGAAACTCCTGTGGTTCGGATTCCGAGCTAAACTCGAGATCCACCCACGTGTCATGTAGCTTAACTCCTGAAAGAGGAGCTGAATTCTAATTAAATTAACTAATAATGAAAGATGCCACCATAATTCGTGCTCGTCTTCTATATTAACAACTAAGACAATATTCTTTTCATTTGAATAAAACGTTGTTGGAAGGCGTTTATGTGTGTGAGTGAATAAGGAGGCACAATTAACCCGAAAGATACCAGAAGCTCTACTATCCTAACCTAGTATGGTGTTACCCATTCAAGCTACTGTGTCAAGATTAGGAAGCGGTGAACAGACAAAAGAACCAAAGAACAGAAAACCGGTCAGGGTCACAGGCTCTACCAGAAACCTTCACCACTTTTCTGGTAAACCCATTCCCTACTTTTGGAACACCTGCGTGAAAAACATGAAATAAGTATATTTATATGTTACGTATGCAGCGGTATATTCTTCAAAAAACATCATAAAAAAAGATGGGGTTATACAAATTATATATTGTTACCATCTTGGCAAGCGACCGTGTATGTAAGTATGTACCTACATACATAAGTGTGTGACTGTATTCACGAAGGTGTGTGTAACGATGCATGATGATTACAGAGTGCATAGTCAAGATTGTGTAGTCTTTTTACGTCATTTTCGTAGCAATTGTGAGAGCATTTTTTTTTTCTGTAAACAAGAAAACAAGGAATTCTTCTCACTTGCAGTTGCGTTGCGTGTCGCCTGCTGAAGAGGACCTTGACATTGTTTCAAGGCCGGGGGAAAGTTGCTTTTTCATTTTCTTTAAAAGCCTTTCGGCAATCAAATGTAGTCGTCTTCCTTCTCCTCTGTCTAATGTTAGAATAAATTGGTCTATAATTTACAAATCCGTACGTACGCAAGGGGACGACGTCGTTGCTTCAACTAATAGGAGACGTGATGGTTTAATGATAAGAGCCCAGTTCATATTGATCTTGATTTTGTTCCAAAGTATGTAAAATGGTAGAAAGACAATAGATGGCCGGTTAAATGTCTCATACTAACTAGATAGCACAGTTTCAATCCTCGGCTTAGATGGAAATTAGCCTGTATCTTGTTTTACCCTTATTCCAATACTTCTCAGGATTTCACTCAAGTGCATGCTGAGTGCAAAGTGGGTGCATGTTGTTTACCACGACTCGATTTTTGTGTTGTTTGCCACGATTTTGCCACAGTCTTTTCATTCTTATCTTATCAGATCTGATTCTCGTGGAGATACACACACACACTTGGAGTGAAAGAAAGGGTTGCCAGGCACTTTTGTTTTTGATTCCCTGGGACAAGTGGTAAGTGTTCCCGCCTTTGGGACGAGAGAGGTCTCATTAGACTCGCTGCTAAAATAGAACATTAAGCTCCAAACAAAATGAACACAAAACATCATTAATATCACAATAGCTTAGTAAATTGATAACCCTATAATTGCATTTTCTCTTTTAACGGATTTCTTAATATCATCTCCTATTACATACTATTCTGTTTATTAAGAAAGCCGGATTATTATTATTATTATTATTATTATTATTATTATTATTATTATTATTATTATTATTATTATTATTATTATTATTATTATTATTATTATTATTATTATTATTGGTCAAGTCACGAATGAACCTAAGAACACTGCAGATGCGTTTTGGAACCGGAGGGTCAACTTGGCGGTGCCAAGGGGGCAGAGTGGTGTCACTTTTTTCTTAAGGAAAATTTCAAAAAATTTGCACGCCTTTAGTTTTCAAGATATCAGATTGAAACTATGCATACGGATTGTGTGCACATTTGAGTATTTCTCAATTTTTCGAGACCCCTACGTGAACCCTGGCCCGAAGTCGGGGGCGCAACTAATCCGAGGGGGTGATTTTTTCAGAAAAAGTTCCGGTTTTTTCCCATGTGTGTGGTGCCGTTGAAAAGGGCTCGTTGTATCGAAGAAAATTGCGTTTGAACCGTGATTCTAGGACAAATAGTAATGACGCGATAAATTATATATATATATATAGGCGCGGATTCGAGGGGAGGGCTATAGCCTCCCCGTTGACGCTTAGGTATACACTGAATAAAATGAGCTTCAATCCTACTTTCTTTACACTAAATAAAGCGGCAAACTATGATAAAGCGCCCCTTCCTTGATCATATCCTGGTTCCGCAGCCGTATTTGGGTATATATATGGCTCAAATTCAGACTTTCAAAAAATTTTCCGCCTTTTGTTTTCAAGATACAACATCGAAATTTTCTGGGTGGGGGGATTTTTAAGAAAGAAATCGGGTTTTCCCGAATTTTCCGGTTCAGGTGTATGATACGGACTTGTAAGTGGTACCGTTGGAAAGGGCTCGTTATACTCAAGAAAAGGGCGTTTCATTCATAACTCTAGGTCAAATAGTAATGATGCAGTACATTTGTCGCAGCATTATATATATATATATATAGTATATAATATATGTGGAAGGGGGTTGTGTGTAGGCCTATGTATCAAAAATGGTCACCTTCAGACTTTCAAAAACTTTTTCCGTCCTTAGTTTTCAAGATACAAGATTGAAATTTTGCACACGTATTGTGTAGCTACGTAATTTTCAGAAAACAAAATCAGATTCCTACGTGAACCCAAGCCCGGGCCAGAGAGCCGCAAAAATTTTCATTTAAAAAAAAAAATCTCCCGATTTTCCCATTTCTGGTGTATAATACGGACATACGAATGGTACGTTGGAAAGGATGTTCTATTATTTTAAAAAAAATACAATAAAGAAATAAACTAGGTATAAACCATGGTCCTACGATAAATAATAGAGAAGAGTAGTTTTTTCAGTAAAAGCCTAAGATTTACCTAAAAAAGTGGAAATCCTAAAAGGGTTAACAGATAAATTATTAAACAATCGAGTGCTGTCTAATGTCAAACGATCAAAAATATGAATCCACTAAAATAGCTTACGGTAAAAGTCAGAAATTTAAAATTCAGATATAATTTACATTTTCAGAATAAACTAAAACACTACTAAAATCCCTTTAATGTTTAATGAATACTCAGAACTAGGGTTACGGAATAGGAGCAGTAACTCAATAACGTGTTTGCGAGCGTTTGTATTGTATGTATTCTGTTTATTAATATAATAGATTTGATTGTTATAATATAGTCATCTGGCAACCCTCAACTTATGAGTCGATTTTGTATAAATCTTCAAGATTATGATATAAGATAAACCAGAGAGAACAATACAGTGGCAAACAACATCAAAATTGAGTCGTGGCAAACAACATGTAATCATCTGGGGGGATCTTGAGAGTTAAGTATATCAATTTCTGCACGTCAAGGAAGTATGGGTCATAAAGGAGACATTATTTTGATATATAATTATTACAAGTTTTTCACGGTTGTAAACAAGTAAATTAAACCGATAGGTACAGATGGAATCAACTGGGTTTCGATTCTCCAAGCGAACTGAGAGTTTCTGATTAAAAATGTTTTCGGACTTGGTGGTAACGAAACCAATCTTTCAATTAAAATCGGTCCTGACTCTAGAACCGAAGTGAACATTGAAGATGAAGTGGAATTATGCATGAAACAAAAATTTGTTTCGCAACTAAACCGTTATCGATTATTATTCCTTCGAGCTATCATTTCACACTTGCTCAAACATCGTTTGCAACTTGAAACGATCGTGAATTAAAGATGTTTCCAAATGATGTCATCAGAATATATTACGGTTATCTTCAAACTGATAGTTATTAATTAGTTTTCTTTCAATCTTTAATATAGATTAACATAGGTGGTTCTAGGTACGCCTAGGTCCATGATCCCAAACCAGAGCCCTAGATCATTGACCTCTAGCCATCCAAATATTTTTGCTGACTCAACTAGCAGTTCGGGTACCCCTACTACTTTCCGGCTACAGGCAGCTTTCCTGGTACTGCTCCTTCCACGGCAAGAGAACTGCAATTTGTGTTGTGGATCAGTTTCTCTAATGCAATCGAAAATGATTTATTAAAGTTTAACGCCCCATGATTACGCTCTTTAGGCTAAAGGAGACGAATGATTGATGAGATTGGCTAAGGTAGAATTAATTTTTGTGGTCTTCTGCAGGGAATCGAATCCGGCACATTGAGTAGCAAAATCACGCGTGTTAATCACTGATCAGTGAAAAGGTCATACTGACACTTGAGTAGGGGCTAGATCTACCTAAGTGGTGCATACGTATTCCTTGTTTCTGTACGTGTCCGGTAAAAAAAAAAAAAAAAAAGAAAGAAAATCTAAGTGCTACTACCACTTAATTCTCTTCCTTGGATGTTTATTTCCACCCGAAAGAAAATCCAGATCGTACAAAAGACTGTGACTGTTTAATGTACGTATACAACCAGATAATATTCATGGAAGTACAAAATCATGATTATTTGCATCAGGGCCGGCCTTAGGTGGTATATATTATTTATATATATATATACAGGGTGGTCGGGCATCAATGACGGAAAATTCGGGAGATGAATCTATAGGTAAAAACAAGCAAAAAAAAAAAAAAAAAATGTCCTATGAACATTGGGTGAATGCGGCTTCGTTTGGACGCTAGAGGTGTCTGAAATGTCACCTTCCGAGGCGGCAATTTGCAATATCGCAAGAACGGAGAGAAATACGAATGTCGGGTCAAAAGATATCATAGGAAACCCCATCCGAAGAATCCAATTATACATAAGTGATAGCGAAACAGTGGCAGCGCTAGAGGGGGGCACAAAGAAAGTGTATAAACATGGAGAAAAGTGAACAATTTACACTGAAAAACTCTAGGAGGGGCTGTTACATGGAACATCAGCAAGAAATGTTAATGAACAAAGGCAACAATGGCCCCGCTGTAGGGACACTATGGGAGGCGTAATGTAGGAATACACTATCTTTGTAACGGAAAGAAATAGGAATGTCGGGTCAAAAGATGTCAAAGGAATACCCATCCAAAGAATTCAGTTATGCATAAGTGATGACGAAACAGTGGCGATGCCAGGGGGCACAAACGAAGTGAATGCAACGCGGAGAAAACTGAACAACTTACACTGAAAAACTCTAGGAGGGGCTGTTACATGGAACATCAGCAAGAAATGTTAATGAACAAAGGCAACAATGTTTACGCTGTACGGACACTATGGGAGGCGGAATGTAGGAATAAAGTATCTTTGTAAAGGAGAGAAATAGGAATGTCGGGTCAAAAGATATCAAAGGAAACCCCATCCGAAGAATTCAATTATGCGCACGTACTGCGGAACAGTGGCGGCGCATGGGAGCTACAAAGAAACTGTTAAACACTCTTAGTGATGATACGTGCAAATCATACAAAACAAGTACGGAAGATGAGGCCCATTGTACTGTAAAAACAAGAGGTATTGTACTTACCGTGGTCAATATAATGCTGTCTTAAAGAAGATGTTCAATATGTCCTCCTTGTTCTTCGAGACAGACAGTTACACGATGGCGTAAGGATTCTCTGACTTTTGGCAATAACGCTGGCGTTTGCCATAGTGTGGCAAATGCAGCTCGTACACGATAGCGAAGATCTTCAATGTCATGCACGGGCCGTATATACACGAGACTCTTCACGTAACCCCACAAGAAAAAGTCTAGGGTATTCAGATCGGGTGAACGTGGGGGTCACACTCCTTTGCTTCCAGGATCTATCTACCTGCGTGGAAATTTTTCGTTCAGATATGCACGAATAGTGGGACATAAATGGGAAGGGACGCCATCATGCATAAACCACATACACTGTCGTGCCCTCAGTGCCACGTCTTTAAGTAGAATAGGTAGGCCCTAGGTCAGAAACTGGAGATACGATATTGCTTGCGTTCAATCACTGTGGTAAGAAGTGTTGTTTCACAACGTCGTCATCAATAATACCAACTAACACATGGAATTGGAAACGCTGATGATTCCTCGTTTCTACAATTGCCTGCAGGTTGTTCGATGTCCATCGATGGTCATTGCGGAAATTTGTGATGCCATCCCGTATGAATGCCTCATCCGAGAACACCATCTGTGCTAGAACTTTTCTCAGCGTTTCATTCCCTTTCTTTGTGCTCCTTGGGCCGCCACTGCTTTGCCATCACTTATGCATAATTGGATTCTTCGGATGGGTGTTCCTTTGAAATCTTCTTACCCGACATTCCTATTTCTCTCCGTTATACAGATACTGTATTTCAACATTCCTTCTCCCATAGTATCCCTACAGCGTACCATTGTTGCCTTTGTTCATTAACATTTGTTGCTGCATGTTCCATGTAACATCTCCTCCTACAGTTTGTCAGTGTAAATTGTTCAGTTTTCTCCGCGTTACATTCACTTTGTTTGTGCCCTGTCGCCGCCACTGTTTCGTCATAACTTATGCATAACTGAATTCTTTGGATGGGTATGCCTTTGAAATCTTCTTACCCGACATTCCTATTTCTCTCCGTTATACAGATATTGTATTCCAACATTCCGCCTCCAATAGTGTCCCTACAGCGGGGCCATTGTTGCCTTTGTTCATTAACATTTGTTGCTTCATATTAAAAGTAACATTCCCTCCTACAATTTTTCAGTGTAAATTGTTCTTTTTATCCATGTTTCATTAACTTTCTTTGTGCCCCCCTCTAACGCCGCCACTGTTTCGCTATCACTTATGCATAATTGGATTCTTCGGATGGGGTTTCCTTTGATATCTTCTGACCCGACATTCGTATTTCTCTCCGTTCTTGCAATATTGCAAATTGCCGCCTCGGAAGGTGACATTTCAGACGCCTCTAGCGTCCAAACGAAGCCGCATTCACTCAATGTTCATCGGACATTCTTTTGCTTGTTTTTACCTGTAGATTCATCTCCCGAATTTTCCGTCATTGATGCACGACCACCCTGTATATATATACTGCGCTCTTCCTGCTGCTCTAGTAGTTTAGCGCGTGCGAATGTGGTGTACGTACTTTCGATCCCGATTCCCGGTGGAAGAGCACACAAAATTTTATTTCATAATCATTCCCTTTCATTAATCATCTTTGATTACTTGAAAAATTCTTCGTTTCATATCTCCTTGGCGATGATTGCGGAAATAGCATAGTTTTGATTGAGGGTAATGTGAAAATTATCTAAGGTTGATGGTATGATGTACAGCTTCTTCTGTAGAATCGTATTTTTACATATAGTTTCAGTAATAAACTTTGCAGCACTGATAACACATGTCTTCAAATTTCAACTTTAAAAAAGGTGCAGAGATAAAACAATGTAATCTTTACTAAATCACACGTCCTGAAAACGAAAATGCAATCAAGTTTCTTTTTCTGTATCGTCCTCAGATTTTCTGCTATGATAATGATGATGATTAACTGCTGACAGAAGTAAATGTAATTTGATATAAAATAAGATACTTATGAAGATAAATTCTAAGTTTCAATAAAAGATATACATGTACGTCATAATAAACATTGCAAACATATCATTTACAAACTTAAGTATATATCGTTATTGCGTATTCATATACAGGGTGTTCCGGGAAAAGCCGACAAACTTCGCGTATGTGTTCAGAACTTCAACGGAAGAAAGACTGCAACTTTCATCGAAAACGCTTAATTACAGAGGTAGGGATAATAAAAGGGTACGGGGAATGATCAATTCCAGCAATTACTTTTAATTAGCTCTCTCCCTGTAACTAAGTGTTTCCGACCAAAGTCGCAGTAAAACATTTTTCTTATATTGAGATCGTGAACAGATGTGATAAGTGTGTCAGTTTACTTACAAACTTGATTAAGAAAAATGATTAATGGCAAAGACAGTTTCAAAACATTTTCACGTTTCTATGTTGTGGAGTTTTCTTTCAGGAGGAGCTAACAATAATCTCTCATCATGGACGGGCCCCATCTCCCTTTATAACGCATGGACAGGTCCCATCTCCCATCCATCTGCAGAATGTTCTCATGAAAACGCTCACCCTGTTCACTGCTTATAGCAACTAAGTTTTCAGAGAAATAACTCAAATGGAAATGCAGACAGTGAATGAATTTTAATATTTCACCCTTGTGCCTCGGCATTTTCAAGAAGGTTCTGTACCAGTATTGATAGGTTTTGATCTCTTACAAGTAAATCTATCGATGTCAAAATCTAGTGTTTTGATGAAATTGGCAGAGAAGTGTGGAATATCAAGAAATGAACGTAAGCAAAATTTAAAGTGCTTCCGTTCATATAGAGAGCTACAGTGGCCCAAAACCTGATTGATTTGAAGAAGCCATAAGAGTGTGTTTCAAGTTTGAAAATTTAATTTTATTTGTAAAACTGGTAAAGGGATAGAAAAAAAAAAAACACACACACACACACATTAACCGACAACGGGAGGACGTAGACATCTATTTGAAGGTATACTCATCATTGTCGCTGTCTTGAAATCGGCCATCTTGTATCTCGCTGGACTTTTTTTTTAAATATGAGAGAGGTAATGTAATATATCAAATTGGGCTAGACTCTTACGAGAAATACAGTGGTGCAGCCTGTTTCAATAAGTTTATATTTGAAAGACATAATGAAATGGACATTGATATGAATTCGTTTGTTCAAAGATTTCTTAATAGCTGTATCTTTATGAAAATAATTCAAATCAGGAGAACCTAATGTATGCTAGTGAGAACATCATAGGTAGCTACTTATGAAAGGTATAATCAGCTTGAAATCCTTATCAACTGCAGACAAAATGAAGTGGTGATGAGATGATCACAAACCTTAAGGAACTGATGGAAGATGGATGACATATTTTTTATTGGATTATTCGAGTTAGAACACAAACTTTCACAAGCAGCCACTTATTCAGTACACACTAGTATATATTCCGTTTTCTTGACTTGATTTTTAAAAAATATATATCCATGGGATTTTTCGTAGGAGAGGGCAAAGTTTGTCCTTTGGTTTTGTATTTTTATAATAGCTTAATAACAGAAAGGATATGCAAAGAAGTTGCACCGAGTCTGATTTATTTGATACCATTTCGGTATTCACGGTAGTATCACATGATATAATCAATAAGAACGCTAGGAACTTTCACGTAGTTGGGTATTGAAAATAAAAGAAGGTGAGCACCCTGAATAATGATATACATTTTTACACAAACTCAAAAAAACAATATTTTTACGCCCAGGGGTGTGTGTAATTAAATTTGGAGGAGTGTTAGGGGAGGAGTGTGTGCAGAATACTCCCTGGACATAATATCTATTTTTACAATAGAAGGTGTAAACGTACAATAAAAAAAATAAAGAAACTACTGCAGCATTAAATTCAGAAAATATTTGCTTATACCCAAAAACTTAACACAAACTATTCATTTACTTCTTAGGGACGGTCCATACCCTATCTTGTGGCGTCCATGGATGTACCTGTATTGCGATATGTTGTTTGTACTTGGCAACCGAGAGTAGTAAAGTCATCGGGGGCTCCACGATCAGAATGGCATGTATTAGGAGCAAAATTTAGTCATAGTGACCACACAACACTTGTTTGCTCTGGGGCCTAATATCCTGTTAAAACGGCACTGGAGAGTAGATTAGACTGGAGAGTAGAGTAGACGGCACTACGCGAGGCCCCCTTAAGCGCGGGACCTGATTGGGAGCAATCGGTCCAATCGGCCCGATTTGTATCCTGGACGTGCTGACGGAGGACACACATGACTTCTGTATATTTGCAGTAGTACCGATTAATCCTAGCTAAGCAACAAACGTATTCATAGCTTGGTACAGATCTTGTATATGACGCAAAATAGCGCTACTGCTAAATTTCCCCTCTTCGGATTTTCTAGACTAAAATTCAGCTTTCTTTTTCTCTTTGTGTATATTTAAATATATATCCGGTAAATATTTCTGTACTTCCTAGCCCTTCGAATTAAGTACGGGAGAATGCTTTGAAACTGTTAGCAAAATTTACCAGATCTTTGTGGTACTTAATATATATATATACAAAAATTTGTCAAGCATGCCCTCTACAAATCAAATAACTACCTCCTTCGGAATACTTTAATCATTCCCAGGAGGAGAAAGTATGAACTATTTATATACCTACGGTGAAGTACTCTAAGTATTAGATAGAGAAATAAACCACCTTTAGATTAAAAATTAACTTAAGTGAAAAGTGACCATCCTCCAATTGCACATGATCCTTGGCATAAAAAATGGTAAACTTTTGGGGTCATCCAGTACCTCAGGCGCTCCCCTTGACCCTCGGTAATTCGCACACTACCTGCGGATATTTTCTACCATTTACAGTATTTTTATTAAATTTTCACTGATAATTTCTGCCCCCTCATGTGGACTGTTCTGTCCCCTCTTACGGAAGTTTCACAGCAAATGGTTCACAGCAAGTGGATTTTATTTTTAATAAAGTTTACCAGGACTTGGTGGTGCTTTGAAACTTAAAATTATAGAACAAATTCGAAGTGATGAATTTAACATTCGAAATCAAATATGATCTTCTATCAATAGTTGTTATTGCCCTTTAGAGAAGATACGAGCTAGTTTCAAAGCATTTTTCTTAGCCTCAGAAGAATTTGTAAAATAATTTTAGATGGAAAATAAAATTAGAGTTCAAAGATTTGTCTTCCCCTAAAATTACTTATGACACTCTGTGCGCCATAGTAACCCGCTTTGGGCATCCCTGTATACAGATCTCAATAAAGCATTTGACCTCATAAACCATCATATTTCACTTTTTTTTTTTTTAATTCTAACGTTCTATGATTATGCAGCGAGGTTAAATGGAGCGGCTATGATGTTGAGATAGATAATAATGGTGGAATGACGAAAGTGGGAGGAAACGGGACAATACTGAGAGAACTCACGCTCACGATGTTTGTTCATCTCAAAGCCGACTTGGCGGGAGCTGGAATCGAACCAGGAACCCCCCACACTAGAGTTGAGCATTTTATCATTGAGCCACTGCTACCCCCACAGTGAGTTAAAAAAATCAAATATGCTTAAAATTCCATGTAACGCCTGTACGTCCGAAATTTAATGCGTTTCGATTACCTGAAACCCTTGTGCACAAAATGTTCACAGAATCTAGAGTCTATTAAATCCAAATTTGAGCATTACTTAATAAACAAGGTTACAGAAATAGATCATAGATATGAAAAGTGTGTTGGACTTCTATCAAATTCTTTATTACTTTTTCTGAAACGAGAAGAGCTTTTATATATATATATATATATATATATATATATATATATATATATATATATATATATATATATATATATATATATATATATATATATTTTTTTTGTTTTCCAATAAACTTATTCATAATGAAATAGATTCACAGCAGCAATCTCTTATCATGTGTCCCAAACAGGAAAATACAATTGCAGTTACGAACATTTTACTTACGTTAGTATCACAGCCTATAAACGTATTGGGTAGGCCATATATCATCTACGAAGAATGTACACGTTTCATAATACTATGCAATTAAGACGTCAGGTATATACATGTGGCGCTTGATGTACTGTACATGTAAAACAGTACTTTGAGCATATTACGAGTATTAACTAATCATATGATAAAAAAATTTATGAATTGTATGTATGTAGCTTACTGTGCACTGCTGAACACTATCAATAGGTATAATTTGTAAAATGTGCTCATGTAGCATATTCTGTGATCTCAGCTTCCCCTGTCTTATGTTCTGGCTACATGTTTGGTCGGGAATAAACGAAACTAGAAGCAATTGTTCACCATATGAAAAATTCTGGATTACCATAGTGAATTTTCTACAAACGCCACTACACAATGAGATTTCTAGTTCATGTAGTTTCTTATACTTGAATTCAAATAACTCTCTATCTATTTCAGATAGCATTATTAAAACTATAAATTTCATGCTCTCACTTCAACTTGAACTTGAATATGTACACATTAAAATAAAGTGTCCTAATCACTTGAATATACGAAAAACTAATATGTAAGTAAACTAAGGGAATAATTATTGGGATTACTCGATCGTATATACTATTATATTTATTTAGTCATTACTGAAAATAAAAGCTCAGCTCTTATATATATATATATATATATATATATATATATATATATATATATATATATATATATTTGCTTCTGCTTTTGCGTGTTTTCTCTTCCCAACACACATGCAGTAAATGTGTGTTGTAGCAAAGAAACGCACTTCCTGGAAGTTAAATATGTTCACTAGAGAGGATACAAATGTTCTAGAAGGTAGCAACCTTTCAAAGTCATTGAAAATTATTATTACTGTGAGAAAATTAGTAACGTTCACATCTTTATTTCGTTTATACAGTTATTGGTCGAAGTTACTGTTACAAGTGAGAGGATTTATAGGATTAGTCTTTTTAAATTAAATTAAAAGGAAAAGAATTCTTGTTGCCATGAAAGGTATACAGGAATATATTTCGGGAGGGATAAATGTTTTAGGTTAGTCCAAATTCAATATGAGCTTAATCATCATCATAGGTATTCTGTCATTATTGGCAGGTCACTTTTTCGCAACTAAGAAACTCCCATACTCCACAGATTTCAGCTAATCTCTTCGTATTCACATAAGATCTTTCTCTTTTTGATATCATCCATGAATTCTAGCTTCCTTCGCCCCCTCCTTCTCTTTCCTGTCATCATAGCCCACGCTCTACCAAATTCTTCTAGACAAAAATCCTTCTTAGTCAATGCCTCACCAAGCTTCTCCTCCTTCTTTCAATAACATCTAAAACTGTTCTTTTCTCCTCCATTCTCTATTCGCTTTCTGTTTGACCCAGCTAATTCTTTCCACACTCACGTTTCGAAAACGTCCACTCGTTTATTTTCCCTTGCTCCATATGGTACAATAGTCCTCACGATACATTTTATGAGTCTTTTTGTTTTCTCAACTCTTTATTCAAGATTCTAGAAAATATAGTTTTCTTCATCCTAAAAGCTTCTTTATCCATTACTATCCTTGCTTTTATTTCACGTTCGCACTTTGTATCATCACTTATAATACTACTCAGGTATCAAAAACTAGTAACTTTTTCCTATTTTTCCCCTCTTACATTTGATACCGAATAATTCGTTCCAGTCCTTGTGGCATTTCTCTTTCCAAAAGTTATTTTTATCCATTATTCTTCACGGCTTGCCCCAAGTTTCCTAACATCTTGACTTTCTTTACTGCAACAAACACAATCTTATCTGCAAACAAAATACACTTAATCATTCTACCTCCTACTGAAATGCCATCTTCATTATTTAGGCTCTTTTTCACTATCTCTTTTAGATAGTTATTAAATAATGTAGACGAGTGACAGATCATTCTCGAACTCGACTTCCAATTGCACTCTCCTCTGTCATTTTTTTCCTTTTATTCTAACACTTACTTGTTGGCTCATATGTAAGTTTCTAATAAGTCTTCAATCTTTTCTTTCCAACCCAGCCTTCTATAGAACTTCCAGCAACAATTCCCAACTCAAGTGGTCAAAACACTTTTCTAGATCAATAAATACAACACACACGTCTTTACCTTTTCCATAAAGCTTTCACTGATTATCCTTAATAATTCAATTGCATCTCTTGTTCCCTTACTTATCCTGAGTCAAAACTGTTTTTCCGCAACTTTTTCATTGGTTCTTCCAAACAACCTTCTGTTTGGTATTCAAAGCAAGGCTTTTCTGCATGCGATATAAGATTAATAGTTCTATAATCCTCACATCTCTCTGGGTTAGATATCTCAAGTATCGGCATCATGATCGTCTTCAGGAAATCTTTCGGCCACTCTCCTGTCTCATACATTTCATTGCATATTCGGAAAAATTGTTTCTTGCCCTTGTCTCCCACATTAATAAATTCGATTAGTATATTATCAATCCCGGCTGCCTTTCCATACCCAACCCCGGATATAGGTTTTTCTAACTCATCCCGAAGAATATTTAATTCTTTACCATCCTCGTCTACTTCATTTTCTACTTCAACATCTAGGTCACACGTTCTATCTATACTTTCATATAACTCCTCAACATATTCTGTCCATCTTCCGAAGACTTCCCTTCTTTCGTTGACTGCCTTTCCATTCTTATTTTATACTGCCATCGTAGTGCTCCCTTGTTTCCTCCTAAGTTTCATAGGTTTCACTTCCTTGTGCATTCCCTAACTACTTCCAATTCATTTATGTCCTCGAATTTTCTTCTGTAAAACTCTTCTTTTGCTCTGTCTCTTTAGCTCCGTAACTCTTTCTTTAACTCCCTGTACATCTTTCTGCTCTTTTCCATATCAGTCTGTTTCCATGCTATCTTTTCCTTATTTTCTGCAACATCCGTTCTGTAATCCATGGTTTTTCAGCCATTTTGTATTCGCGATAACCTACTACTTCTTTTGCGGCTTGTTGTATGCAGAGTTTAATATGCTACCACCTTTTGTTACTACTGTGCCTATCCTTTAATCGTTTGAATATTTTTCTTGGAATTTTTCAACAAACATAAATATATCTCTTACTTCCCATTTTTCGACTCTTCAGTATTCAACTTCTTTCCCACGTTTCTTCTGCATACTTTTTTCAGTTGAATATACACTTAGGCTACCATAAGGTTATGATCAGAGAAAATGTTAAAATTTCTAAAACTAGCCCTAAAATTAGACTAAGTTTACAGAAACGTCAGAAATTCGGGACGGGATTCGGATTTCCAGGAGCCATCCCCTGGTTACAACCCGCTCCTGCTTGTTTATAACTAAAGACAAAACTACGTGTTGGATTCAGATATATATATATCACGGGCTATTTGCCTGTTTTCACCACCCTTACGCCCTGACAAATTAACTTAATATACCTTTGAACACAAGCTTATATATTATATATATATATATATATATATATATATATATATATATATATATATATATATATATATATATATAGATAGATAGATAGATAGATAGATAGATAGATAGATAGATAGATATATAGATATAGATATAGATATAGATATAGATATAGATATAGATATAGATATAGATAGATAGATAGATAGATAGATATGTGTGTGTGTGTGTTATCTTTCAACGAAGCACAGAGATCCTTTGAAGATCAAGAGATTCAAGAGTACTCACAGGAAATTGTAGGGTGTAGGCTGCGCCCATGAGATTTTTGGGGAAGGATAGTATTTCATTGAAAATGACACAATCAAAAAACCATATTACCGCTATGATGTTTTTAAAACGGAAAGAGTTCTGAAATTAAAGAAAATTTAGGCTAGAAAGCAAGTTATCTTGGTTTGGTCACAACCAGCTCCTGTCTTGACTATAAGATGCGTAATTTGGGGCTCAAAGTGGGGTAGAGGCACTTGTCCGCCATGAGTTTAAGATCTCGTACAGTTTAGTCAGTGCAATAGTAACATAGGAACGGAAAAGGTAAAAAACTATACTTTTATTGGAGAGGCTTGTGCCAGCTTGTGAAGAGACGTCTCAATTTTACGAGTTGACGTCCGGTGGTAATTCAGATATCTGTGTATCCCGGAAACGTACTTTCTGCTGGATTTCCGACGTATTTATGAACTCATTGTGGAATAATTAAGGACTGGCTTTTCAACATGAAAATATTTACCTATGGGAAATGAAAGGGAATTTCCATGCATATCTCCAATATCCTTAAAGTCCGTACTGTGAGCCTGAATGTCCTTGGACATGTATGGAAATACTATGAGATATTACTTCTCAAATTATACAGTGAAAAGTACGTAATATGTCATTGATACTGACGATCACGTGAGAGAAAATGGAGTCCCTAGTAACAAACAATTTCTGACCCTAATACTTATATACGTTTACGGTTTCCCAGTGCCTGTTTGTCTCATCAAAATACAATAGTGAATAATGTAATACTAGGATAAATATATGTTCCACGAGGAATTGGCTGTTTGATGTATCGGACCACAGTCAGCCCACAATTGGTCCGCAACTATAAATTTGACTTGCTCACGAATCAAAAATGGCATGCTTATAGGATGGCTCAGGATTCTAAGGCATCAACCCTGTACCAACATTTTACGCCCAATTCGCTGAAGAGTTTGCAGCAGCCTAACTCGTCAGCCACTCATAGTATTATTATAACTCATAGTATTATTATAGTATTATTATGCGGACATAGTATTATTATAATACTTTTGAGAGCACGGTGGCCCAGTGGTAGAGAGCTTACGTCTGGTGCGTGGGTATCTGGTTCGAAGCTTGGACAAGTAAGTTGGTGGTGGTCAACATGGTGTCCGTGGGTTTTTTCAGGGTATTTCCGTTTCCTCCTAAATTGTCATTCCATCAATTCTTCCATATTCGCTCACTTGCCTTTATCATCGTTTCCCTTAGTGTAAAGGTCATTGCGTGGGACGTTAAACTGGAATATTTCGTTTCATTTTTCATTACAGTACTTTAACAGTTTCGTTTTACAATAGTCTACCTAACGAAGATACTGACTAATATAAACATCGAATTTTCATAGTAACTTTTACTTTTCTCTTATTATGTGATCTCTTTTAAGTACTTTTCTGATACGTTATCATTATTATTGTGTTTCTTGAATAAAAATAATAACGTCATACGTTTGTATAACATAAAACGACTCAATTATTTATGACATATACATCGTTAATATTTGTTGATGCATACTGTATTATAACGTGTTTCCTTATCCGATATAAATCTTAAGTTGTAAATTTTAACCTTGTACTTTTACACTCAGAGCAGAAAAAAACAAATTTTAAAAAGAAAAACATATTTAAACAAAGGTTATTTAGTGTTCATCTTGTTTTTACCCTTCTTCTTTGTTTCCCGAAGAAGACGTTCTGTTGCAATATCTTGTGTGTTGTGTGTGAAAATAAAAATATTCTATTTTCAAGATTGTTTGCAACCTTCCATACGCAGTCTTGACTGTTTAAGATCAAATACTATACACACGCGATGAGAAAATTGCTTTCTTTTTCTCTTTTCTTTCTTTTTTTTTTTTTAAAAAAGTTTATGCCGAGAAAGAAGAATGAAAAATAACATATTGTGTTCGATTTAGCACCACGTTTCCGGCAATAGCAAATAAAGAAGACATATATAGTATCCCACCTCTCTCCTCTTCCACTTATTAGTATCAGGATTCTAATTACAAGCAAAGTAAAACAGATCTGTGGAGGTCGCTGCATTGAAACTGACATGCCAAGGTTGAGACAATAACTGTACGTATGTGCTCACACACATATGTAACTTTATACATACACATATATGTATTGATTCTTGCCTTGGTTCTTTTTCTTGAGGTCAATAACGTGTCTTTATGCTATTCCTATATGTGGGTATATCATGTGTCACTTGAAGGCTACCAAGTATCATCCGTATGCTTCTGGTTTTTCCTTTGAATTATGAAAAAGAAAAGAAAAGAAAAATATATGTGACTAAGCTACCAAAAGAAATTGGATTCATTCCAATCAAATAGATAAATGATATGATCATGGACATTTTTTAACATAAAGTCTTCTTTTGTCGGTCGTTTTTTTTTTTTCTTTCTTCAAAATTATTTTAGTATTCTTCGGATGGCCGTTTAATATTCTATTGTACTAATATGCATCAATGTCATCTTCAGCGACTAGCCTTCTGATAGGGTAAAGGCACCGAATATGGAATACTTTTTGTTTCTTCTTTATTTCTCAGAAATGTGTATTCCAGAATAAAAATATTATACATCATACTACTTGTGGTACCTTTGCAAAACAAAATACAAGTATGAAAGTTTGTTCCTCATTAATGATTTTTTACAATATTACAAAATTGAAAGAAACTCAATTTCCCTTATTAGGCACACCCCGCTCCTAATATGGAACACTACCTGTTCTTAAAATGGAATACTAGAACAAAACATGCTCATTTGTCTACAATGCGATATTTGGATAATTCGAGGATGGGCACGATCCCTGCTCAGACCGCCTATCCTGGCACCGGCCTTTGGTGAAGTTTTCCCTGCTTTTCCTCAGTATCATTAGGTGTATACCGGGATGATACTTTTCCTTAGGCCAGGGTCGAGTCCTTTCCAATTCGTAGACTTAACTTAAAGGCCGATGTGATCTCGGAGTTGTAGGCCCGAACACTTCCTTTGTTCCTTTCCTTAAGGTAATAAATGTATTTATTTGTTTCTTTAAGAGTAGTAGTAGTAGTAGTAATTATTATAATGAAGAGTATTCCATATTAGGATTCTGCTAGTATTCCATATTAGGAAAATCGCCATTTTGGATAGTTCTCTTCCTACACACGTTTATGTGATTCTCTGTGTACTGAATCTTTATACCTTTATGGTACACTATATATGTAATCTAAATATCACAAACTAAACAATAATACATAACTTTTGGCGTACATTCAGCAGTCTGGAAAGATACGTTTGAATAACTCAAGTTCTTCAGAAAAATATTCTGCAACAAAAGAAAATGGCTTGTTATCGTTCGGCAGCAAACCACTCATGCGCAGATTAAGAGCGCCATGGTGTACAAGTTTGCGTACAGTCCACACTAAACAATAATACATAACTTTTGGCGTACATTCAGCAGTCTGGAAAGATACGTTTGAATAACTCAAGTTCTTCAGAAAAATATTCTGCAACAAAAGAAAATGGCTTGTTATCGTTCGGCAGCAAACCACTCATGCGCAGATTAAGAGCGCCATGGTGTACAAGTTTGCGTACAGTCCACTCAGTGGCAGAACATAGTAGACAAAATAATCTGGTATTTCATATTAGGAACGTATTCCATATATGGCGCACCCACCCTACTATTATATGATACAGGACTCCTATGGTCGGAGGAAGGAAAAACTTTAAACGCTGAACAAACACATATTTTGATTTTCCCTTCAAGGTCCAATATATGTGTAAATTTCCTTTATTGTGCCTTTATGTATTTATTATGACAAATCTATGTTTATCATTTCGTCAATATGTCTTTACTTTCATCAGATACGTTATGAGAGTACAATATAAGGGTACTTCTTAGGTATTTCAGAAAATGAGAGGAAATCACCTCTAACAAGCAATGGAGATGAACATACTAGTAATTGAATGTTCAAGTCATATATTTGATTCCAGTGCAAGAATTATTTATTATCTGTATTTTTCTTTGTTAAAATTCAACGTCCTTTTTTCTGCACCTAGGCTGAATGAGGCTATTGAGATATGAAACTCAGTTTAATGTGGAATCCGTAACAGCGTGGTACAACAATTACTCAACAGAAATCGAACTTAGGACATCGTGCGTGAAAGACGCGCAACGTACTAGCTACCAAATCAATGGGAAAGGGGGCACGGTGGCTTAGTGATAGACCTCTTACCTTTGGTGCGTGGTGACTCTAGTTGGATCCCCGGCCAAATAAGTTTGTGGTGGACAACATCGTGTCAATGGCGTTTTCTCCGAATATTCCCTTTTCTCCCCCGTTCCCATTTCACCAATTATTCTATCATCATTTACTTGCCTTTATCATTTGTCTCCCTTAGTCTAACAAGTATAATCATAGGACGTTAAACTGAATTATTTGAAACCAACTAGAGGGTCCAGATAAAAATTAATTGAAAGATCAGGGGCGGACCAAGGCAAAATTTTCACCTGGTCTAAGTGACTTCCCCCTCTTGTATTTTACATTTTATTACAGTGATTTTAATATTTTAAACCCATTCTTAAAAAAGAAATATTAATACTGAAATCCATGATAAAGCTCCATTCTTTCTTCTACAACTACATGCCATGTCTTCATTTGCTGATACAACCTCCCCTAGTACCATGAAGCTCTCTTCCTGGATGGTGGAACAGAAAAAAGACGATGTAATTGACGCTACTTTACAAGAATATAAGCCAAAAAAAAAAAAAAAATCAATAGAGTACACGTTGTAAAACTTACTTTTTCAGGCTCGTTTTGCGCCCCTCTGACCGTGGCGTCCCGGGCAGTTCCCCGGATTGCCCGACCTTTGGTCCACTTCTGTGAAACACTAAGTCCTTCTTAGCTAGCAAAATATTTTTCACTAGCTATGAGCACCCGTAGCTACTGGGCTTAATCCAGAACCTGGATATACTAAGAAGGTTAATTACCGCTTGTTCCCGGATGTAAGAACCTGGATAAAGCGAGAGGAAGATAAATATTCTCAAAGAATTTCCCAAGAAACATTCTATTCCTGGTTAGTTATTTTCTGCTGTTATGTATCATTTTGATGTAGTTGGTTGATGGTTGTATACAGACCAGACCTTTTTAGAAACAGGGAGAAATGTGCATACATTATGACATATATTTCGACTCCCCTGCAATAACCTCGAGCTGAAAATTAAAAAAAAAAAAAAAAACAATACTTTTCGTAGACTATTAGACCTAGTACAGAGAAATCTTTGTACAAAATTTGGCGATTTTAGGTAACTTTTCTTTGTGCGAAAAACCGATCACATACAAATAACACACATATTGTTTTATCATTATTAAAAGATGTCGTTAAAAACAGGCAGGCAAAATGTGTTCCAATAAAAGTAGTATTTCGAAAGACATAATGAAAAACGAAAGGTAAGGTTAATATATGCTTCCGTATTTTAAGTGTGGCAATATCAGAAACGCATTTGTTAGAAACTGGAAGAAAGTGTACGCTTTTAGCAGTTTGCTTGCTTTTAAGAATTTCGTGATAGGTCATGGCTTTTGTTTTCCTTTTATAATAATAGTGGGCACAACAACGAAGGGAAATGTTATCAACAAACTGATATCCTTGGAACGAAGATACAAGAAAATTATATTTTGATTTTGTTTTGGTATAAAGTAGCTTTGCTTGAAAATAACTTAATTTTGGTGTCTACGTGACGGGATCAAAACATTCCTTTTAAAAACATACTTTCCCCAAAAACTTTATAATAAAAAAGAAATATATTAAATTGAACAAACAATTTGACTGATAAATTGAGAAAATATTATTGGCACTTTTTTAAAAAAGTAATTTGTATTAAAAGCAGTAATTCATTTTCAAGATTTCACTTTCTTGTTCAATAAATACATACTCGTTAACAGAATTTAATGCTAGTCTAAGTCCATTCATATTTAAGCAGACAGATGCTGAAAACATGGGTGCTCCGGGCTCAAATCTTGTAGATAATATTAATGGATATTGGATAATTTTTCTTGTGTAGGAAATAACTTGGAAAAAATACTTCTATAACATGAAAAAAATAGTGCCTGTGAACCTGGGTTCTATTTGATGTAGAGATGCATATGCTAGATACATAAATTAATTTTTCATCATTATCTGTTTTAACCTAGGAATACCGCACATCAGGGATTAAGCCTATAAAATGTAATTGCCTAATAAAATAATAATAATAATAATAATAATAATAATAATAATAATAATAATAATAATAATAATAATAATAATAATAATAATAATAATAATAATAATAATCCATATTATTTTGGATCTTCGTTTATTTAATTAACTTGGAATTTGATGGCGTTATTTTGTGAAAAATGTAAAAGTAATTTAGTTGTATATAAATTGAATGGATGATGGGGACATGTCTCCCGAATCTTGGAACTGGGCGAAGTGCCCTCCCCAAATAATCCGATTTGAAGTGTGTTTTTTGCCTAAGTAGAAACATACCAATTATAAATATGCATGTATTTAGATTTCAGGTGTGTTCATGGTTCTAATTTGTAATACTGTAATACTGATATGTACTACTACTTCATCTACATCACGTGATATATAATATACAACAGGTTCACCTCATAAATCTGATTCACCTACAGAAATATGAGTCTCATCCCTCCCCTTCCCCCTTCAGAATAAGTCTCAAAGCTTCCCGCCTCTCAATGTTGAAGACAACTCTGCTCCACTGATCCTCTACAGCATTGTTTTCCAACTTTGTGAATATTTTGAACGTCGCTAAAAAAAAAAAAAAAAAAAAAAAAAAAAAAAAAAAAAAAAAAAAAACGGCCTTACTCGTCCACCTCAATGTAGAAGACAAATTCGCATTAATGTATATATGGATGTTCATTCTATTATTGAGGGAATCTAGTTTTACCTACTTCTTAGAAACGTGCTTTAAAAGTGAAACTCTCTAATGAAAAAGAAACAAAATATCGAATAACTTCGCAAGTTTTTCTGTAATTGTTTATTAAACTCATGTTTGTACAAAGTTCAAGTATTTATTTGTGACAAAATTATTTTGAATATTGTGGATCCCTACAAAATACTTTGCAAACATAGGGGAACGTCATCCAATTTATTGGTGATAATCGACCCTTTACACTTATCTTAGGAAAATCGATTATTAGTTGGAATTGAAATCTATATTGAGCAAGGAAATAAACTTCTCCGAAGTTAAAAATGTAAAAGTTAAAAGACCTTATTGCATGGTGATATAGAGCATTACATCTGAGGACGGGCTTGGTTTGAAGAAACTAGTCCACGTGAGGGTAAGAGTGGAAACACACAACGTTAGGGAAATGAATGGACAAGGGTCAAAATAATAATGACAATAGAAATGGATGGAAAGAGATGTAGAGGGAGACCAGGAAAGAAATGGATCGATACGCTTAAGAAAGGCTTCCGGGCAGGGCTCACCCACGTGGGTATCCACTGGGTCTGAACCCCTCAAAACTTATTAACTCGATTAAGTTTATATACTTCCTTAACAGAACTATACTTGTTTAACAGAGAAATGACTGACGTAGCTTCAAGATTTGATTTTTCACTTTATTCGCCCTCTTTCTTTCTTTATAAAAATAATCTTGTCCTAATATTTTTTCTGCGATTATAGGTGGCAGTAATTAACAATAACATATCTTGTTTTCTGGTGCAGAATAATTCAGATTCAATACTACAATACATTGATGTATTGGACTCCCCCCTCCCCTCAAAAGCAAATTTGGACTCCTCTCAACAAAAAAATTGTGGTGGCGTGCCGTTTCAGGGATCAAGGTCTAACAGGGAACGAATTCCAGCAAAGGGCTTTATGGAGAAGACTCATTAAAAGCGCTTGAGCCAACATCAGTGCGAAAGAAATGAAGACAAACAAGAAGCTCAAGGAGATAATAATGATATCCACGCAAACTTAAGGTGTTCATGTCTTCATCTTGGTTTCTATTTCGGTTTTTGTCAGCAGCAAGACCATTTAGGACGATACTTATAGTGGGAGACGAACTACTGTAGTGCGTTCGATTCCCTTCCACTAAGAATCGAACCCAGGATCTCTTGAAACAAAACTACACACACTGTAGCAAACGTTAGTGGATTCTTCGCTCCCGTAAAAATGAAGATGTCACATTCATTCTCACAATCCTTCGTATCAAATACCTGACCTGACAAGACACACTTTCTGATATTTTATAAAATATGCTGCAACGAGAGGAACTAGTATTTTAGTGAATATTCATACGAGTTACGTCATATTCTTACGAAATTCCTCCGATTGAATGTAAATCTATAGGTAAGGTCTCCATCTCGACGATTTATGATGAAGAACAACATCTCTTCTCAACCGCAAAACAAAAGGGACAAAAAAGAAGAAAAGTGTATAGGAAAAAAAAAACGAACAAAATAGTCGTGATTTTTTATGCTTTCAAACTAAAGAATGCAACACTTGCAAAACAGTTCTTTTCTTGTGACCAAACCCAACTATTAGAAGTTATTCTAAGGCTAAGGTTTACATTCAATTCTTTCTGCAGTCATCCCATCTTTCTGCATACTATGCCATTGCAATAAAGAAATCAAAAATGTCTGCCCCACACCTTTGTATTTTGCAAGAAGTAGCCTGCAAATTGAAGGTATATTTACTAAACAAAGCCACAAACATCTTTGCAGACCATTTGTGTGTCAAGGAACTTCAGGGGGTCAAACCATATTCCTTTGTAATCTAAGGATCGTAGGCTGTTGCAGAGACAAAAACAAGTTAGTTAAGCAGAAATAGGTTTGGACAATGAGAGTAAGGTATACTCTTAGTGTTCGTTGTTATCAATCCAATGCACTTGTAATTAATGGTTTTATGAGAGCGAATATGAATAGGTAGATCGATAGATAAATTATGTCTGTATGGCCCAATAAAGACCTGATTTGACCTTTTCGAGCACTCAATAGTTACGAGCAGGGCCGACTCAAGGATAGAGCACACATGGTATAATCTAGAGCCGTCTTTAAAGAGAGACGCCAGACAGTGTTTTTGCTAATGAGATGATCCGATAGATTAAAATTAATATCATAATCACTAGAGTTATAGATATCTTACCCTCACCCACTTTAGACGATGTCATTCTTTGTGTGTGCGTCACAGACCAGAATTTTTAGATAGTTTGAAACGAAATTTGCTACAGTATTCTTTGCAAAATCTTTTTATACTATTTAACTTCGTACACAGCGTCATGTTTGTTCATATCGCCTCGAGAGAAACAGAGAAAATATTAATTGTAACATGCAAGTTTATATTTTACTGCAATTTTCCTTTCAGTGCATTTATTTTCTAGCAAGTTTTCATATAACAGTGTTTACTGCAATAAGATAAACTCTCTCATGTTTTTCGAAGACTATTGGCAGTGCCTTTCGGAAGTATGTGGATGATGGTACAAGTTTTGCATTAAATAATATCGGTAATAAAGCTGCGCAGAACTCAAAATTTGGCATTATATCGATCATCTAATAAACTGTATAAAGACAAAAATGGCAGTTTTCTTAAAATAGCTGAATTCTTAGCAGCATATGATTAAATTATAAAGGAACATTTTCGGATTAAAAATGATAATCACATTGCATCAATACTATCTCGATAAAAACATAAAATGAAATTGAATCGGTTTTTCTTAAAAGGGCGTATGTGCAATAAAAAAAAAAAGTTGTCGGGAAATGACAAAAACTGTTTTCTTACGAGACGGTTTGGTCTATCAAAAAAAGAAGAAGAAGAAGAAATGCCTTATTGAATTGAATTGAATTTCTCTTTATTTCAGCGGGTGAGGTTCAGCCGGAGGCTGCTCTGCCATCTAACCCTTGTCATCATTACAAAGAAAAGAAAGAAAAGAATAAAGATACAAGATAAAAATAACAACATAACATGATACATTCAATATTACTAAGGATAAACAAAACACTCAGTAAATGTAAATGTTGAAAGAAAAAAAAAACTATACTCATACTGCTAATCCAATTTCATACCAATTCCATACTGTAGTAAACCTTTCATGTGTGCCAATGCTTTGTCTCTGATCTCTAAATAATAATGTTTGGAGTGATGATTTAAATGAATTATACGGTTTGTCAGTGATTGACTGTCGTAGGGAGTTCCAGATTATATAATATGTTTCATGAAGTACACGTCCTTTTATCACAAATTGTTACATCTATGTACCTCCTAAGTATTCATTTCTTTAAAAAAGTTAAAATTGTGAAAAATGTTAATACGCCCTTTTAACAGAAAGCGATTCAATTATAGAGCTGGAAAGAAAAATCCCATGTCGTAAATACCAAGACTAAAGAACATGTAAATATTATTCTATCATAGTGAACTGCATCCTAGATCTCTCTCACACTGAACAAATGACAACAATGGTGCTTTTCATTAATAAATGCCAAACTCCTAATTACATATGTCCTGAAATGACTTGAGAGGCCAAGGATACGATAATGGTGCAAATATTCGTGAAAACAGTGCCGCTCAAAGTGGTATTTTCTCTCTCTGTATCCAAGGATTTTCTTTATTTCTTGTTCATATCATAATTACATTAAACTTTGGTAATGAACGATCCTATGCATATGAGGAAGCTATAATTGTTTTAAATGTAGTATAATAACTTCATTTATTTTTCCTGCTTTTCATCTATGATTGATCTTTTCTTGTTGAATGTGTCTCTGTCTACAGCAATTCTTGGTCTGATCTCTTTGGTGCTATATGCGTCTCTCGTCGAAATACTCCCCAGATATTTGCCATAATCGAGTTCTCCAAGTCCCCTTCGTTCTGCTCTAACCCGTAAGGTTGCGTTTCCACAGGATATTATCATAGAATAATAGAGTGGCAAATTCATTCTTACTTTCCTGTAATATCAAATGAGAATTTACTCAAAGTGAAATTTCAGCAGAGGCCACAAATCCGGCGTAGGGTAGGATATTGGTTCCGTGCATGTAGCGCCCGTAGACTTAGCGCCCAGTGTTTCTGGCTCACAGAAGGAATTTTATATTGATTTTATCTCACAATCAGGGATGTCCAGTTCATTTTACCACTCTTTCCACAGGTCTTTAATTCCTGTTATTTTCTTACATCCATGTTCCGTGTACTTATCGTCCACTAAGTAAAACTGTTATGAAGAGGGAGAGAGAGAGAGCGAGAGAGAGACAGAGAGACCAGCCAATAGCACTGATTATGACGCTTCAATGAATCATAACCTCCAGGGGAAAGGGTGAAACGCAGAAACGTAGTTATATATATATATATATATATATATATATATATATATATATATATATATATATATATATATATATATATATATATATATATATATTATATATATATATGTGTGTGTGTGTGTGTATGCATGTATGTAAATGTACTCTGTGGTATGCAATGCTCTACAATATTTAAATGTAAGGTGTTTTGGGGGAATAACGCCTGACGAGGTAATAACGCCATGTGCCCGTATCTCACACAGTTTACAAGCAATCAGCTAGGTGGCATGTGCAGTACATGTGTCGTTACTGCTGAAACCACATGGTGGGTTTGCAGTTTATAGGCGCCATTGTGTCGAGCGTGAGTGTGGGAAGAGTGTGTTAGGAGAAGGTTGGCAACGTCTGTTGTAAAATTGGAAGGGTAAGTTGTTAGTGTCCTGACATTTATTGTGCGAGTTAAAAGTTTATATTGTGTATTTTTTTATAGTTCATAGCCTATAGTTTGTAAATACAATGGCGACTAATTATCTTCCTCTCGTGCAATGTGTGATTCACATTCCGAATGAGAAACATGAATGGTTGGGGCAATAACGCCTTTTCCAAATCGGGGTAACAACGCCACGTTTTTTTAATTATTATTCGAAATTCTAAATAGTGATACTTAGTGTTGCGTCTGTCTTATGTTGTAGATGCCACGGAAATACAAGAAACGCAATCTGCGTACAGCTTGGCCCAAAGAGGTACTCGAAGCTGCCTTGACATCAGTGAAGGAAAACCAATTGTCTGTCACAGCAGCAGCAAGACTTTACAAAATACCAAGACGAACACTTAGAGATCATATTGTGAAAGGCACAACAGCAACCAAATTAGGAACAAAACCTACTCTGTCTTCAGAACAGGAGGCCGCCTTGTGTGAAAGAATTATCAAGTTGTGTGATATTGGGTATCCTCTAACTTCAAAAGTGATTAGAAGTTCTGTGTACAAGTTTTGTGAGCAAAATAAAGTGGCACATCGATTCAGTCGCGAAAAAGAGAGTGCTGCATATGATTGGTTGCATATGTTCTTATCTCGGCATCCAGAAATTGCAAAACGCAAAAGCCAGAAACTGAATCCAGGTAGAGCTGCGAAGCTGAATCGGGTTGTTGTAGGAGATTATTTTAATAAGCTTGAGAAGGTTATGACGGAATTGAATGTAATGAATAAACCTGAGCTTATTTACAATATGGACGAAAAGGGGTGTCGTCTAAATTTACATCATGAACCATACGTATATGCAAAAAAAGGATCAAAAAATGTTCATATCGTAGGGCAAGAACATGGTGAAAGTGTATCCATTGTTGCTTGTGGTAATGCAATTGGACAAATGATTCCTCCAATGATTTTATTCAGAGGTGTTCGTATGAAGCCTGAATGGGTGGATAACTTACCTGCCGGGAGTGCAGTAGGTATGACGCCGAAAGGCAGTATGACGTGTGAAATGTTCATCGAATGGCTTGCCCATTTCTCTCGGTACAAAACAGCCGAGAACTGTCTTATGATCTTTGATGGTGCCAAAAGTCATTTAGATGTTTCGATTGTAGACGCTGCAGAGAGGTATGGAATAACGCTATTTTGTTTACCAGGTCAAACAACACACGAATTGCAACCCATGGACAAATCTGTGTTTGGTCCATTCGAAACTTACTGGGACCAGGAAGTCCGTTTGTTCCTCAAACAAAATACAGGAAGTGGGATAACCAAACAACGTTTTGGACCAATCTTCAGTAGAGCTTGGGACAAAGCTGCCACACCCTCAAACTTAAAATCCGGGTTTCGTGCAACGGGTATTTTTCCCTTTCATCCAGATATTATTCCTAACCACGCATTTGCTCCTAGCCTCGTGACAGATTCATCCAAATGCTCTGATTTACCGCATGATGCTGCTGCTAGTGATAATGATGCTACTGGTTCAAGACATTCCACGTCAACGGTAGGACCGATTACAGCACAAGAAAATCTTGAAGCTGCGGAACCAGAAGATGCAAATGAAGATGAAACATCAACTTCATTCCATGATTTACTTCCAACTCCTAAAACATCAACACTCCGTAAACGACCAGCAAAAGCCATAAACAGTGTTGCCACAGTGGTGCGAAGAAACCTTTTTCAGCCTACAAAAGAACTTGGGAAAGATACGAAAGGAAAACAAATGCAGACCTCAAAAAGTTTGGATGATATGCCATCAACGTCCAAGGGAAACTTATCGAAGCAAGCAGTAATGAAGAAATCGACTGTAACAAAGAAGCAGAAACGACAGGAAGACGAATCGTGGTATTGCACAATTTGCGATGAAGATCGAATAATAGACATGAGAATGTGTGTTATTTGTACAACATGTGTACACGAAGAATGTGTAGGCTTAACCAGATATGACAAAGAAAAATTTGTGTGTCCAAAGTGTATGCTAGTTTGAAAGCAAAAACTCATAACTTACCTACCTTTATGACTTTTACGAGTAATAACTTATATTATTAGACCCTATCTAACGTAATATTTGCATTACATTATTTGCAACCTTCGTTACACTACAAGGAAAGGATCCCAACCGTGAGAGCTGAATTTAGTTCAAACTTTGCGAAATAGGTATTTCGATGTCTCTGAGAACGGTGATGATAGTCGTCTATAACAAAGTAGCACTGCATCTAACAACTATCATCACCATTCTTAGTGAAACCAAAAATACCCATTTCACAAAGTTTGAACTAAATCCAGCTTTCACGATTGGCAGTCTCTCCTTGTTAGAAAAATTTGAATGAATTCATTCAATTTTGGCCTTTTTAAAAGTTTCTTATATGTTCATTTACAATGTTTATTTAGTTTATTGTGTTTCTTTTGTTTTATCGATTTCATTCACACCTCATTTATTTAACATTCAAGTTTGAACTAAACTTATTAAAAAAAAAGTATGAACTGTTATAAATAATAAAGAACCAGGTATTACTTTGTAAATCATTATATGAAAATACAAGTAAGTGTTTCTTTGTATTTTTCAATCATTTTACGTTTTATTTAATATTTCCCTTCAAGTTGAGTATCTATTATAATTAATCTTAGAGTAAATAATGTTCATGTGTATGCCAAGTAATTAATATCGTGTTACTTTAGGTTGTAAGAAATTAATTCCACGGCGTTATTACCCCGGTACTATTGGCGTTATTACCCACACACGTGGGTAATAATGCCAAAATGTCTTTTTGCACAAAATGGCTTCCTCACAGTTTATTATTGCAAAGGGTGAGACGATATTTTTTTCTTGAATGGTGCAAAGACTATTCTATTGCTGAAAGCCTTTTCCATTTTTCTAAATGTTCACATAATAGTGTGAAAAATCAAAGAACCTTAAGGTGGCGTTATTCCCCCAAGTTACCTTACTATAAACTAAGGTTACATATTTAGCTTTTAATGTGAAAACTATGTAAAACAGACGTAATCTAGAATACCGCAATGAGGATAAGGCATACAAAAAACGGTGAACATATTCTCACGACTGAGAACCGGGACAAAATGTAAACTGGCGAAACACCAGGATAAGAGTCTTCATGCAGGTCACGGTGGTTCAGTGGTAGAAACACTCACATCTGGTTCATGGGATCCCTGGTTTTATCCCATCTTGCGTCAAATGGGCTTTGTGGTAGTCAGACGCTGCGTGCATGGATAAACTCGGAGTTCTCTCATTTTCTCTCACTTTCTTCATTCCACCATTTCATTCATTATCACAATCACCGTCTTCTCTATCCTACTCAAGGTTTCGTTTCATTTCAAGAGCTTTCAAACCGAGACTGTCCCGGTAAAAACCTAACATATGGTAACTCTGACTATATAACAACATCGGTTTCGATACCAAAAAAGAAAAAGTCAAATTATCATATGGTATTACACAGTTTCAGAAAAAAAAAAAACATCTAACAAGCTAGCCGCATTAAGTCTGATACATATTTCACAACTTTATGCGTAATATAAATGTATATAGTAAAGCAATTGATATCATACACTACAAGCACTGAAAAACAACGTAACGTTCTCTAATAAAAAGAACGTTACTTTACGAACCAATAAGTTAATCGCTCTACGAACCTTATTGTACATATTATACCCTAAAGTTACAGCCTTATGCAGTAATCAATTCCAATCAGATATTGAACGAGTATGGTGTTTCCTTGAGAATAATCCATCATTAAGTTGAACAAGCGCCTTTGAAGGTTAATCGTCTTCTATTTTATCCTCTTTTTCGGTAATTCATCTCGCTACTCTTGTTCGATGCAGTTGAAACCATGGCCTCATCCTTTTGCAATGTCCATCCACAAGGAAGGATGAACAGGTTCAACCTTTTGGAATTTCAAATTCGAAGCTTCTGTCAATTTACTCGTTCGTGTCTCTTTCTGTAATGTTGCTATATGAACGGGTATATTGCGAGGAAAGAAAAGAGGCTAGCAAAGAAATCGAATCGTAAGATCACCATAAGATGAAAGTCGCATATTCCAGAGACTACCTGATACGTAATGTTGATCAAAATAAATTAGGAATTCTTCAGTTTCTTCTGGTACGATTTGCTGTAAGTAATCCATCCCTTCTGACCCTTGTCAGAGAGAAGGAAATCAAATCCGTCTACCATTCCATAGAAATCGGACTTTCTCATTCTCCCTGTAAAAATTCGCCAATCCCAACTGCTGCAGTATGTACTTCGTGTTCGTGTGACTTGTCTGGAACGCTTTGGCTTACGACTTCCCTCACTAGCCATGTCTGGTTGTGAATTTAATTTACATATTCCAATATTTGTTTGTTTTATCACTCCCCGCTGGTCTAGTGGCAAGCACGCAAGCCTTTGGCGTATGAGGTTCAAGGTTCGATTCCTGGTGGGAGAGCATTGAGTGACCAAAGTGGTTCGGGTTCCACTATAATCAGTAAATTCAAGTCTTCCTTAGCCTACCCGGCAAAACCATGGAACGTAAAACTAAATACAAACCTTTTCTTTTTTCGCAAAAGGAACGTTTTATTATAAAGTAAAACACTATTCAGAAATATAATATTAAAATTTGCAAGAAGGAAATTTATTTTTGCGTAACAAAATTTAAAAATTAATTATTCACAGGTAATTGTTTGATTGGATTGTAACGAGTTACAGTATAATTTCCCAAAGACTCTTCTCATACAATTCTGCTGTTCTCACATGTAACACTTCCCAAGTGTAACACTCCGATTTTGATAAAATTTAGCAGGTAGATATTACACATGAAATAAACGAATGCATGTTTTCTCTTTTCAGCGGAAAAAACAGTTTTAGGGGGCAAAAGCCCCCACCCAAAAATTTTGAAATTTGAGTACCGAAAGGCAAGAAGTGAACCGAAGTGAATAATATTGTGCACAGATGCTATAAACGTAAAACGAAGGAATAGATGTTTCGTATTTTCCTGGGAAAAACGGTTGGACATAATTGCAACGATAGTTTGTGTAGGAACAGTACGCAAAAATAAATAAAGAAAGAAATAAAATAAAATAAAATAAAATAAAAGAAAAGAAAAGAAAAGAAAAGAAAAGAAAAGAAAAGAAATGATTACGTGTTTTTGATTTTGTGCAGAAAAACAAAAGTGTGACAAAGGGCCCCCCTCCTAAAAATACGAAATTCAACTCCACGAGCCCAGAAAGAAATATACTGTAATAAATGAAAATGTCCACAAATATTGTAGACGTAAAATGAGAGAATACGTGTCGTATTTTCCTGTGAAAACTACCTGCGCTTCTGCGGTAATAATTACTTTTTTTCGGACGGACTTTAGTCACACCACAGTTTTTCCGCAGAAACTAAAAACACGTATTCGTATATTATTTTGCGTATTGTCTTTAAACACAGTTTCGTTACAATTCTCCATGTCCTTTTAGGTACTTTTCACTATACTAATGAACACTTTGATAAATCGTGATTAAATGTTTGAAGGGGTCTGTACCCCACCCAACCATCTTTTCCAGAAAAATGCGACACAATATTCTGTCATTTTACGTCTACAATATATGCACACAATTTCGTTCATTTCGGTCTACTTCTTCATGCCTTTCGGTCGTCAATTTCAAAATTTTCGGTGGAGACTTTTGCCCCTAAAAACATTTTTTCTGCAGGAAATAAGAAAGAAGTGTTCATTTATTTTTTCTATATTGTCCCTACCCAAAATTTCCTTACAATTCTCCATGTCCTTTAGGCATGTTTGACGTACTGTTATTAGCGCTTTTGATATTTCGAGATCAAAGGTTTGAAGGGGTCTGTGCCCCACCCAACCATTTTTCCCGGGAAAGTACGAAACATATATACCATCATTTAACGTTTATAATATCTGTGAACAATTTCATTCACTTCGACTAACTTCTTCTTGTCTTTCTGGCCTCAAATTTCTCCAAATTTTGGGTGGGGGCTTTTACCCCTTAAAACAGTTTTCCCCAGAAAAGAAAAAAAACACGTATTCATTTATTTCATGTGTAATATCTACCTGCCAAATTTCATCAAAATCGGAGTGTTACACTTGGAAAATATTAAATGTCAGTACATTCATGTAGCTTGCATTTGCGGCAAAAAGTTCTTGATTTGTGCTCCCTCTTTGCTGGAGAGACTTTCTTAGGCTGTTCCTTTTCAGTATAGTGGGCCTGGGAAGCTTCAATTCTCTGTGATTTCTTCTCAATTGGCGAACTGCTAACCAGACGAAATGAAAAATTTACGGAATTTCAAACTTTTTAATGTTTCTTTCTGGTTTGAAATTACGCTTTGATGACACAATACCATAAGTGTTGAGTCCACTTACATCAGTTATGTAAAATACTGTCACAGGCCATTTTGTTCATTGTTTTGTGGTGTAACAGCGAGCCATATGATTGTTAGTGTGAACGTATGATTTTGTTGTGTTGTAATATATGATGACTTTGAGTTTTTTCCTCCGCTCTAGAAGTGACAACTTCAGGATAGTTGTGCATTGTGTTTTGCAATGGGTGATCTTACTGGGTATATATCGTCAAAAGAGACAGCGCACCCAAAAAATGAGAAATTGTTCGTCTACAGTCATATTATATGTAAGAATAAAATTATATTGCAGAGTGTGTGAAGAATCTGCAACTTCACAAATTAGGAACAGTTCATCATCAGGTATTCTAATAGTGCCGATGTTGTCATCAAAACATAAGGCAGCCCATGTAGGATCGCTTTTCTCCGGAGTTTTGCTTTTTGCATTAGCACGTGCTTTTCCATTAGCTATAGGTGCTACGCTTCAAACTTCTAACCAATCCTCTGGATAAGAAAACTACTCAACGTCTCATTTCAATATCGGTACCTGAACAAGAAACTTCAGTTGCATTTGTATATAAGTCTGCTAATATCTTATCGTCTGTCGGGAATCAATTTCTTCATTGTTTATTGATTTACCAAAAATATTCCTCTTCTACCATCAATAGTGAAGTGTATTGTTAGTGATATGTTTGTCTACCCCGTGCAATGATCAAAACACACTAACAATAAACAAAACTTTACATACAATCAGTGGCAAAGCCAGGATTTCTATTCGGGGGGGGGTCAGTGTCCTACTCCGGAAAACTTTTTTGTTAATGTGGAGACTGAAAGCGCAAATTTAGATTTTATTCTAGCAACTTTTTAAAATTTTGGTTCTTGGGAGTTCATATCCCGGGAAACTCCCCCTGGATACGCAACTGCATACAATGGAAAAATTAATACAGTTTGATAGACAAAAGCAACTATTATGCTTCTGACAATGGACTTATATAAGTGTATAAATAAAGAAAAGCTGCTACTAAAATAGGCAAAATTGCAAATAATTAAATCAATCAAACTAAACAATAACACATAAAGTTGCAATATGTTATATCTGACTTCATTGGGACAGTTAGAAGATTATCAGAACGTTCACTCCGCTACGAGCCACAATCTCAATCTTTTCTGAATCTATCCTCATATTTCTTCATTAAGGCTCGAGTTCAATGGACCCACTCGGTACCCAATGCTATAAATTTTAAAAACTATCACGTAACTCACGGAAATGAAAAAAAATACTTATATAAAATAATATAAGAACACAACCAGGGACATGTCATAGAATCACAATACTTACTAAGCCTTAGTAATTATTAAAGAAAGTATGCGTACGAGTGCAATGGACCCACCTGGTAGTCCTAGGCAGTGGCGGCGGTTGGACGTTAAAAGTGGGGAGGCAAGACATGATCTGAATACAGTATTTGTATGTCAATGTTACTTTTCCTGGTTGCTTGTAACACTTTTTTAGACTAAAGGCTGTATAACTATTAGTAGACTGTTAAACAGACTAAAGGCTGTATAACTGTATAACTATCTTTTTCAGTTAAAATACCATATATCTTGTTTCATATTTTGTTACGTAGATTGACAAGAGCAACACAAGATACTAACTCTTTGTACTCTTATACAACGAAGGTGTAAGAAGAGATCTGATTCCTTGCTCATGAAATCAAAAAATCATAAAATCATGCATCTTAAAATTCTGTCTGGAAAATTGTGTGATCAGATTAGGGACCTATTTAATAACAAATTTGCAAAACAAATAAATAGAAAGGATAATATTAATCAAATAATCATAGTAATGGATAATAAGGCTTGTTCTGCAAAAGTTATATTGAAACTGGAAATTAATGAACAACTTATATTTTTAATTCCACGCATGTTATTATATGTGTTATTAGAACACATAACACGCTTGATTGACTCTTAGAAAGACAGTGAATACTACAAGCATATGCTACGACATTCAAAGAAATACTTTTGCAGCTTCCCGAAACATGTTCGTTGCCATTAGATACAGTTTTCATTTTCTTGGAATACATCAAAACTCAACAATAGTACTTAGTCACTCCACATTCCAGTTATACAAAATAATCCTAAAACCTAGAATTATGTTGAATTTACTAAATTTAATTCTATAACAAAACTGTATATGTACTACCATGAGCAAAATAAATGACGCGTCTCTTTATTTTGAAGTTTTTTGAAAATATCTCCGTTTTCTTTATATGTTCGAAATTTCGGAAGGTTTCCCCAGCAGGACAGGTTAATAACAAACCCGTTTTTAATATTTGTGTTAGATATTAGCTTAAAATAAAGAAATTAGAAGCAAAAAACATTAAATCGACAGAAATCTCGAGAATTACCAACTCTGCTAAAGTGGGAAATTTTCAAGAACACGAGGGAATTCTGCATTTCAACACGAAGCAGCGACATCTATGTCATTGAGAGAAATGTGGATTAAATCTACAAACTAAACTTTTAACGAATATTTCTAGTATGTCTTATTATATGCATTATCTGCAAACTCCAAATATATGAATCTATGCTAAGTATTAACATAAAGATAGAGCAAATAGTGGAAATTATCTATGGAAAAGGACGAATTGGCAGGACGATCGTAATGAAATATCGTCTTTACCGGAACAGGCTCAGTTCACGTAAAAAAACAAATAGCTCAGTTAGTTAAATCAACGAGTCTGTATGCTAAAGGTAGCGGGTTCGATCCCGTGGAAGTACCGTTGTCATTTTTATCACTACAATACGGTTATTTTTTTATTTTTTTATTTGGGAAAGAATCAAATTGTAACGTATGTGTAAAAGTCATGACGATACCAAAAAAGGAAAAAATGCTGGTGTCGCACTTGCATTAGCGTCCCTAATTTTGTTTGCAAACAGTTTCGTAATTATTTCCCCTGTGCTCACTGCTCACCATATGCTCGCTGGTGCATAACGAATGTTTCCCAGTAAATGTTAATTCTAATTTGGAGAATTTTATAAAGTTTCACAATATTTCTCACTAGATACTCTTCTATCTACGTGTTTGGATATTTCGATAACAGATTTCCCTATTAAATGTTTAATTTTCCCTAGATGTTTAATTACGGAAAAGTTTTACAATGTATTTGTATTGAATTGAAATTGTTTTGAATTTACTACATAAGGTAAGTAGACCGAAGGAGGAGAACTCAAGTAATTGATATTCTACGTAAAAGCAACCTATTGTAGAATGGTGATGCTTCTCACCTTCAGAACATAATCTTTACGTTAGAGAGTCAGACAGAAAAATCCTGGTTTTTCCTACTCTATGTCCACCCATCTTAAACCTCTACATATCATTGTTCGTCTCACAAAATTTCGGTGCTCCAAAAACATTCAAATAATAATAATAATAATAATAATAATAATAATAATAATAATAATAATAATAATAATAATAATAATAATCCTGAATATGCCATCCTTACATAATGTAGGATATCTTAGTTTCCTAGTTTAAATCTTAAATATCTTAGTTTAAAATGCTTTCTTTAGTACTTATTTGAGCAACCATGTAGGAGGGGGTACGACTTTTTATTTTGCCCCTCTCATTTCAGTAGCCTTCCAACAGAAAGTAATTTTTGATAAGCAGGACAGACAAAATGAATAAGAAATATATTTACAGCATCCTCTCCCCTTTCATGATTGGAATATCACGTAATATTTTTTATTCTACGAAAGATGGCCCTGTGCGGTTAAGGGTAGGTAACTAAAAAAATACCTAATATATAGCGCCCCTTGATTGTAATATTACCGCTTCTTTATTTGTACGAGGGAGCCCCTACACAATCAAGGGTGACAAAAAGAATAGCAAGAGTGTCTATTGATTCCAGTGGTGGATCCAGCACGAACTCCTGGGGGAGGGGAGGGGAAGTGAAACATTCTTTTGATGATGTGAAGCTGTCACAAATTACCACTTAACTAAACTAAACAATAGTGGGGGGAACCGGAACCCAGTCAGTTTAAATTGATGTAAAAGTTTAATTTTTGGCTTCATATTAAAGTTTTGGTTTCAAATGAGAATTTCAGTCCAAGTGGTCAATGATCAAATCTCGTGGGGCTCTTCAGTGTAGGCTAATACGGCCCCCTTATGAGAAAAGGCAAAATTATTAACATGTTTATAACTTTCGAATTTTTCGTCTATTTTAAAGAAATATTTTGCTTCGTATTAAAGTGTTGGTTCCAAATGACAAATTCAGTCCGAGTGGACAATGATCAAATCTTCGTGGGGGTCTTCAGTATAGGGGGCTACGACTACCTTATGGGAAAAGGCAAAAATATGAAAATGCTTATAACTTCCGAATTTTCCGTCTATTTTAAAGAAATTATTGGCTTCATATTAAAATCTTGGCTTCAAATGACAATTTCAGTCCGTGTGGACAATGATCAAATCTCGGAGGGCTCTTCGGTGTAGGGGTTTCGGCTTCTTTATGGGACAAGATTCACGTAGTTGATATTGCAAAATTGTTTTGTATATATAAGTGGAAACTTGCACCATTTGGTTAATTTTACCTCTTATGTTTTGCAGATTCATATTCCAAGCAATAGTTACTTCGCAGAGCTAAAAGAAGGCACTTACTAGTTTCATTAAAATGAAATGTCTTTTATGAGAGGAGCAGACGAACGAACAGGCACCCAAACGTTGCTTGAGTCGTACGGTTGAAACTCGTTAAGCTCGCTTCAATTATTATTATTATTATTATTATTATTAATAATAATAATAATAATAATAATAATAATAATAATAATAATAGAGCATTCACCTTTGGTGCATGGGGTCCGTGGCTCGATTCCACTTCGTGCCAAGTGAAATTTGAGGTGGACAAATACCATGTGCATGGGTATGTGTTTTCTTGAGATTTTCCATTTTCCTCCCACTTTCTTCATTTCACCATTTCATTCATCATCATTCTCCCTTAGCGTAGGTGCATAATCGTCCAGCGTTAAACTAGATATTGCAATTTCAATAATAATAATAATAAAAATTAATTCAACTGAAAGGACTGTAATTTATGTGGACAGCAATTATCATAAATATGCAACCATTATAAAAACAATGCTTTGAGTAGAAAGATAATCCTTCCCAAGTGTTAACGAATGCGCACGAGATAAGACATGTCTCGAGAAAGAGACAAGACGCGCTTTGTGACATCCAAGATAATACGAGGCAAATGTTTTGGACACGAGATAGCTTGTAAAATGTCTCGTCTTGTCTGGAATGTCTCGAAAACAAAAGTCTAAGTTTTAAAATTATTTTTCAAGATCTATTCTCTCAGAAGTAGTTCTCTTCCTTAAAATTAATAACGACATTTGTGATTTAAAAAAAGATAAACAATGCCTAAAGTTAATAGTTAACTTTTCGAAAAGAAGCTTCATTAAGGGTGAACCTGAAAGATGTCCACAAACTTCGGGAGGTGATTCGTGACATCAAAAGGAGACAAATGGTCCTCTTGCAGTTTTCGAATTCAGCTTCGTTGTCGAGATACAGGGTTGCCAACTGGTCGTGTTTGAGAAACTCACTGGGAATAAATTCAAGTCCAAGAATAAACTACTACTCATATATTTTTCAGGTCAATTGACTTATACCATGTTGTAAGGTCAAATATTTATTTATGAAGTGTGTACAAAATTCGCCAGGGTCTTTTCTGTGAAAATCGTCGAGAAAAAGTCACCTCCAAGAATAAACTACCCCTCGTAAATTTTTCTAAGAGAAATACCTGATACTGCAATATAGGGTTGTTAATTAAATATTGATTAATGAAAAATAAACAAAATTGTTAAAACCATTTTTGAGAAAATAGCGTTTTTGGATTTTCGGCTGTTTGTAAACCACACTTATTTTAGGTGGTAGGAAAAAATGGAAAAGCTCCTGTAAGAATACTAAGTAAACCCTAAGTTTAAAATTTGGTGTAGATAAGTTGAACGGTATGGCCTCTAGGCGAGTGCATATAAAAGTGTGCCGAACGGACGGACCGGAAGGACGGGTGTCGAAAAGTCACATTTTCGGTATGTAGACGCCATGAAACATGTAAATCCGTTGAAATCTGAATTTGATATTATTTTCACAATCACTATATTTTCTTCTCTCTTTTGTCGCTCGAAAAAGAAAAGCCTGAGTTTACCACAAAAAGCTAGGGAGTTTCTCAAAAAATATTCAATTACAGGGCCACCGCACTAAACTTTTTCAATTCAATTTCTTAACTGTGTTAGGCCGCAGTTGTTACTGAAGTCTGTATTTGGATAATACGAATAAAATTATAGTATTATTCAAATACATCGAATGTCAGATTATCGAATAAAAAACTTCGATTGAAGAAAATCCATACTACAAAACTAACTCACACTTTGAGCACATTTTCATTAGACGTATAATAGACCAATTAATGCAATCATTGTTTATGAAATATGAAAAAAATCAAATGAGTCACTTTGGGAAAGTCGTTCGAAAAGAACACGTCAGGAGTAACCTACCTCTTGTGAATTGTTTCGAACAATGAGTTAAGATATACTTTTGGTTATTAATGAAATATTTATTTGCGAAATTTGAACAAAATCGCCTGTCGTTCGAGAAAATTGTCGGGGAAAAAACCTTGACCCCAAAAATAAACTATCCGTTGTAATTGTTTTTCATAGAAATGACTTATACTAAAATATAGGGTTATTAATGAAATACTTATTTATGAATTATAAATAAAATTGTCCGAGTAATTTTTGAGAAAATCGTGAGGGAAAAATAACTCCCCGAATAAACTATCTCTTGAGGATTCTTTCAGGGTAAGCGAGTTATTCCATATTACTAGGTTTTTAATGAAATATTTATTTCTGAGTACGAACAAAATTGCTTGACTCATTTTTGAGAAAACCGTGGAGGAAAAACACCCCCAAGAGTAAACTACCCCTCGCATATTTTTTCAGGACAAACGAGTTTTGCCATATTTTTCGGTTATTAACGAAATATTTATTTTTGAAATATGAATAAACTCTTTTGAGTCGTTTTTGAGAAAATCGCCCAGACAACACTCCACCAAGAATAAACTACCCCTCGCATTTTTTAGGACAAACGAGTTATGCCATATTGATAAGTTATTAATGAAATCTTTATTTATGAAATATGAACGAAAACATTTGAGTCCATTTTGAGAAAATCAATGAGAAAAAACTCACCCCCTTAGTATAAACTACCCCTTGTAGATTTTTCTCAGATAAATGTCTTATACCACAAAATAGGGTTGCTAATTAAATATTGATTTATAAAAAAAGAAAGAAAACAAGATCGTTAGAGCCAGTTATGAGAAAATATCTTTTTTTTTATTTTCATCGTGCAGGAAACTACCCTTGTTTTGGGAGTAGGAGGGAAATAAAAAAACTATAGAAATACTATGAAAATCTTAAACTAAAATTTGGTGCAGATAAGTTGAACGGTATGGCTTCTAGGCGAGTGCACAGAAAAGTGTAGCGAACGGACGGACGAACTGATGGACATGTATCGAAAAATAACTTTTTCGGTGTTAGGGGCTATAATACGTGTAAATTCGTAGAAATCTCAAATTTGATTTTTTTTTCGAACACCATACTTTCTTCTCTCATTTGTCACTTCAAAGTAAAAGGAACTCAGAACTACAGATAAAAGACACCTGCTTTTACACATAGACATTTATTGATTTAAAACTGTTTTAGTTTGTGTCATTTCACTTCCAATCGAAAGGTTTTACAATGAATAACGGCATACCAATGACGAGACGGAAGTTTTCAGGAAGTAAATGCATTCAGAAGTCTAGACTGCATTACAGCCTGTTTTTATTTCTGCAATTGTTAACAGCTGCAATTTCGTCCAAACGCTACATGAAATAATTTTTGGTTCACGTCATTGTATTACTATTTTAGTATTGTTCTCTTCAGACTTGGTTGAAGTTTTGTCTTAACGGTTATACACTTTTTCTTTCATCGTTACACATAAGAACAAAATGTTATGGTGAGTGGATAGATTCGAACCTACGAACATTGAGTTTATATTCTTCCAACACTTTACCAATGGACCAAGCTTTGTCTTCACGTTAACGCCCGGTTACAGGGTTTACTACGATTTAAATAAAATGGCTGGCTGTTAGAATTCCCTGCTCACATATTTCGATAAATAATTTTCATTGCTTCGTAGATACGTAGAGCAATGTTTAGATACACATTTTAGGAGAGTGAATTTTGGTGTATATAATAATTTCATGCCAGGTAAAAGCTAGATAAGTTTTGATAAAATGTTTCATATGTACTTCTCAATAATAAGCTTGCTGTTCGGAGTGAAGTTCCAAGGTTCAGCATTTCCTAGCAGTTTTTGCTATTAATATCCCTTCTAACAATATTGGCAGTGGACAAAAGTTAGCCCGTGTTGAAGCTTTTTGCTCCTAATTTAGTTATTTTACTTATTTAAGGAATATATTGAAAATTGTCAGCAGGCACGTATGCAGTAATTTATTTCGGGAGAAGTCCGACTTCAATATTAGGATAAATTATAATAAAATTTAAAAGATAATCCTTAAATTTAGGCTAAATTTACAGAGAAGTTGGGATTTCAGAGGGGAGTCCGGACCACCTGGACCCACCCCTAAATGCGTCCTTGTTTGTCAGTAACGTTTCCTCATTTTGAAACCCTCAAAAACTTCGGATATATAAAGGAAAACGAGTTATTTTCGATAAAATATCACTTCAGAAGACGCGACAGTTTTATTGCACATGGTGGTATCCCAAGTTCACAAGGGCAAGAATTCATTAATTTTGATTCTCTGTCATTGTGCTCCATCGAAAGGTTAGGTTTGTAACATATTACTCCTACGAACAAGCATGACTGGCAGATAGGAATACTGAACACAACTCCAGAGAAATGCATGCTGAACTTACGTTTATAGGTACGCTTTGGTGATTTGCCCTCAAGGTCAATCGAGTGGTAATTCAGTTCCGTCTCTGTTCTTAAGCCATGTTCGTATTACTTCGAACAGTTTTGATAATGAAAAGCATGCCTCTTAATATAACAGACTTCTTTCGGGTAAGAAATCGAAACTCAGTTGGTCAGAGCAACTAGTCTGTAAGAATTAGGTTGTTAGTTAGTTAGGAGCCCAGTACGAGTAAGGGTTTTTATTACTATTGTTTTTATCTTTTTTATGTGAGGAAAAATCAAATTGTGACATCGCGATATCAAATGTATTTGATTAGGTAGCTTTGTCTTAGCTAAACTTTAAACATCAGTAACCGTCGAAATTATTTCACCAACTGATCACTTACTGAACATTTCAAACACGTCAAACCAGTGGCATAACATGAAGGTTAACCTCTCCTCCGCAGTCCTTAGTTATGCGTCCGTACTTTCAAGGGCGGACTAAGGGCCGGGCGACTGCCCGGGGCGCCAGAGAAAGAGGGGCACCAAAACGAGCCTCAAAAAGTAAATTTTATAATGTGCTTTCTACTGACGTTTTTGGTTTATATTCTTGTAAAGTAGTGTCAATTATATGATCTTTTTCCATTTCACTATGGAAGAAGAGAGTTTCATAGTACTAAGGGGGCTGTATCGAAAAATTGAGAGATGGCATGTAGAATAAAGAGTGCCGGGAATTAAGTATTGTTTGTTTGTTTGCTTGAGTTAGTTTGTTTGCTACTACTAGGGGAAGGGCGCCAAAAAGTCGCTTTGCCCGTGTGAAAATTTGGCCTGCTCCGCCCCTGCGTTCTTTCTGTATATTTTTTGGCCTTGCAGCTTGTGCGGTCCCCACGCCACATTGTTGCGGGGGCGCTATTTACGCCTACCCTTCGAACGTAATTCAATAACTGTTTAAGAAATTCTACCATCAGCGTGAAAACGGGAATATATTTTTCTAATAGTCCCATAGAACTTTCACTCAGAATGCCAGATGCAATTTTTCAGAGTGGGTTCTGGCTAAGTAGAAGGAAAATCTGTTTCCTAAGTAAGTTCCTTTCAGAAAGTTTGCTATTTCTTTAACAGTGATGTAAATAAACATACTCATCGTTATTAGCTCGACACCAAACCATCCTGGACAAATCCCTCTAGAACAATGATCGGCAAAAGTTATTCTGCCTAATTTTATAAGCGACTCAAGGGTGAAACACTTGTTAACGAAAGCAATGTTGTGTATATACTGCCTTGTTTCTGACAAAATATAAAGTCTTTTGTAATCTTTAGACACTTTTCCTATTCTTTTTGTCACCCTTGGTTGTGTAGGGAAGCCTCGAACAAATAAAGAAGAGGTAATATTACAGTTAAGGGGCGCTATAAATATATTAGGTATTTCTTTTGTTATCTAACCATAACGACCTAGGGTCGTCTTCAGTAGAATAAAAAATGCTACGTGATAAATTATTACATTCACGAAGGAGGAAAGGATGCTCTAAATATATTTCTTATTCATTTTGTCTGCCCTGCTTCTCAGAAATTATATACCTTCTGTTGGAGGGTGCTGAAAAGAGAGGAGGGGAAATAAAACGTCGTGCCCCCTCATACATTTTCAATTTTGTGACGTGATTGCTCAAATTATTACTAAAGGAAGCACTTTAAACTAAGACGTCTAAAGTTACAACATTATGTAAGGGTGGCATATTCATTAATAATAATAATAATAATAATAATAATAATAATAATAATAATAATAATAATAATAATAATAATAATAATAAAATAATAATAAATATGAATGTCTTTGGAGAGCCGAAATTATGTGAGACGAACAATGATATGTAGAGATTTAAGATGGGTGGTCATAGAGGAGGAAAAACCAGGATTTTTCTCTCTCTGACTCTCTAACGTTAAGATTATGTGCTGAAGGTAAGAAGCATCATCATTCTACAATAGGTTGCTTTTACGTAGAATATCTATTACTTGAGCTCCCCTCCTTCTGGCAACTTTGCTTATGTAGTAACTTCAAAACAATTTCAATTTAAGACAAATATTTATAGAGAAAATTAAACATTTAATAGGGAAATCTGTTATCAAAATATCCAAACACGTAGATAGAAGACTATGTAGTGAGAAACATTGTGAAACTATAAAATTCTCCAAATTAGAATTAACATTTACTGAAAAACATTCGTTATGTATCAGTGAGCACAGGGGAAATAATTACGAATCTGTTTGCAAACAAAAATTAGACACACTAATGCAAATGCGACGATATTTTCTCTTTTTTTTTTTGGTATCGTCATGAGTTTTACACATATGTTACAATTTGATTCTTTCCCAAATAAAAAATAAATAAAATAACCTTAGTGATAAAAATGACAACAGTACTTCCACGGGATTCAAACCGTCTACCTTCGGTATACAAAACTCGTTGCTTTACCTAACTGAGCTATTTGCTCTCTTACGTAAACTGAACCTGTTCTACAGTAAAGACGATTTTCATTACGATTGGGCTAACAATTCGTCTTTTTCCATAGGTAATTTCCACTATTTGCACTATCTATACGTTAATACTTAGCATAGATTCATATATTTGGAGTTCGCTGATAATGCATATAATAAGACATACTAGAAATATTTCGTTAAAATTTTCGTTTGTAGATCTAATCCACGCTTCTCTCAATGACATAGATGTCGCTGCTTCGTGTTGAACTGCAGAATTCCCTCGCGTTCTTGAAAGTTTCCCACTTTAGCAGAGTTGGTAATTCTCGAGATTTCTGTCGATTTAATGTTTTTTGCTTCTAATTTCTTTATTTTAAGCTAATATCTAACACAAATATTAAAAACGGGTTTGTTATTAACCTGTCCTGCTGGGGAAACCTTCCGAAATTTCGAACATATAAAGAAAACGGAGATATTTTCAAAAAACTTCAAAATAAAGAGACGCGTCATTTATTTTGCTCATGGTAGTACACCCCTAAACTCGTATATTACACTGCAAAATTATATATTCCTTACTGAGCTCCTTCGTGGCTAAGCGGATGACGTACGCACCTTTGACGTGGGAGACCTGGGTTCAATTCCCGGAGGGAGCTCACGTGGTTCGGACTCTACGTTAATCATTAAGTTCACGTCTCATATAGCTTCGCTGCTGAACAGGATGTTAAACTGAAAAAAAATCAAATCAAAATATTCCTTACTATAAGAAAGAAGAAAAGAACTGTCAATTTTTCAAGAAAAGAACTATTTTAGGAACTGTCAATTTTTGTGTAATTAAAGAAGAACTTGTGAAGGACTTCTTTTCTTGCGAAATGATATCTCAATTAGATCCAGAGCGGCTTACTAACATATCGAGCCCTTGTAAGATGAAATGAAAGTACGCTTGAATTGTCTCGCTCCAACAGCTTAATTTTTGGGCCATTTTTAGTGGCATTTTTAAAACGCAATTTCTGTAGCTTTCTTAACTTCACGGAAAGATAGCCAATACGTACTCCTGGAACGGCAAATATTTTATGGCACCATTTATATTCTATGAACCAATAATACATACAAAACTTTATATTTCCAAATGAAACTATATACATTAATGCGTCATTTCAAAAAGTGGAGGGGCAACTGCCCCCCTTTGCCTCCCCTAATCGCCGCCCGTGGTCCTAGGGTTAAAAGTGTATCCTTGTATGGATATTTAGATAGAGGAAATACTAGTTCTTGTCGAATTTCTTTAACTACTTACGATATGTTCCATTATTTTTAAACTAGGGTTTAAAATGTGATTGATTGCGTTTAGGGCGGCTTATAACACTTGACACATGTTCATTAGAACGTTTTATTTTCATTTGATATAAAGAATTACCCAGCAAATTTTGGCATTTGAATTTTTTGACACCCTGCATTTACGATAGGAAATGAAGTTATGCAATGTGCATAAATAATTGCTGTTTTCCATGCAGTAATATTAGCATTAAGGTGCGTGTAATTATTATTATTTAAAACTATATAAATTTTAAAATAACGCTGGCACATGAATTCACATCCATATATGAAAATCTCATAGGTGACATGGTAATGCTCTTAAGTCGTAATTAAATTGTACGTAATTACAGATGTACATGAAAAGTCAGAGTGTTAGAGCTGACGGTGATGAACAGAAGAGGAAGAGAAGAACACATTTCTTTCAACTTGCCTAAGGGGTTTTAAAAGTGACATGACAATTGTGCAGCAAGAATAGCAGGATCTTTCAAGTGAAAAATCCTTGTTCTTTAGTTGTCAAAAGAGGGGGAATGGGAACAGATGATATGAGTACGAAATTACATTTATGCATATAAACTAGTTTTCTCTTTGGTCAACCCTAGCACACTGATAAGCATCAAATATTTTCTGGGCGCTAAGTATACGATATTATATGTGGGCGCTAAATCTACGGGCGCTAAGTGTACTCCACGAGGATTTTATAGGGGAATAGCAAGTTCTGCTGTCGCTATCGATTTGCGGTACTCTGATGCCCCCAATACGTCTTAGTAAACATAATTGGAATCGTATTTGATGAGATTCACTGGTAAGTAAGAAATACAAACACAATACACCAACACGTGACAAATCTTGCTTAAAACCATTCATATAATGCATGACTGTATCATTAGTCATTGTCGTATTTCATTGCAACACATTTAAATAACATTTGATTCATTTATCCATAACTTATTACATTTGGTTAGTCAATTTATTTTAATTTTTATTACTTCCTCGTTTTATTTCTTAATTTCCCTTTAGGTTCCCTTTCATTCAACGCATTTATTTATGAGAGCTCCTTCGTGGCTAAGCGGTTAGCGTACGCGGTTTTGGCGCGGGAAGCCCGGGTTCCGATTCCCAGCGGGAGCTCATGTGGTTCGGATTCCCCGTTAATCAGTAAGTCCACGTCTCATATAGCCTCTCTGCTGAACGGGACGTTAAGCTTAAAATCATCATCATCATTTATTTATTAATCATATTACTATATATTTTTCTTTTAAATATCGTATTTCTGTTTCAGTAAAAATCGCATAATATTCTGTGTAGTGTGATTCCTCTACGTTTCGGTGACGTGCTACGTAATAAAAAGTCTTATTTTTTTCGACAATGTTCAAGTAATAGTACCTTTAGCATGTAAAATACAGTGTATCTGTACCCTTCCGAAATCTTTTCTTTATCTATTGTAAAGAACATGATATTAGGAAGTTTGTTCCAAAAGGTCGTAAAACATTTTTAAAAATTAGAATTCAATAGGAATTTTCCATCTGTAAGGCAATCTTCAGGACATAACTCTACTAAGCAATGCAAGATAAACATCACAAACAACACATTAAAAGTCAAATATTATGCTGCAATAAGTGTTAGTCAGAGAATTAAATTATGTAAAACTTCCATAAATTAGCTTGTGCATCTATTACCTAGTTAAAACTTTGAGCAGAACTAATTTGTACAGCTCGTTACTTCTTCCGGAACAATCATTATTTCCTTTTGATCATTTTAGTTCTGTAATAATAAGCTGTCCAGTCTGAATATCAAATTTTAATAGTATCTTTTTTACATGCAAGATTTATTACTTTGGTATAGCATACTTTGTAATATTGAGTCTTATAACTTCTACTTGTTTTACACGTACCTTTTAATAGATAGGTTATTATTTATTTAAGTAAAGAACTAATATTTATTGATGAAATTTATTTGGTTATGTACGACACTATCCACATGATGTTGTTAGGCTACAGAAAAGATCGAATTTGAGGGAAAATAATTGCGTGCCATCATGCAATTATAATAATAAAAATATATATCAGACAATTAAACGGATAAACTCGGGGTTTCAATCAAATTTACAGAATACTGCTATCAGGTTGCCTATATACAGGGTGTTCAACATACAATGCAACTCGGAGTTTGGGATAGTAGAACTTTTGAACCTGAAGTGATACACGAATAATGGTTATACTGAAATGAAGCCTTGTTGATGCATATATTTTTAAACTAGGAAGCAACGATTAAAGTGCACTAGGAACGACACAGTGTTGCCAGATGTAACCAAAGGTGTAAATCAGTTTTTTTTTTTTTTTTTTGCAAAACATGTAAATTGACTCATATACCGTAAGCTCCACAGTTTGTACATTTATATAACTAAGGTTACTGATATATCAAAATCCATTTTTACGCACTGCATCGTGACATTACCTTTTATTGTAGTACGAAACAAGTTAAACATTTACACTCTTTAAAAATTGTACATATAGATTCCATGAGATGGATCCTCTGTTATGTATTATTTATATTTTCGTTGCTATGACAACTAAACTCACATCATCGAATCACTATCATAAAATAATATCATCGCATAACAGAAAAGAAATTACTTCTATTCCTTTTCATATTCTTCTTCCTCCTTTTTTGAACAGCTTATGCATATTTTAAAAGCACATTTTGCATAAATACAAATAAAAGATAATAAAGATGTTAAAATACAAGTATAGTTGTATGTGGCGCCTGGACAATAGGACGTTTTTCCAAAAATAAAAAAGAGAAGTTCTGGACAGTTAACTATTACATACTAATTATTAAGTCTTTGAATGACGCTCGTATATATAAAAATTACAATTCATATACTCATATATCATATTTACTTTTATATCAATATTTTTATATTTTATCTTAATTCTCTTAATTAATTTCATTTCAAATATTTATAAACTTCAACGTCGATAACAAGAGGTACAGTCAAATAACGGCATAAAAGTTGTTTAATTTTAGGTCCTTTTGAGGCCATTGGTACGTATTATAAGTTGAAGGTTAACAAAATCTATGTTATTTTATCGGGCACAACTAAGAAGATTGTGAAGAGGATATCGGAATGACATTTACATAATTGCTCTTTTGAACAAGAAATTATCAAATATATGATATATTCCAACAAAATACAATTTAAAATTGAAATATCGACAATATCCAGAACAAAACACGATAATTAACATCACAACAAAAACTATCACAAGTAAAGGAATTATCACAGGATTAAAAATGTTAGAATGAATCATCTTCATAGAATTCAAATGAAGTGCAAATAACAAACGAAACCATAACGGTATTTACAGTGAAGTACAACAAAAATCAATTGAATATATTCTTTCTCGGACGTCACAATATTAGCGTAAGTTTATGACCAACGAATTCATTCAAGTTACATTGAAAGTCATAAACCGGAATACAGTCTTGCGCGTTATTTACTTCTATAGTTCTTTGTTTCCTATTTTGAGAATTTGTGCCATCTATGGAATTTCTACATATATGGAATCCAATTTCAGGGAAATTAGATCTAGTGAGTATTATAGGGAGCTAGCTTTAATGCGAGGCTGAGGAATTCAGAGTTGATTGGCAGGTTCCCCACCCCGTCGCCAAGAAACGGTCACTCGACGGTCCTGGGCAGGGTTGCCAGTGCGTTGTGAAAAAATTCAGCTAATACTCACTTAATTCAAAGAGTTTATGCAATTATGCAATTCCTATCGAAGATCTCTGTATACGTGGACACACGCAAATTAGGCTGTGATAACAAATGTTTCAGTTTTTTCTCCCTCGCTTCTTCGTCCCACTGCACTATGGCCTTCCTTATTACTTCTCTAGCTTCGCTGTGTATAGTTTGCCCTCTCTTACGCTGTGAAGCCATTGTCAAATGAATAGTAAAAACAACAGCACACAACAAATAACCAACTCACACTAACTCTTCAGAATGACATCCATGTGACAAATTTTTAACCCTGGCAACGCTGAAATATAGAAGGAGGGTAAGGGAGTATTGCAATAGTCAAGCAGAAAGATTGTTGAAATTTTTCCCCCTTTACCTCAGCCCCCGCTGGTAAACAAGCTAGCTCCCTATAATACATGCTTCTTTAAGTGTAGTACGATTACTCTTACTGTTGCTACTAAGATTAGATTCGGTTACATTACCGGTACACGTGAATTTAACATTACTTTTTACATTGGGATCACACTTTAATCTCACATGGATATTTCGAAATTGGTTTCGATTAAGGTTAGTTTGGTCCAGGTTAGTACTGTATTGCATCATTGATGTATTTTCAAAATTTTGCAATGTCATACCTAGATGATTGAAGTCAACACATTGCATCACGTTCTGTACAAGCACCATCGGATTGTTTACTATCATTTTGGTATTTTCGTTGATTGAACATTTCAACAGTTCCAACTCAATCGACCAATCACTACAAGCATTGGTGGAAACGCACGTTTTCTTTCTGAATTTCACGAATACTGGAATGAACTTTTTTCTGCTACATGAACCAGTGTCGTGTACATATCATTAAACGAGTCTATTACAATTACTTCATCTCCAGAATTAATATCATGTTGAATATACCGTGAATACACGCAGCCAATAGCATTCACTACACAAAGATAACAATAATTTTTCCCATATTGATGCATACTAAAATCTTCGTTACACGCAGCATCGGAAGACAATCAAAAACATTCGAATGAAGAGAGAAGTCGGGATAATCTAATCCAACCAATACCGCAGTAGATTTGTTTTTGCGAACACTCAGCAAATTTCATCCACACATTTAAATCAATGATGCCATATTTCTTCGTTGATGCAAATTTAGGATTTGTATTCTCCATAGTTTCTGTGGAAGGTTCAGGTTCACTTATTTGGATAGAGTGATCATTAACTATAGTTTCTATTGCTTCAATAGAATTTTGCGCTTCGGTAAATCTACTTATAATCTGTTCCATTTTAAGGTCACTTTGTTCAATTCGTTGATCTGTCTGATTAATCTGTTCTGATAAATGTTGACTATTAATGTCGATCTTACTGTCGAGTTGTTTCATTTGTTCCATTCGTTGATTCATTTGTTCCACTTGTTGATTCATTTGTTCCATTTGTTGATTCATTCGGTCACCAAAAGCTTACCTCAGTTGTCCAATTTGCTGTTTAATTAGGTCAGCTAGGTCAAGGGAGTTCATCTCCCTATTACCATTTGATTCAATTGCATTTTCAATAACAGGAAGACTCATTTTGATATCTCTGAAAATTTTTCTTCCACTCCTTAATAAAGTATACTCCTTTTTGATGTTTTTAGCAAAATCACTACATAGCCTTAAAATCAATCTGCAATCCTGGAGTAAGAGATTGTTTACTTAACTTCACACAAATCTCTTAAAATCTTGAGGCGGTAAACCACGAATTGATAATGTAACGCAAGGTCCACAGTTTGTACATTTATATAACTAAGGTTACTGTGAAATCTATATGTACACCTTGTCTCAAAAAGGTTGAGCGCATTCTTTACTGGTGTTTTGAGGCAATAATTTTCTAAGTCCAGCTTCGGGTATCTTCGGGAAAAAGTAAGCCAGGTTCGAACCTCCAAGCCAGCCTTTGCAATCGGGAAAAAGTTTGCAGATGTGTTTTTCTTCTTTTAAATATAATAAGACTTGTTACCAAGTGTATAAAACAGCAACATTGATTGAAATACTTAATGATACAATATTTCGAAAACTTTTTTTTTAATGTCAGCACATGCTTGTTTGTCATTTAGCTCTCCATACGTAATGGAACATTTAAATACGTTAAAGAATCTTTCCATATGTAAAAGAATGCTCAAAGTTAAGAAATAGAACATAATTATCGCCTGAGTACTAAAATAAAAGTCAAAGTAGAACAGAAACAGCGTTTGTAATGGATATGAATGTCATAATTATCTTGAGATCCGTTATACATCGCTAGAAGCATAGTTCTAGAAGTCCTTGTGCTAGCTCATTGGTAAGCTGTCGGATTTCAAATCATAAGGTTAAGTGTTCGAATCCCGTTTAGGTTAATCCTTTTTTTTAAATTATATTTTCCGCAATGCATGAAACATTATATAAAATAATTACATTAGAATACATAAGTTCTGTATATATAACATAATCATTGCAGAACATAGTAATTACTATGTTTAAAATATAACATCTGAGATGATTTTCACAGTAGGTCGGTATTATATATAAGGATGTAAATACAAGTTAAGAAACTCGTTCAATGGCAATAAATAAATCATGTAGTGTATTTATTTGCAGCTATTTGTCATATAGAGGGTAATTCTTAACATTCATAATACAGAATGTCATTTATGTTCTTGAAAAGTTATTCGATACATAAACAGAAGGTATAAAACAGAGAATCCAAAGTCGGAACGCTCGCAAAAAAATTCATGAACCCCAAAGGTCACGTGAGCAGACTGGAATTGTCCTTATGAAGCATGCCACAGCAGAAAGTCTTTACATAGATTTTCAATTCAATTCCTGATATATGCTTTTGCAATGTGGAAGTGGTGATGCCTTGAGTCGCCCTCTCTCTCTCGCTCGCTCGCTCACTCTCTATTTATACAGAATATAAAAGTGGATTTATGTGTGTATTTCAACATAATTCTGATATATCTAGAGCAATTTTAACTATATTTCTTACAGTCTGGAAAAAGAGTACTGTCGGGATACATATCAAAAATGCTAGAAACAGGTCGATATTAGTATCGAATCCATAGTTTCGTCGTCGCTTAGGTAAATAGTTCTACTTTTAATTCAAGTCCAATTAAGCTCCCATTAGCACCCAGGGTGGTTACGTAGCGACATAAAGATACCGAAATCATTCGATATTAGAATCGAATCGTAAGTTTTCAGCGCCGCTAACAGTGCAGCATTTCCCATTAGTCCACATTAGTCCACATTTCACATTAGTCCCATTGCCTGAGGGCAACATATTTGCAGAGTGCAAAGTTTAAAACTTGAATAATATTTTATTTTTTTCGTATGAAAAAGTTATAAATCAAGAGCAAATATACTATTTCGCGAACAATCCTCTTTTACTATTCTAATATGTTTAATAATAGCGTAAGAAATCTAATAGTAATTCAGAACATGTTTCACAGTTGTTATTTTTTGTTAGATAGTTGTAGCTGTAGCATGTAGTGAGTGGAATTTAACTGTAATAAATTCACTAATTTACCATATTCGAATTAAGTTTTATTTTTAAGTTCGGGATGAAGGGGCGGAGAAATATATAGTTATTGGGGGCACCGAGCTTTTCTACATTTTACTTTCAAGCTCTCCATTTTTCTTTTGTCATTTGTTCCTAATAAAAAAAGTTCAGTAACTTTTGGATTGTCATAGGATAATAGGAGTTGGATTTTGGGATGCAGCCTGTGAGATTCTAGAGGAGCTAACTGCTTGAAAAAATATTTTTGAATCATCTGTAACATATGAAATAAGGATATGTATCATAAAAAATTGAAAGTAACTATGTCTGCGTAATCATCACGGTCAAATTGCAAAGTCAAATGAATTGACGTTTGGTATATAATCAGGCTCCAATCCCAACTGGGAAGTTATCATACGCGTGTCACTTTCATTATAATACATATCCTTAGGGGGAGTAGAAGTCTGAATTTTTGCGAAAAATTTAGTATCTCACAAGCCCTTCAACTGAGAGCTGAAATTCAGCATATAACTCTTTATTAAAAATAAAGAGAATATGTCCTGGCATTTTTAAAAATTATCTTTTATGAGCGGGGTGACGGGGGTGCATTTTCTATATATTGGAAATTGGTAGTGGGTTGATTTGTAAAAATAATCGAAAACGATTGATATTAGTAGAGAAACAAATTGAGTAATGCAAACTAAAGTTCTTTTTGAATTTTATACCCACTGCTTTCTATTTATAATTGCTGAAGCTGGTGTTTAATATATGGAGCGTTCCGAGCATAAGGCAATCAAGCCATAAAGTTAGAGAAAAATGGCCATAAAATTTGTATTCTAAACTTAATTACATGGGCATTTTCAATTAGTACGGCATGCTTAATTATATAGAAAATTAGTTTCTCTCTCTCTCTCTCTCTCTCTCTCTCTTTTTTTTACGTTGGTCTACTTTTCCTTGATTTGAAACTTTCAAATTTCACCCTATTTTCTACTGAAATGTGTCTGTAAGGCAACAAAGAAATAATTATATATGATAAATTTAAATTCATTTTAATTTGGAAGATGAGAAACACTTTGCCATTATATATCGTAAAGGTCAGACCCACCAGTATTGTGACAGAGAGGTGCTTGAGCCATTAACGGTAGAAATTCAAACTCCGGTAAGTGATAATTTCACAGTCTTGTTTTATGACAAGTGTAACCTCTTTAGCCAATGGAGAGGAGGACGTGGGCCATCGGTCAGAGTTGATGTCGATGGGTTTTGGTGGGTCGGAGTTGGTCACAATGGTTCAGAGTGGTTCATAGTTGGTGGTGGGTCAGAGTGGATCACGATGGTTGATGGGTCAGAGTGGGCCAATGGAGCATTTGGGTGGTGGGTGATAGTGGGTCATGGTGGGTTGTGGATCAAATTTTCATTGACCCACACCATCTCTGGTTAAAATTGTACTAAAGATAAGAGGCACCGAAGATGCATGTCGGCTATTATGCCCAAATTTTGCTCATGGATAGTACTCCACCAGGAAGCAATAAATCTGAAACGGTTCACGGTATCACCTTCTAGAACTCGAGACGTAGGGGTTTGTCTGATTGGCTAAATTAAGACGTCAATGGTTTATCCTTCAACAACCAAGCTTTTTATGATCGTTTCCGTGGGGAAGTCAGAAGAACACGTGCCTAGTAATCGTAATATTGATAGTTTGCGTCCACCCCGGGTATTTGTTTTGTGTTTCTTTGATTCACCTAAATATAAACAAATCACACATATAGGCATTTTGACATATTTTGGGAGAGTAATTTTGTGGTTCGTTGGCGTTTCATCGCGTCTCTGCTGCTGGTAGTAAAGTTTTCAAAATGGAACTTGGGCCACCACGGATCGTCGCTGCGGGGCCACCAATTTCTGGCGAGAGGTCAATAGTTGACCATCTGTAGTTCACCGACGCTTACAGCTTAGAGTAATGAACGATGTCTTTGCCTTGTAGAGTTCATGACTACCGACGTCGGCAGTCAACTAGCTTTTAGTATTCCTTTACTAACCATCTATTGTTCATGTTTGTACACGGTGTTGTCATAATAATAATAATAATAATAATAATAATAATAATAATAATAATAATAATAATAATAATAATAATAATAATAATAATAATAATTATTATTATTATTATTATTATTATTATTATTATTATTATTATTATATTATTATTATTTGTAGTAATAGTAGTATAATTGATGATAGAATAATTATTGTCTATGTATTGTCTAGGTAGGACTACACACAGGATTTTGCTCGTTTTGGTTCGACTTGACTCTAATCCGAGTCGAGTTGGAAGATATTTTTCGCTCCGAGTCCAAGAGTAGACCTCAAAGATGTCTGTTTCGAGTCGAGTCGAGTTTCAAAGAAAAGTCGTTCGTTCCCATCCCTACTAATGAGAGCTTAATCGGAGTTAAGCGAAATTGAAAGTCTCACTATTTATCTAAGCGACCCCGAAAACTATGAATCTAATATCGATCATTTTCTAGCAATCTTTTATATGTATCCCCCTCCCATTCACCATAGGTAACCCGACAGCACTCTTTTCGAAACTATAAGAAATGTGGTTAAAATTACTCTAGGCCAGTGGTTCTCAATCTAATTCCTATCACGATCCCCTTTTATCACACGCTCTTGCCAGCGACCCTTTTCTAATTTGTTTTATAATAAGCTTGTGTGGGATTTTTAACATACCTATTTCTATAATAGTAGAATCCATTTTTTTGTTTATAGTGAACAGTGCCATGGAAAATCAGCGCCCGGGGCGAGAGTATAGTACGATGTCACCGTATATATGAGTGACGTCGACAGACTAGCTACGAAGCGCTACCATGGTTGGCACGAAGCTCAATAACATTTTCAAAATAAACCCTACCTTTCCTTAATTTTGAGCACATTTTATTACGTTTTTCCTTCTATTTTACACATGTGCACATGCACTTTCCTAACATGAGTAACACACTTCCTCCGAAATGTGTGGCCCCTTTTTTCGGCTCCCGGCACTGACAGTGGATACAGTAACTGTAATATCTATATTTCCAACGACGAAGGTGCTGGTTCAAGATGGATGTTAAATTCCTTCATTGAAGAGGCCATTAACGTATCCGATCTAAGCCCACAACTTCTTGACCAAATAATAGAATGATTATGCGACAAGTCTTTGCAACTGGTTTTTTGTAACGAAGACTTGGACAAGTTCTGCCTGATGAGGAGAGAAGAATATCCTGGTCTGGGGATTGCTGCTTTAAAAGTAATAATTCCATTTGCTATATCGTACTTGTGCGAAAGTGTGTTTTTTTATGGTAAACATTAAAACAAAGATAAGAATCGCTTATCAGTTGAAAATGGCTTGATAATGTTCGTCATGAAGATTGAACCGGACATTGCTGAACTAGTGAAATTACACCATGCTTAGGTGTCTCATTAGGTTTTAATTTTAATTGTATTTCAATGTGCAGGTTTTGTTGCATGTGTATTTTTCTAGTATTTCTATATACAGTTCTCATTAGTTTTATATCATACCTCTTTGATTTAAATTCATTTTTAAACAACTCTACTAACTAACTAACTCTATGGCCTATGGAACCCGGAGGTTCAATGCCGCGTTCACAAAAGCTCTACACTGACTTCTATACTTAGCCAATTGGATCCAGTTTCTACTTTGTATATTCGTATCTCAGCGAGATCCATCTTAATATTGTCCTCCCATCTGCGCCTAGGTCTTCCTAATGGTCGTTTTCCGATTGGTCTTCCAGTCAAGATTTTGAAAGCGTTTCTACTTTCTTCCATTCTAGCTACATGACCTGCCCACCTAAGCCTTCTAGACTAGACGACCCTAAGAATGTTGGGTAAACCGTATAAATTATGTAGTTCCTCGTTATGAAGTTTCCGCCATTCCCCATTCCCGTTCCTCTTGGGTCCGAATATTCGTCTAAGGATCTTGTTCTCAAATACTTTCAGTCTATGTTCTTTCCTCAAAGTAAGCGACCATGTTTCGCAACCATACAGAACAACAGGCATGATTATCGTTTTGTATATTTTAAGCTTCAAATTTCTCGACAGAATTCGCGACGACAAGAGACTTTGAACCGAATAGTAACACGAATTCTACACCCTTTAAAAATGTTCAGTAGACTTATTTTTTATTTTTCTTTACAGTGTGTATAAAAAATAAAAGTATGACTATCAGAACAAAATTAAAAATAATATTTAAAAATAATTTCTGGTATTAGATTCTAACTATATTTATCTCTTCCGCCTATCTTCGCGATCCCCTAGGGGCCGCGACTCCCAGGTTGAGAAACCCTGCTCAAGGCATACATGAGTTATGTTGGAACATACATACATACACTTTTATGTGTATAAATGCAGATAGGAGAGAGTTGAGAGAGAGGGATTAAGGAATTACCGCTCTCAATCTCTTCACTTTACTTTTGCGATTCGCGAATTTCTTACGTGACAGTTTGGGGCTAGCTAGTTTTTTGTCTTGGACCACGATCCGATTTTCGATATGCTCTACCTAAATGCTGTAATGCGAATATTGAGAAGTTATCTGCGATGAAAGTAGCTGCAAATAAATACATTACATAACTTATTTATTGCTATTACACGATTTTTTAAATTTGTATTCAATATTCACACATAACACACCGACGTTCTGTCAATACCTCAGATGTTATATTTTAAAGATAAGAATTACTTATGTCGTGAAATGATATGAATATATATATTCAACTGATATATACAACTGATGATATGAATATATATATTCAACTGATATATACAACTGATGAATTGTAATGTAACTATTTTACATAATTTTCATGCATTGAGGAAGGTAGAATATCATAAAAGAATTTCACCTGAACGGGTATCGAACTCACGATTTAAACGCTTGGTGGTGTACCACTGAGCTAACATGACCGCTTTTCGGAAGCTGCTTCTGAAATATAACTGAGCTCATACGTAAATGCTCTTTTCCGTATGGAAATCACAATGACGAAACGAGAGTGTGAATACATAGTCTCGAAGTATTGTATCATTAAGTATTTCAATGTTACATTTTTCTACACTTAATACCATTTCAACATGTCTTATTATATTTAACAGATGGAAAAACATATCTGTACATCGTTTCCCGATTACTAAGGTTGGCTTTGGAGGTTCGAACCAGCAGCTTTAGTTTACTGTTTTCCGAAGATACCCGAAGTTGGACTTCGAAAGAGTTTGTCTCAAAACAGCTATCATCATATCGCTCAATCTGTTTAGTATATGGTATATGTTTTTATACGTGTAAAGTCAGTATAACAATTCATTCTTTAAACAGCTTTTCGTATGTATTAATATTCCTTTATAAAAACTGTTTTTGATATTATTATTACGGCGCACCATTTTCAGATTTCTTTCGCGAGTCGTTGACCAAGTCGTTCCCCACCAGCGTTGCCAGACTCACAGCTCGGAATTATTCCAAAACCTGATCGAACTTATGCTAGATTCGGTCTAATTATGCTAGATCCTCATAATTACTAATTCAGGAGTTTAAAAAAACGAAGTTGAGATACGATAACGTAACTTAAAATACACAGAGAGCAAGAATGCATGGATAGAACTCAATACTTCACGCACCAAAATTTTAACTCAACTAAATTAATGCAGTCGTTGCCAGACTCAATGGCGTATATATCGTATAAATGAATGCAAAGTTTTTGTTTACATATTTTGAAAGAAAATTACTTCGCAGCATAAGGGGAGTTGGGAATCGTCTGCTGGGGGGGGGGGGCGGCAGATTTTTGGTCGGTCTCGGAGCTGTCATTTCAGGAATAAATATGATCATGAAGTCAGAAATAAAGATGGTGAAGTTGTCAAAAAGTTGGGGGGAGAATGGCCCCCATAGCTCCGCCCATGCCTCGGAGTTAAAGGATTAGAAAACCCTGAGTGGAGCCACAAAAAAGCCCAAAGACGTTTCGAACTTACTTCGGAAAATAAGACTGCCTGTATGGTTTACCGACTGTATGAATCAATGGAAGAGGATACATTTCTGCCGTTCTTTTTCTTCCCACGACCAACTTCTTTTTCATCTCCAGGTTTTACGGCTTTTTGATAAACTTGCTGAAATTGTGCTAGATTTGGGCAGGATGCTAAAAGCAAGATGCTAGATGCTAGAGACATGCAAATTATGCTAGATCTAGCATCATTATGCTAGATCTGGCAACGCTGTTTCCCACAATAGGCGTGTCGTGCAAGTAACCAATCACACGTCAGGTACTAGCTTTTACCTATTGCTTCCTTCTCACAGCACAGAACATTGGTAACTATGGATAGACGTACAGCAGTAATTACTTTATGGGAGTTGGAAGGTTATTCTGCAACTGCAGCTACCAGGCGAGTAAGTGTCCCGGCCTCTACAGGAAGGCGATGGATTCGGAAATATGGTGCTACAGGTCAGACTGATAATTTACGATCTCCTGGTCGTCCGCATGTGTCAACCGAAGCCCAAGATGCGAAATTAGTAAACGAAGCCCGGTTAGACCCACTAAGGACGTCTAGACAGCTAAGGGAAGTTTCTCTCTTTCCTGGTAGAAAGCATACAGCTCTGCGAAGGCTTCGTCATGCTGGATTACGTGGCCGTGTTGCTGCCGTGAAGGAAAAACTCTCAGACGACCACAAAATTTACCGTCACGCGTTTGCACAGGCGAATGTGGGTCTCAATTGGGAAAACGTAGTTTTTCTCAGATGAATCCATATTCACAACATCAAAGGAGGGACGCCGTTTTGTGTATCGTCCGAGAGGCACCCGATATGACCATGGATATGTGGCTGCTTGCAATCGCAGTGGCCATGTATCTATTTTATGTTGGGGTTGGATTTCCAGTCGCGGAGCAGGACAGCTTCATAGAATTGAAGGACATCTGGACAATGCTCAGTACTTAGACATTATCAGTAATATCATGGTGCTATCTGTACGAGTATTTCAGCCTGATAGTGTAATTCAGTTCCAGCAATACCAGTCGCCAATACATACTTCCCGTGTGATTCAGGAATGGTTCGCAGGGCACCCTGAGATTGATTTAATCGACTGGCCGCTCGTGGAGCAGACCTCAATCTCATGGAAAATATGTGGGCAGAAGTGAAGCGTACTCTAAGGGAAAGTTGGCCTGAGGCAGATCCACCAACATCTCATGATGACCTGTGTCATCTTGTTTCCGAAGCATGGCTGGAGGTAGGGGAAGGAAATAGATTTGTCACCCATGTAATAGATTCCATGCCCAGAAGAATGGAGCGTGTAATAAATTCAGAAGGGTCTTGGACACAATATTAATGTCCCCGCCTCAACTCCCGAAAACAGCCCTTTTCAGGGCTACCTAAACGCTTCTGAAAATATTTCTAGAAGTAAACCACTCCTTGTATCCGATTTCTGTGCAATCCTACTAACAAAAGAATGATAATTAGCTGTAGGCTTTGAACTCAAGACCTGTTTATTGGCAAGTCCGTACTCTACCAGTGAGCTAACATGAACACGCAAACCCAACCTGAAGGAACACGACTTTCAATTTCTGGTATTCGATGACAATGATGCTCATATACTTGGCAAATGTTGTATTCAACTTGGGATATTCCGCAACACCATGGGCGGCGATTAGGGGGGCCAAGAGGGGGCAGTTGCCCCCCCCCCACTTTTTTGAAATGACGCCCTAATTTATATAATTTCATTTGGAAATGTAAACAGAGTGTCCACACAATTTGGAGAAAAGATCTCTGACTTTCCATGACGGAAGTTCCAGGTTTCCCTAATCCCTGAATAACTTAAAAATATAGAAAAAAGGAAGAAACTCCAGCCTCCACACTCCGCATAGTTGGCCTTGTTCTCTTCCGTTTCTGTTTTTCTTTTTTCAATTTTCTTTCCAAAGGAATGTAAATTTACAAACATATGCATCAGGCCGATATTGATTAGGCCTACATATTACACAAAATGTGAAGTTACAAACGAACGTGTGTAGTATACAGAGTACTTAAGATATGAAAAAAATACAGATTATATCCTTACACATTATAATATCAATTACACAGCATTATAATATTGCCTATAGTAATAAACAGTTCATACATGATTTTACTGATTATTAAAAAAAATACACACACACACACACTTTTGCTGGTGCAGTTGTTAAATGCAACACATTTAGAAATTTGTTTTAATCCTTTCTCGCATAGTTTTCTTCTCATTGATCTGCATATCCTTCTTGTTGCCTCCACAGTTTAATTTTCTTCTCTTCTTCCTCCAGCTCCTTTAGTTGTTGCTGAATCTTCCGTTTCTCTCTCCTCTTCTCGTCCCCAGCATTTATTTTTCTTTTCTTTTCCAAATACACCTGATATTATCTCATTGAACTTCTCACTGAATTTATCATACCTCCGATGATCCATATATTCTCGTCACAGAATCATATATGATCCGTTGAGCCACCAGAGATTCTTCTTGTAAATTGTCAACAATGAGAATTTTATTTATTGTGAAACCACTTTCAAAAATTGCGTTTCCGTGAAAGAAAACAAAACACAATTTCATAACTGACCATAAGTCAACGAAGTTCTTCCCATTTCCTAAGACTAAGTAAAAAACTCATCAAGTTCAATACCATCTCAATCATTGGCTATGAATTCATTCGAGTGTTCCTTAAATTCTTCAGTCTGAGTTTTCACTGTGAGCTGGGATTATATTTCTTCGCGTTCTCAGCCACTTGTCCAGATATCCTCGTGACACCATGCAGTTCTTCTAGAACAGCGTCTACTCTTTTGAGCAAATATGCCAGGATGCAGTTAGATATGCTTTTTCCCCAGAAAATTAGTTTCAACAACTATATCAGAGAACACTGCCTCTCTCAATATCATCATTGAGAACACTACATTTTGCATCCAGTAACATGAAAGAAATCAACCCTATTTCATAAAATAAGTAATTGAACAATGGACCTAAATCGATTTTTCCCTGACTTTCCCTGACCAATCTGCCATTTTCCTGACTTCACCTGACACATTTTTTTCCTTGACCTATCCCTGACTTTCACTTATTTTCTAGAATGTGGACACCCTGGTAAAGGTTTTGTATGTATTACTGTTTCATAGGGAAAAAATGATGCCATATATTTGCCGTTGCGTGAGTACGTATTGGATATTTGTCTTCCCGTGGAGTTACGAAAGCTACAGGAATTGCGTTTTAATTGCAATTCAAAGCAATTAATATTCCAATTGCATATTTCCTTAAATGTCATAGCATATGCTTGCAGTACTTACTGTATTTCATTTTCTAAGAGTAAAAATATTCATTTAATGGCATGTGTGGAATTAAAAGTATAAGTTGTTCGTTAATTCCCAGTTTCAATGTAACTTCTGCAAAACAAGCATCATTATTCATTACTATGATTAATATTATCCTCTCTATTTATTTGTTTTGCAAATCTATTAAATAATCTGATCACACAATTTTCCAGACAGAATTTTAAGATGTTCATGAGCAAGAACTCAAATCTCTTCTTACACTTTCCTTGTTTAAGAATATAAAGGGCTACCTACATGTATTGCTCTTACGAATTTACTTAATAAAATAGAAATACGATATACGACATTTTAACTGAAAAAGATAGTATCCTATTAGGTATGCAACCTTTCGTCAAACATTGTTAGAAACAACCAGAAAATCTAACATTGATATACAATTGTTAAGATCATGTCTTGTCCCCCCACTTTTAACGTCCAACCGCCGCCACTGCGCAACACACACACACATAAACAAAGCGAAAGAGAGAGAGAGAGAGAGAGAGAGAGATATGAATATACAAAAGCATATTCAACGTATTCGAATGAGACTCTAAGTAACGACATTCCGTTCTAAAGAGAGTTTGTGTTTCTTCCCGTGACGTTAAGGGGATCGGGAAAAGTTATGTGTCTTGAAGCAGGATACGACTTTGGATACTCTGTTTATACACTTTCTATATCCGTAGGAATATATTGTATTTCACGAATGTAAATGACATGCTGTAATGAGAATATTGAGAAGTTACATCTGTATGACAAATAGATGCAAATAAATACACTACATAACTTATTTATTGCTATTAAATGATTTTCCTAACTTGTATTTACATCCTCATATATACCGACCTACTGTGAAAATTATCTCAGATGTTATATTTTAAACATAATAATTACTATGTTTTTCAATGATTATGTTATATATACAGAACTTATGTATTCTAATGTAATTATTTTATATAATTTTTCATGCATTGCGGAAAATATAATTTAAAAAAAAGGATTGACCTAGGCAGGATTCGAACTCTCAACCTTATGATTTGAAATCCGACAGCTTACCAATGAGCTAACACAAGGACTTCTAGAACTATGCTTCTAGCGATGTATAACGGATCTCAAGATAATTATGACATTCATATCCATTACAAACGCTGTTTCTGTTCTATTTTGACTTTTATTTTAGTACTCAGGCGATAATTATGTTCTATTTCTTAACTTTGAGCATTCTTTTACATATGGAAAGATTCTTTAACGTATTTAAATGTTCCATTACGTATGGAGAGCTAAATGACAAACAAGCATGTGCTGACATAAAGAAAAAAAAGGTTTCGAAATATTGTATCATTAAGTATTTCAATCAATGTTGCTTTTTTTAAACACTTGGTAACAAGTCTTATTATATTTAAAAGAAGAAAAACAAATCTGCAAACTTTTTCCCGATTGCAAAGGCTGGTTTGGAGGTTCGAACCTTGCTTACTTTTTCCCGAAGATACCCGAAGCTGGACTTAGAAAATTTTTGCCTCAAAACACCAATAAAGAATGCGCTCAACCTTTTTGAGACAAGGTGTACAATTTTTACACACTGCATCATGATATTAGCTTTTATTGTGGTACGAAATAAGTTAAACATTTACACTCTTTAAAAATTGTACATATAGATTTCACGAGATGGATCCTCTGTTATGTATTATTTATTTTTTGTTGCTACGACAACTAAACTCACATCGTCGAATCACTATCATAACAAAATATCATCGCATAGCAACAGAAAAGAAATTACTTCTATTTCTCTTTTTATATTCTTCTTCTTTCTTTCTTGAACAGCTTGTGCATATTTCAAAAGTACATTTTGCGCATAAATACAAATAAAGATATAACAAAGATGATATATATTAGCATCGTTGTACATAATTCATACATATGGGTATTCTGTCGTTAATTTTCAGTTTGTTTAATTGGAGTAGCTTGGGAACTATGGAGCAGAAAAAATAATTTTTCATTTCCATCGATAACTAATTGGATGAGGCCCCTGTAAGTGGGAACTAGGGATATCGTAGTTTTCATAAATTAACACTCTGAATTGGCAACTTTGCTGATGTTTCAATGCATGAAAAGATGTGTTAAGGATCTGTCTACATTATGCAGTTCCTGAAAACAATGAAAAACAAACTTTGAAATTATCATGATAAAACGTTAACTTACATGCTTACATGCATACTTTATGCATACAGGGGTAAAAGTGAGGAGGAAGCGAGGGACGTAGTCCTCCCATCTTGTAAAAAAAATGCAATGGACAAAGATAGGCAAGGAGGACGGCGTGACGTCATACGTCCTCTACATTTTCAGATCCACTTTTACTCCTGTATATATATTGAAGTCCCGAGATATTCCGAAATTTTAAGTTAAGGGGTTAACATAGAATTTCTTGTCAGTGCGTAAAAGACAGTTGATTATGAGGTAGTTCGGTACGTTATTTTACCGAATAGTTCGTTTTCTGACCTTATTTTCGATGTCCGGTACGATTCAAAACCGGGCGTTAAATGTCCGATGATTCTTTTAGTCCTATTCTTTGTTCTATTCAGATTATTTTGGACTGTCAAAGGAATCGTTTGTCGATGAACATGGTTAAAGTAGAGCTTATAATTCTCTTTGATATCGACCTGTCGTGTGCATAATTTACTGAAAAGTTGAACGCAGGAAAATTTACTGAAGTTGTCAAAACTGCTAACGGTCAATAAAACTACATTTTCAACCTCGCAGCTGCTTCATTCTTAGCTACATCTTCCAATTAAATAATGCATCCAGTAAAAGTATGTAGTTGTTATGAGGTATTACCACATTACCAGCCACAGCAAAGCTGGTAATACTTATTTTTCAAGTATATTTTGTGCATGCCATTATTATATTTGTCTTTCTGTTTTAAATACGACGAATTGTTGACGGTAGACTACAAAAATTACATGTGCCGAGTCAACAAAAAGTGGAATAGCTAACTAGATAACTCTATGGCCTATAGAACCGGAGGTTCAGTGCCGCGTTCATAAATGTTTTCCATTGACTTCTATTCTTATCCAAATGGATCTAGTTTTTCTACTTTATATTCCTATTTCTGCGAGATCCTTTTTAATATTGTCCTCCCATATGCGCCTAGCTCTCCGTAATGTTCGTTCCCCGATTGGGCTTCCAGTTAAACCTTTGAAAGCATTCCTACTCTTTTCCATTCTGGCTACATGACCTCTCCACCTGGAGCCTCCTAGATTTGAGACTGGAATAAGGACTGGAGAAAACTGGAATAAGTAAGCTTAATAAATGCTTCGAAAGTAACTAAAGTTACTATTCAAACTCCAAATTGCTTAATTTTATGTGAAGTAACCACTTTCAGATTGTTCACATTTTTGACGAGCGATGATGTCACCATCTTAAGAGTATACGTACTCTGGGAGCAGGGACGTACGCAAGGGGTGGGTCCTGGGGGTCCGGATCCCCCAAATCCGGAATTTTTCTAAATTTAGTCTAATTTTAGGGGCAATTTTACAATTTTCAATATAATTTAGCCTGAAATTGTATTTGGACCCCCCCGAAAAGCTTTAGACCCCTCCCGAAATAAACTCCTGCGTACGTCCCTGTCTAGGAGGGTGTCCGGTATTTCAATTTTCAGAAGTTGGCAACTCTATTATGTGGACGTACACTCATGTCCAAAATTAATGTCACATATCTATAAATATGTTGTTGTAGGAATATAACATGATAATGAATTCGCCCGGCATTTCTTGTAATGTTAGTATGTGTATAATCGGGAAAGATATGTATGTGGCAAATTTCATATTAAAAGACCAGTAAATAAGAACAATAAAACGAAAAAAAAACTTTCTTGTCCATTTAGCAACATTTTGTTCTACTCATTTTAATTTTCGTATTTATAATTCTTTTATTATGAAATTTACCACAAATATACATTTCCCGATTATACACATAGTAGCAGTATTAAAAGTACCCTGCAAAATCATTATCAAATTATATTCTTACAAGAAGACAATTATAGATATGCGACAATCATTTTGGACATGAGTGTACATAAAAAACATTTAAATAATACTGAATACATGAACACGTGATACGTGATCTATTGAATACGTGATAATAGAAGCACAAGACAGAACAGATCTATGAAACAAGAAAATATAATGAGTATTAAAATTAAATGGAAATATTTTTTTTTTAAATTAACGTTGTATTGCAAGCATTTTCAAGCTCTTTTGAAGAAAAATACACAAATTACGCTGATAATCATTTTTAGTATTGTTTTTGACGTTTCTTTGATGAAAATAACTGTTGTCTATTAATTTGAGAATACTGAGTCCATATCTGTTATTACTTTCTTGATATTAAATCTGATTTCTAAGCAATGAGAACAAAAAAGTAGTACATTATTATACTATACCTGTACTATACATACTGAGTAAAATATAAACTAATCAAATGTAAAACAAAAAAAAAGTATTTTCTTGTAACAGGTAACTATAACAAATTTACGTAAAATATCTTTGAACTTCGTGTTGGAGTAATGAATGGGGTTTCCAATTAAATCACTTAAACCCTTCCCACTTCTATTGTGAGGTTTGGAAAAATCTCTTACTAAACACGAACAGCAATCTGCCACAATGGTCTCATTCCACCGGCCTTGGTATCACTGTTCCATAAATTGAATTTATTAGTAGAACTGGTGTCCATTTTCCTCATTCTTTCTCCCGAGATTATCGAGGAAGTAAGTAATACAACTGTAAAGGTGAACATTAAACTCATTCTACTGAACGGTCCAAAAGTCTTGTCACCCCCGTGTTCCAGCTTGGTTAATTTTCCAGAACATCAGTATGGGCACCACCATTGTCGCAGCACAATATGAAAAGGCATCGTGTCCTGTGTGAAATTTTCCGCATCATGAACGGTGTGATTTTCTTGAATGCCTCCCTCACAGCTTGCTTTAAATTTCTAGCTATCTGGTATCGCTGTTTGAGACATGTTTCTTAACTATTCCCAACAAGGAATTATCACAGGACGTCAGCCACCCAATCGGTACTGGTATATTCACTGATTCTCTCCCTATCAACCTCTGGGTAACACCTGAATTCACAGACACGGAAAGCCTAGACGACTTGAGATTCATCCTGTTGGAGCAAACTAACAGCGACAGTTTTCATTCTTTGAAGCTCTGGTATAAACCAACACCGCAAATTTGGAGGTAGGAATGTTGATTCATTGTACCGGCAAAAATACGGTTCTATTCTTAGCCAAGTCCATATCATAACATGTTGGGGATTGTGCTCTTATGGGTTTTTCTTGCTCGAGAAAGACACTTCCTTTTTCTAACAAGATCTATAAATTGCACATTAGTTTCAGAAGAAAATTTTGCACCATGTGGCACCGTCACAAGCACGTTGAGTAAATTCGAGCAAACTTCATCTCTCGTCACAGGTCCTGATCACTGAACTCATTTACGAATGATGGGTTTAAATGTTTTAATTCAAAATCTTTCTTTCCATGTTGGGTTTTGGATTGCAAGTTTACACAATCTTTTCTGCAATGATAATTTGGAGATCTCGTCACAGAATTAACCACTGCTGCACATGTTTCTTGTCGCGTTGATGGTGTACCTGTCCTTTCCTTATCCAAAATGGATCCAGATCGATAGAGTTTCTCTTTCCATTGCAGTATCATTCACTTCGGAGGAGATTCTTTATTGAATCATGCTGCGAAGTTCCGTTGCACATCTTTCATGGTTACCCCGGTGTATCGACGTTGACGAGCCCATGCACTTACCAGAACACGTTCTTTCACACTGTAAGCACTTGTGTCAGCCACCTTAAATGAAATTGGATAATGAGTGCACATACATACTAAGAGGGAGGTGTCAGCCACGTGAAAATAAAATGGAGTTGAAATACACATACATGTACAAACAAAAAGGAAAAGGTATCAAGAATTTCGGACCGTACTTATAACTACTAAAAATGTAGTCTACATGTGCTGATAGTGATCATAATTATGTAACAAGTTATGTAAATTGCATATTTAATATAGGGTAACTATTTTAGCAGCTGTTAGGAAAAATGTACATACAAATTCTAAGAACAAAACTCTACTTTTTAAAAAATAAGGTTTATTATTTTTTCGCAACAGCAAATCTGACTTATCATAAGCATGTCAAATTATAATTCAGAAGATATGTTCCACGTTCGTCTTTGTACACATGCAAACACTAATGCTGTTACTAGTAACAAACCGAATTCAGTAAAAACTGGTTTGAAAATTTTTGTCAATACTATAAATTGAGATAATTGAATTGAAAAAAAAATACAAATTTTGACCAAGAAAGACTAAAATATTAACTATTTAGATATATAATAAATGCTTGGAAATACAGCCATTTTACTGTGTCGAAGGAGGGACTAAAATAAAACAGCCACGAATTATATATATATTTCCATGCTCTCAAAATTCAACTTCTGTCTAGTAAAAGTAATTTGAGGTACAATGTTAAAACTTCTATAGATGTACTTTTCCCAGTTGTTTCACTTAGTATATTTTCTTCACCAACTTCATTTCAATATATCCTTTCGGAATTTACCAATTAAAACGTCAGTTGTCTAACACTTCACTTTTGCTAAAACCAGCAATATTGCAAAATGTATACAGAAACAGAAATCCCGTAGGATAACTCAATTCATTTTGAGATCACCTCCGATTTACCTAGTCTCAATCTCAGACGTTCAGCAAATCACGAGTTATTGAATATTTAGAACAAAACAATACTAAAATGTTATAAATTAACAATTTTTTTTTTAAAAAAAACGTATGCATTTCGACATGTAACGAACTTGATCATTAGTATCGCTACGCTCACATACGTATAAGCTATTTAAATAACGACATGATTAACCAATTGAAGTAACCTAGAACCTGGAAAAATTAAATACGAATAAATATTAATAATATACGAAATTTGTAACAAAATAGGATATTATAAAAAATTAACACTATTGGAAAAATTATAAAAGAGATTCCTACAAATTCCTCTTGCTTCGAGAGAAAAAAATATTTTTAAACGAATTAATTGTAATCAATGGTCGGAAACTAATTTTTCTTTGAAATACTTTTATAGAACGAAAATCTAAGTCTTTAATTCCTGTCCATTCTATCCTAACAACTATATTAAATAATATATATATATATTTTTAATGAAAGAATCAATTTACGAAATTACTCTCTACGTAAATTACTTCCATGTTTTCCTTTTCTCTTTTGTTACTGGAATTTTTTCGAATTTCGGAATTCTTCCGATTTTATTTTCTGGATTCCGAAAAGTAAAAATTACGGAATTGGTTATCCCTAGTCCGCAACCTTCTTTAGTAATAGACAATTTCGAGAGTGTTGGAAAGTCATCAAACATCACATTCAGGCTATGTATTTTTTTAAATTTGCATCAGTTTATATAATGGTTGAAAGAAAAGATAAAGTAATCTTCAGATGGACATTTCTAACCCTACTTGAGTATGGACAAATATTTTCTTTTGATCCTGTAGACTATTTAAGAGTAGCTAGTTCTTGTCTCATATAACTTGAAAGTATAAGTTAAACTCTAAACTTAAAAGATGTTAAGAAATAATGGGCGGTATTCGGAGAGAAGTCGTTAACCAAGCGTTAGTCACGCGATTAATATTTTATTAATTTTGTACTAAGGACGGTGTATATCTGATATTCCCCTAATAAGTTGATTTGGGTACGGTTAACTAAAATTACCCCAATAGATGGGGTGAAAAAATAAATGTGGCAACTACTGAGATTTAGACGTGCACATATGCAGTTTGTAAATATGAAAATGTATGAAATACGAAATTTGAATTTTTCTTTGTGGTTTGTCATCACAGCAACTTACAAATAGTTACGAAATCGGATTATAATTTACTTGTTCATTTCTGAGGGATGCATTTATGGTAGGAATAAGTAGGAGTCAATTAATATTAGCGACAATAGAGAGATTATGTTGTAATTTTAAGGGAAGATACTTTATTGATCAGTTGTATGTGTCTCTCACAAAGCTGGAATTGTTCAGTTTATTTTAAGAAACAGTTCTGCTATTGATGAGACTCGGCTAAATAGCTGCTTCATAGTTAATTCACCCGATGAGGTAAAAGGAACGAAAGAGAGAAAGAAAGAAAGATAATTAATCGCCTTTGTATTCTCATAACGTAAGTTTATTGTGGCTAACCCAGGCTACCCTCTGCTCTCAATTAATTAGTCGGATGCATCGGCGCAAATCTGTCTTCAACATTGAGGGAAACGAGGAATACCGTTTCCATAATTTTTTAAAGCGATATTCGAAATATTTATGAAGTCGAAAAACTGTGAAAGGTCGAAGGAGCAAAATTGTCTTCAACATTGGGAGGTGGGCAGATTTGAGGCTTACTCTGGGGGGAAGGGAGGCTCATATTATGGTAGGTGAATTTGATTTCTGAGGAAAATCTGTTGGATATTATACAACAAGGAGCATTAATGTAATCTCTCTTTTTGGCAGTCGGACACAAATCATCACATTTGTCCCTAAAAGACACATTTTAATTCGGATTATTGGGGGGATAGTCACCACAGTTCCAAGATTGGAGGAAACATGTCATGTCCCTCTCATCCTCCCGGAATTTGCGCCAGTGGTCACATGTGATTGACTTAGTCAACTATTACTTGCTAATCAGAAATTCTGAATACACTTGTGATAACCATGCGTTAGTCAAACTTTTAGTATGACACTAATCATATATCGAAACGACTTTGCACAAGGCCTAATGTCTAATTTCTCTTCTATGAAATAGCAACTTAGAATTTAGTGGTCTTCAGCAGAGAATGTGATTCATAGATGAAAAATAACAAAACTTTTGAGTAAAGAGCTCTGGAGAAGAAAAGAAAGAAGAATTTACCAAACAAAAGATAAGTCAAAATGTATTCTGGTCGATTTTTTCTTTCTGTTTCTCTCAATCTGTAATCTCATTCAGTCTTGCAATCATTGTGTAACTCCACACAATAATCACACACTTAATGAGGACGACGAACGGACCAAGTGATTTTTATCACACGTATTGTTCCTTCCCTAAACATTCCTTCTATTATTTTCCTTTGTTAGTTTTTTGTATCCTTTTCTTTCCTTCTCTGACCTTTCACACAGAAAACAAAATTTCCGAGTGTACAACTTAATTTTCTTTTGTGAAGCTTCATGTACTCTGTTGCAAGCATTAGGAAAAAAACACGTTAGAGCATGTTAAACGTATAATAGGCGTCAGCAGAACGTCATCAAGACTGTAACTTGATTAAACAAGTGGAATATGAAGACTTCAAACAAATAGATAATTATATATATATATATAGTTTTTTTTGCTATATAGTATGTATTAGCATTCTTATTTTTCTTGAATTTATTTACTTTAGTAGGTATTATTTTTAAGATGTTTGTAACATCTCTTTCAGTCTGGACCGAATTTAACGTTTTAGCTGCCTTGAATCATTAAAAAGTTACGGCTCCCGCAACACCAATAAGTACCGGTGTGAAGATTGGAGATAGTGAACTGAAAAGTTAATATTTAAGTGGAAGTGGTAAACATATACAACACTAGCAAAATTTAATGGGAAAGAAATTGTTCAAAGGCGAGAGTTATAGGATTCTAGACTCGTTTGATCTCATAGAGCTAAATAAAATTATATGCATTAGTGTGAAATCTCATGTGTGATTTTCGAGAAAATAAAAAGAACGATCTTCCATGGCTCTGAAAACTATGTCACTTGTTACTAATAACAAGTTGTCGCGAAATTTGTCGAGGAATTGAAGCTTAAAATATATAAAACAATATTCATGCCTGTTGATCTGTATGGTTACAAAACATGGTCGCTTAATCTGAGGGTAGAACGTAGACTGAAAGTATTTGAGAACAAGATCCTGAGACAAATATTCAGACTCAAGAGGAATGGGAATGGTGAATGGTGGAAAGTTCATAACCAGGAACTCATAATTTATATTGTTTACGAAAAGTTGTTAGCGTCATCAGCAGTGTTGAATTCAGACATTTTCACCCGGGGGGAATGTCAACTCCTCGGGAGGAGGGTTGTTTTTCTGTATTTTTGCAAGAAAGCAGCATATTTAACAATTTCATTCACATGCACATCTTACCTAATATTGAGACTAATTGCTGATAAATATACAATGTGAGATTAGAATTAAAAAAAAAACAATCGTTTAATTTTGTCTAAAACATTAAATAAAGGTTGGCAAAAAAATTTTACACTAAACTTTAACTGCTAGAATCATCTATGGAGTTATAAGAACTGGATCATAGTTCAACCGCTTACAGCAGAAAGCAAACATGTACAACATTTTACACATTTCTTGTGACGATAATGGTTTGTAATAGTTCAATGCATCGTTTAGCACCGAAATGACACTTCTCCGCTCAGTAAAAATGGGCATCACGACGCCTTCAATTTTCCGTTTACTGTAGAAAGGAAACTTGTACCGGACGAGTTCCTTATCGGCAGTAAATGAGACTGTACTTTTCCCGTTAGAGGTCACACCTTCATACCCAATGATAAGGATTTCGGGGTAATACGGAAGAAACTGAAGAAGAAGGAAAACTACACAGTGGATGACGTTGTTGAGCTCATTAAAATTTCCTGGACCGTCTCCAACAAGTTTTCCATTATTCAAATAAAAGTGACTGATTTCATAGACTAGGCTTACTGATGACCTGAATTTTACAAAATAAGGTGTCTGAGCGATGACTTCTATGGCAAAAAAAAAAAAAAGTCGCCGAACACCTAAAAACGACTTTCACCATTTCAAAATACCATGAGATTTAGTTCCCATCTGTAACTCCATATAATGTTCAGTGTAACATGAATATAGGTGGCTTGAATAATGGATACTTTTAGACAGAGGAACTCTTCTACAAACTCTGTCCTGCCCATAAGCATCAAGAAAATTGATGGCATCAAAAACGTTGGTCTACATACCTCAAGAAAAGATGCTATTTTGGAATTCAATAGCATCCTGACCCATCACAATGGAAACACGTTCTGATGATAACGATGATAATGATTAATAATTTGTAGTTACATAACTCACATACTATTCAGAAATGTTTAACTGCTACGTTTTCTTCCAATAAATGATATTTATCAACTTCATGATAGTTTTCTTTAATCAATTCAATCCATAATTCGTTTGAACAATGCATTTACTGCAGAAAGCAAACATGTCTAAAACACAAAACAGTGCCCCCCTCTATTCCTTTACGTGATACACACATTTTGCATCTGTATTTTAAACACATATACTTCTATCGTTAAAGGAAAATTACGTTATTGTGGAAATACTGTAATGATAATTTTATTCAGTTTTTTTGTCTCTCCTGTAAAATTAGGAAATGTGAACACGTTTGCTTTCTGCAGTAAGCGGATCAGTTATTTGTTAGTTTCTTTTTGTTGTTTTATCATATGAAGTGTGCAGAAGGTTTTTGCATTATAAACAGATAAAATATCAGAAATTATTGAAGTGATGATACTAATTGCGGGACGAACTTTGTTATCAACTTGAGTAGACAATATACCGTACATATTTATTAGTGAAATCTAATAATTCTGATTGCAAATCGGCCCATCGAACGGCGTAGAGGTATCTCATTAAATAAATAAAATGATTGCACTACCATCAGGAATTTTTTAAAATATATTTTCACCCAAAGTTACCTTACTAATGGTATGTTCAGTAATATTAGGGTGGGTGCGCTATATATGGAATACGTTCCTAATTTGAAATATCAGACTATTTCGTCTTCTATGTGCTACCGCCGAGAAGACTTTACGTAAACTTGTATACAGTGACACCCTCAGTCTGCGCATGAGTGGTTTGCTGCTGAACGATAACAAAACATTTTCTTTTGTTGCAGAATATTTTTCTGAAGAACTTGAGTTTTTCGGAGGTACCCTTCCAAGCTGCTGAATGTACGCAAAAAGGCATGTAATATCTTTGAGTTTGTGATGCTTAGATTACATATATAGTATACCATAAGGGCATAAAGATTCGGTGCACTGAGAATCACGTAAACGTGTGTAGGAAGAGAACTATCCAAAATAGCAATTTCCCTAATATGGAATACTAGTAGGATCCTAATATGGAATATTCCTAAATAGGTTCATACGTATGTGAACTAGATGTGAAGAAGAATAACTGAATTGTAAGTTATATTATAGTCTGGGTTACTCGAATTGGCGTATGGCGTCAACCAATAAACTTGCAGTGCGCTGTTGGCAAACCTTCAGTGAGGTTTCTAATCATTCGTAAATTACTATAAATATGAACAAAACCAACTACGAAAGAAGCGCACTGCGAGCTTATTGGTTGACTCCATACGCCAAATCGAGTGACGCGGAGTGGCAGGCCTGACATATTTTAAACCGAGCGTCAACGTACATCTCCTAGTCGAGACGTTTGGCATTTGTGTTGTCTGTCTGTGTGTCTCGCGATAACTCCTGAATTTGAATGAAATTTGAATGAACCGATTTGAATGAAATTTTCACAGATTATTTATTAGTTCAAATGTCCCAAATACCGTGTCGTCTACAGTGCAAAGTGAAGAGAACAGCACGACAGTACCGATTGAAATAGTGAGTCCGCTACCACAGCATTGCAGCATTGTGAGTCCTCAACTACAGCCACAGCATTGCAACACACTTGGTCGAAAGCCAGGTGAGGCTAAAGTAGTTACGAGCACTCTACACAAAAATGATTTAGAAACTGCCTCTACCTCATCACAACGGGCCTTTACCTCATCTCTGCAAGTAGTTAAAAAATGTTTAACTTTCCAATTCCCTCCCCCCCAAAAAAAATCCAATCGAAACAGCCAAAGATAAGGACATCAAGTGGCTACAAGTTAGAAAGTTAATCTGAAGAGTCAGTGAGTGATTTGAACGAAGATCGTGACAGTTTAAGTGACCCTACTGATGATGACGATGATGAGGAATGTGGACATTGTGGTAAATTATGGTCACTTAGTGCAGGGTAGGGAGATTGGTTAAAGTGAACTCTTTGTAAAAGATGGTCCCACGAAACGTGTCCCATGAAAGATGGAAAAAGTATGTTTGTGGCCAGTGTTCTGCAAAGCAAAACTGGAATTAAAAATTTGGACGCCTTGAAAGACACTAATCCAGTATGTTTGAACTTTTTCTTTATATAGGGCATTTTTGTATACTTTATTTGTCGCACGTAGTTTGCTTCCCCGAATATTTCGTTTTACAAGCATTTTACAAACATAGGTCTAATAATGAATAAGTCCAGTCAAGTTCGATAATTATCTTTGTACTACATAGAATTCTGGTATTTCTGCCGTTTTATGTTTTAATTATGTTAAGAATGTTATGTAATTTTTGTTTACTTGTCTTATAGACCTATAGGCCGCAATGCCTACAACGCGACATTTGGATAATTCAAGCATGGGCACGATCACTGCTCAGACCGCCCATTCTGAGTGAGGTTTTCCCTTATTTTTCTCAGTCCCATCAGGCATATGAAGAGATGGTACTTTTCTGGAGGCCGGATCGAGTCCTTTTCAATTCGTAGACTTATATTAATGGCCTATGTGATTTCGGAGTTCGAGGCTTAAACACTTCATATGCTTCTTTCCTTGAACTAATATCTAAGTAAATTTATTCCTTAAATAAACAAATAAATTGCTCGAATGCATCGCCCATGCTCGAGTTGTAGGCAGACGCACACATTTGTTCTAGTATTTCATTTTAAGAACAGATAGTGTTCCATATTAGGAGCGGGGTGTGCCTAATATGGGAAATTGAGTTTCTTTCAATTTTGTAATATTGTAAAAAATCAATAATGTGGAACAAACTTTTATACTTGTATTTTGTTTTGCAAAAGTACTACGATGTATAATATTTTTATTCTGGAATACGCATTTCTGAGAAATGAAGAAGAAACAAAAAGTATTCTATATTCGGTGCCTTTTACCCTATTATTAGATTCTTTCACCTGCCGCCATCTTGGATTTAGGCTATGTTTTTATTCACTGTCGAGCGTGAAAATAAGGATTTGTAGCAGTAGTGTAGAGAATAGGCTACTGCATCATTGCTACGACAAATGAAATGTTGCGGCTTGTACACCCCCTTAAAACAGAGATATTGGTATTTCATAAAACATATATAAAAGAATGTTTTGATAAAACGGATTTTCAAGATGTCGAATGCAACCATCAAAAGTACAAAATTTGCAAATTTCGAAAACCTACATAATCAAAAGTACTCAAAATCACAAGATAGGGTTTTCTGCACAAGAACTATCGTTACAAGGAAGTGTTTGAATACATCTGGAGTTGAAAGTCCTCCATGTCAATGTTTGGTTACGAAAAAAAAAAAAAAAAAAAAAAATGAAAATTTTCAAATTTCCATGTCAAATTTCTCGAAACATGGAGCAGGAAGAAATTTGAAATATTGGCCCTAAATACTAATGCTATAAAGGTAACCAAGAAAGTTCTGTCGCTTTTTGTGGAGATCTGTGTTCAATTGGTCCTCACACCGTAAGTTGAATGCGAATGGAGATAAGGCGAAAGTCAGTTGTTGGTGTGGGTAAATCCAACATACTACCTCGTTGTGGCAGTTCAGTTACACCAAAGGACAGAATGAAAATGGGACCTCCACAGAGCGTCATACGGGCGTATATGCTGTACGAATTCAAACTAGGGTCAAACGCGTCGTGACTACGCCGACAGTGCAGCGGTGGTTTAACAAGTATAATCACTGTGACGAAACACTCGAAGACTCGCCAGAAGACTGTCAGAACACAAACACACTTACAAAATGAAGATCTTCATGCAGCAATTGAGGAGAACAGTGGCCGAACATATGAGGAACTGGGACTACAATTCAGTGTAGTTGAGAAACAATTCGGCAGCACCTCCGCAAACTTGGGAAACATTATATTTTTTGTCGACGGGTCCTTTAGCTTAGCCGGCATGACCGTGGAACGTAAAACTGAAAGATTTCATTTCATTTCATTTCGATGGGTCCCACATGAGTTGACTACGGGCCAGAAGGCAACTCGAGCAGACACCTGTTTCTTTGCTGTCTCGTCTGAGGAAGGAGCTATTTCTGGACAGGATGTTGACATGTGATGTGTAGTGTGTCCCAGGCCCGTAGCCAGCCCGAAAATGTAGGGGGGAGCGGTGGAAGTTAGGGGGCGGCGATCCAAAAATATTAGTTCATCTCATATTAAAGTTCATTTGCAAACCTACCGTGAAAATTTTAGAGGGGGCCAGTAAAAATTTAGGGGGGCCCGGCCCCCCTAGACCCCCTGGATACGGGCCTGGTGTGTCCTGTACGAAGCTCCACGGAGCCGTCATCATTGCTTAGCATTCCATGAACCGTTCCAAAACAGCCAAAACCAGCACTGCACTAGAAGAAGGTCATCCTGTGTGTTTGGTGGACTACTTGCGGCTACTGCTACCAGCTTGTCAGAGCATCAATGCAACTGTGTACTGTTAGCAGTTGAGCCGTGTTTGAGATAAAATCAAAACTCTAGAGGTAGCGCTTCTGAATCGCAAAGGGACCCTCCTGTTAGAGGACAAAGTTAAGTCCTACGTGGCTAGGATGACCAGGGATACCATTCTACGCCTTGGATGGGAAACACTATTACATCCACCATACTGCACCGTCCAATTATCATCTGTTCCATTCCTTGGACAATTACCTTAAAGGATGCCAATTCAAATCCCTAGTAGAGGTGCAAAATGCACTTCATACCTTCTTCGCTTCACGGCCCCCAAGTTCTACTGCGATGGAATCTATTTTCTCCCAGAACATTGACAGAAGGTCGTCGATGCTCATAGGGACTATTTTTTATGGATCCAGGTGCGTCTTAGGTGACATATCGATGTTCGAATGTGGTTGGTGAAAAAGCGACTAAACTCTCTTATTTTCCTTTATAGTTCTGAATAGAAATTGTAGATTTCATTCTGTGGTTAAGACCAATGAGAGATTTACAGGCTTTCAAAACTCTCATATACAGGGTGAGTTTTTTAATTTGAGACTGTAAAAAATTGAAGAAATAAGCATTGGAGGAAAAAAATGTTCGAAATCGGAAATTAATATTTTGAAAGGGAAAATTCTCCTGTAATACAAATACCCCCTGGAGTTGGAATAGGGCAACATTGAAACGCTAATCATGAACCTCCATGTCTTATTGAAGATTTGAATTCCGTGGAGAAAAATTAGTAAATTTCATTCGAAACTTTTTTTCGATTTGTGATAAATGGCGCTGTAATTAATGAAAATTATTAGTTTTTCTAAACTTTCTTCAAGTGGGAGTTCTTACGTTTATTTCGTCCCAGAATAAATCTGTGAATAATTCCAATCTTTTGTCTTAAACGTTTTCTTGATTCGTATAAGGTAGCATAAAAGATGCCTCTCCATTCGGTGTGAATTCAAGTAATTCAAATGAGGTAATGGTATAAGGTGAAGTCAGTCTGCACTGGTAATCGTAGTTGGCTATTAATAATTTTATCGGCTATATCTCTCCATACATAGAAAAGTAGGCAAAATTATTTAAGAAAAAACAAATGATGCATTCAAAACAAATGAAACAATTGAACGAATGTAGTGAAAAGAGATATCCACTTGAATGCAGTCAATAGTATCCAAAGTTTATTTTATAGCCTTATTTTATAGCCTATTTTATAGCCTATAAACTTGACGGGTCAAGACTTCACTTAGGAATTAGTATGTGCGCTATCCAAAAATTCCATCCTTCAGAATCCTAATGTACTCGCACAACAATTTTTATAGAGGGAGTTTGAGCCGGCCATATACAATAATTTGAAGTATTTACCACCTACCTCCATAAAAACTGTTGCGGAAGTACCGCAGGATTCTGAAACATGAATATTTGGATAGAGCGCATACTAGTTTCCAAGTGAAGACTTGACCTCACTACGGTAGGTCCCATAGTATTGGAGCTATGTACCTTTAAAGTTCATTTTTTTAATGTTTTCATCAGCCTATAGCTCCGAAAGGAAACACTTGTTCACCCAGGTTGGTCCATACTTTTCGTTGTCGGTGTTGTTTTGAAACACACTGTATACAAATTACTTGATGGTCAGGAATCCCTCTTGATGATTTTACATGTAATGACATTGTCACTAACTAATGGTGGAGATTTTGATAACATGAAGTAGACAAATTTAATTTTACTGACAAACAAAATATGAAAAGTTGAAAACAAGCAGAGTATTCTCTATCACTCTGAAAAGAACCAGATCTATGTTTGTAGTAGCTGTAGCTATTATCTATTGTAGATTTCCACAATATTTTTCTAAAAATAACCATGAATCACTACGCTCATGATCTTATAATAATTAGTTGTAGGGGGCCGCGGTGGCTCACTGGTAGAACGTTGACCTCTGGTGCATGGGGTTCCTGGTTCGATCCCAGCTCTCGCCAAGTGAATTCTGTGGTGGACAAACACCGTTTGCGTGGGTTTTCTCGGGGTTCTCCCGTTTCCTCCCACTTTCTTCATTCCACCATTACATTCATTTCTCATCATTACCGTCTCCTTTAGCCTAACCGGCATAAGCGTGGAACGTAAAACTCAAAGATTTCATTTCATTTCATAATTAGTTGTTCCCCCAGCTTTCGACTCACTGCACGCTATAAATGAAAATTAGGCTTAATTGAAGGTTATAATTTTTACATTTAACGGTTTTTCTTATGTTTGTCTAACTAGGTTCTGTTTATACAAATATTAATCCTCAAATCGAAAAATGTTTTCGACCTGTTAATTGTAAGTTAGTATGCTTCATGTGTAATGGCGATAAAGCTTATAAAACATTGCGCTCTCCTAAAGGTAAACGGTTACAATTGTCTGTAGCTTATATATACATAGATTAAGAGTGTATAGATTAAAATGTTCAAGTATAGAGTGTTCAAGTATAGATTAAAATATTGCAAAAGATATACAATAAAAACTTGTGGGTTTTATTTCATTTACATAAAGTTACATTATTTATATTTAATACGAGCCTTGTCTTAATAATAAACAGTTAAGCACGTTCATGGTCAGCATCAACGCTACCGCTTTTAAAATAAAAGTGAGCACTTAGGCAAGCAGCAAAATTTTCGACAAACATTAAAGGAGCAGTTCGAGTTAAAAACAAGTTTGGTGCAATAGAAAGAGCAACAAAAAAATAAGAGACCCGTATTTTTAAAAATCTCGATAGACCGTCTCGTTCAGCTTCTATAGGCATTTGTTTTTGGTGAATCTCAAATGCTGACGTCACTCGTGGGCTACGCAAGGAACTCAATGTATGTCAGCAACCACTCCCTTGTACACAGCTGATAAACCTTTAATAGTGCAGTGCACTTAATAGGTTGTGTTTTGGGTTTCTTTAACAGTCTTGCTTTGTGTTGAATTCTTAAGGGACATTTTTGTTGGTTGTTTTTCCTACATCATTAGTATAAAAAAGAGTAGAGAAAGAGCAGTAATTACGTAGTGTTGTGCGAAGCAGTGTTTCTTCCAGACATGTTTTTGGTGGTGGCACCGTCTCCCGGAGCTCTGAGGGTGCCTCCCGGAAGATACCAAAATAATACGTCTGTAATATAATAGTACTGTGTGAAAATAATGTGCTCCTTCGAATATTAAGTGTGCCCCCCTGGGACATTTTTTATGAAAGAAACACTGATGCGAAGTTGAAAACATGTATTAGAACACTGCGTGCAATGTCTATGAATTGAGGTAGAAATGCCTAACACGTGCTGTTTTCACTTGTAGTTCTCGTGCGATTAAAGCTCAGAACAAAGTATCTTTTTTTTACGTTTCCAAATCGTAAGAAATCGCCAGATCGATATAAATTATGGCTCAAGAAAATCGATAGGAAAAATTTTGTGCCAAATGGAAACACTCGTGTTTGTTCAAACATTTTGGAGAGTCCGACTAAGTACAATCATGTTTACTGAAAGAAAACTTAAAGCCAGGAGAATTATTTATACGCAAACTGAGAAAGAATGCTGTTCCAGATATATTATTGAAAGCTGTAGAATCCGTGGCATTGATTAAGCGCCGCCAAGTCCAGTTACCAACGTAAAAATATCGTGCAAGACGCAATTGACGGTTGTGGTCGAGACGAGGCATTAGAGGGTAATAGCAACTGTGTCACTCATGATTGTCACGGTACTGCTTTAGAAATAAATGTAAATACAACTGCTATACAATGTGAATTGGGGAGTGAAATATACCGGATCGTAGAACGAATCAGTGACGATGACAGTGTTCCTCAGGACATTGATTTCGTTTAATTTTTTTGTGTCAAGTGACAATGATGAAACGGGTGACGAGAGTTGTTTGTTGGAGAGCGATGCGAATGAAATAAATTTAAGCAGTAAAGTATTTTTCGTATTCAGACAAACTTTACAGATGTTATTTCATTTTTGAAACATATGTCACGCTTCTGTACATAACTTCAAGCACAAAATTATTGGCTCAGCGTTAAAAATTGCAACAAAAAGTGAAAATGAACATTCTTATGTTTGGAAACAGGAAGCGTGAATAATGAAAAGGTACTTAGGTGTTGTAATAATCTCGTCCGCTATCTATTTACATGGTATTGGTTTCGAAATTTTGTTTCTTTTGTGAAACGCTTTGTAGGAAAAACTACATTTTATAATATAAAAACTTTTGTGTAACCAACCATCAAATATTATTATTTTCTACATGCAGATGACATTTGTAAGTCTTTTCAATCAGTCCTGGGAAGAGAAATCGCACTTTAGAACATGCCACTGGACCTCTCACAAACGAAATGCTTGGTACTGTGTATGGAAGCCTGCTTTCGGTGCTTGACCACGTATGACGTCATCTCAAAATGTTTTTTTCCTCTGTTACTCGCTAACTACGGAACGTATGATAAAACGAACATCATTCATTTTATAATTTTAAACTCTACAAATTGAAATAATTTTTAAAACATGCCTTTCTAAGTCGAACTGCTCCTTTAACTACTCATATAAGAGAGTAGCGTTACGTACTGTATTATAAATAGTTAAATATTTATATTGAAATAAATACGTATAATTAAAAATAATGATTAATCAGTATTTGTTTTAGTACCATGTGTGCAGTCATTATAATCTAAGGATAGTAGAGCAATATTGTACATTAATTTCACTGAAATGCTTCACAAAACAATGCTATGTATAAACTTTGACAATAAAATTCCTACTAGTACTATGTAGCTTTTAATCTCAGAGAATTGTTACGAGACGATTAGTACTGTTTACCGTGAGAATGGCCTGTCTTGTAGCCATATGTTTGAATAGTACGCACAATTTCGTGATGATCGTTAAGTAGTTCCTTATTTATTTTATTCATTTTTAAATATTTCCGGACATTACCACCATCTACGGTTTTAGGCCTATCACGTATGATAGATAAAATACCGGTGAGCGCACTATCCAGGAAGGAAGAAAGGAGTGAGGAACGAAGGAAGCAGTCTGGGACCTTTATGTTAGGTACCAGCTCGGAATTTGCCTCTTGTGAATGAGAAAAATCTAGGTAAAACCTCACTATTGATAACAGGTCTGAAAAAGTGTTACACCTCCTCAACCGAGTGTACTCACTATGAATCGTACCTGGGACCACTTCCAGAGAAGATGAAATCATTAGCGACTAGGCCATAAGGGGCGATGGTGAAGGAATTTCTGATATGCCCATAAGTGTGCATTCGTCAACCAGTCGTTAAATGGTTTATGTCCCTTCTTTGACTGAAGACCAAAAAGCTCTGAGACTGAGGACTGCATGTTGCACACAGTTGATTAACTCCGTAGAGTCGAATTCTTCATCGCTGGATCACATCATCACAGTTGACGAAACCTGGTGCTATTAATATAAGAATCCATGACAATGAGAAACAGAATGTTATCGATGAGTGACACGAAAATGCAATAATAATTCATGACAATGGAAAACAGGATGTTTTTGGTGTGCGGCATAAAAATGCTGTAAAAATTCATGATTTTGGGAAACTGGATATTTTCAATAAGCGACTCAAAAATACTGTAAGAATTGATGATACTGGGAAATTGGTTATTTTCGATGAAAGAATTGATTATGATGGGAAACTGGATATTTTTGATAAGCGGCACAAAAATACTGTAAGAATTCATTATAATGGGAAATTGGATATTTTTGATAAGAGGCACAAAAATACTGTAAGAATTGATGATAGTGAGAAATTGGATATTTTTGATAACCGCAAAAAATACTGTAAGAATTGATGATAGTGAGAAACTGGATATTTTTGATACGCAGCACAAAAATACTGTAAGAATTTATTATAATGGGAAACTGGATATTTTTGATAAACGGCACAAAAATACTGTAAGAATTGATGATAGTGGGAAACTGGATATTCTTGATAAGCGGAACAAAAATACTGTAAAATTCATGATAGTGGGAACTGGACATTTTTGATAAGCGGCACAAAAATACTGTAAGAATTCATGATAGTGGGAGGATGTTGTCGATGAGGGGCGCAAAAGTGCTATAAGAATCCATAACAATGTAAACCAGTTGCTTTTCGACAACCAATGTTTAGAAAGGCATACATGCTCTCTTTTCAAAATCTTTATATGCCTTGCAAATGAAGAATATTCTTGTACTATTCTCATACGATAAAAAATTTTGTGTTATTAGCAGTTACAGAGTACTAACATCAGTAATTTTGATTACTTTGGAGAGACGATAGACTTATGGTCATCGTGAAAACAATCGAATTGAAGATTTCAACAGATTTAAGTTATTCATAGCTTCCTGTGTTTTTTTAAAAATATTTGTCCGTCTGCTCGTCCGTAGATCTCCAATGTACATGTGTCTAGAGGTCATACCAGTCAACGAATCGACTCAAAACTTTAAACTTGGGGATTTTATACGATTCTAAGTGATTCTAAGTAATGGCCTAAGTGATTCTTATTTATTCGTTATTACTTATTTATTTATTATCAAAAGTAGGACATTATGATCTTTGCGATCATAATCATAAATTAGAGGTGAATTGAAACTACTCTGAGTTTAAGTTATAAGGTGAGACGTTAGAAAAATATATATAATGATAAAATGAAAATGTAAAGAAAGCGATCACATAAATATATATTGAAATAAATTAACACACACACACACACACACACACATATATATATATATATATATATATATATATATATATATATATAACGCAACTTCGAGACAAATATACAATTGCTGATAGTGATTGAGGGATCCTTAAATGCTTAACTATCAATTTAAATTATAACATAATGAAGATGAGTAGTGGAGCGAGGTGCAATCCACAAGACAACACAAAAACAAATGAAGTCATCTTCTGTCTAGGGACAGTTCCAGGTTCATGAAGACGTAACGAGCCCCGTGAAAAATAAGAGGTCTTACTGTGCAGTAAATGATTGAAATATTTGCAGTAGATAGGCATTGATTTAATAGTTTTCTAGCAAGAATAAAACCAGGTTATCAGATAGCAGTGTGTACCAGCAGAGAGTGAATAGGAGACTGAAAGGGAGTGGGTATAGCGAGGATGAGTAATAAGAAGTGCGTAATAGTGCATAGTATCGATGAGTTGATGAGAAGTATATTGGAATAAAGGTTATGGCTTGAAAACTGATTATTTTTCACCAGTTTCCCTTTCGCTTCCGAACTACTAAAACGATACACGACTGTGGCTTGTACTCTGTGTTCCAATAAGAAGGAAATTCCGAAGGAATTTTGGACCGATAAAAAGAAAGAAGTTCATATTTCAATGTTTGGTTTCACAAATGACTTGACTGTAGTTTTCCATGTCCCAAAAAGGGGCAAGTCGGTAATCTTACTCTCTACTCAGCATCATGAGAGGCAAGTTAAGTAGTAAACAGAGTGAATACCAACCTGAAATCATACTCTATTACAACAAAACCAAAAGTTATGTAGGTAATGGAGAGAAAATGGAAAGGGAATACAGCTGTGTTGGAGGAATCAGACAGAGACTTTTCTTGAAGGTAATAGATATTGCAACATTAAATGCGTAGGTATATCTAGTACAAAGAAAGATTTCGTGTCTGGCAGGAGAATAATCGGAGTCGACGGAAACTCTTCATTTGGACTCAGCAAAGGCAACATGTAGGGAAGAGGAAGAAATATCAACGATCTTCTTAAGGATATACAAGATACACTGAAAGCATGTGGTGTTGAAATTCCGGATAATCTTAGCCCAGTGTTCCAAGTTACCAACATTATAGCGATGTCAAGATTGGAAGAGGAACCAAGATCGAAAAACAAGATTCCGTTGTGGAACGTGCAAAAAACCTGTTTGTAATATACACAGAGACACAACCCTTATTATGAAGTACATGTGGAAGTGAAATGAAATCTTTATGTCGGTTATGCTAAAGGAGACGGTAATGATGAGAAATGAAGGAAATTATGGAATGAAGAAAGTGGGAGGAAACGGGAGAATCCCGAGACAACCCACGCACACGGTGTTTGTCCACCACAGAGTTCACGTGATAGAGCTGGGATAGAACTAAGGACCCCATGCAGTAGAGGTGAAGTGAATGTTGTGCAAAAATTTACGTGAATGAACAATTCGAAAATATTAATTGTTATTTTGAGAACAAGTACTAATTTACTACACTAACAGCCAAAATATATAGATTTTTAATTTTACAGGTGTCCAATATTGACTTTCTCTTGTGAAAGATATCAAATTTATTGTACTTTGCATCTAGTGTGTATTCAGTTTAAATATTTTTAATAATTTCAAAAAACTGTATTTCAATACTAAATAAAGCTATTAATTCAAAATAACAGAAGCTAAATACAAATATTACACTAAATCACAAAATTGTGTTTGGGTAGTCAAAATATGCAGTTTGGTAAAATGAAAGTCTCAAAAAGCTTGGATACAGGAGGGTCAATTTCATTTTTGTAAATACTTTTTTCTTGCACACAGGTACGTGGCTCCTGTACACTATGAATCTACGTCAGCCAATAGGGTTGCCAACCGTCTGCAATATTACCAGATTTCCCTGTTTAAGATCTCCTTGTCCGGTGTCCGGTACTACCTCAAACCCGGACGTTAAATGTCCGGTAATTTTCCTCTTGCTAGTCCTATTTATTTTTCAAATATATTTGTACATGCCATAATTATATTGCCAATTATATCTGCTTTTCTGTGTTAAATACGATGTATTATTGATAGTAGACTACAAAAAATACATGTGCCGACTCAAACAATACTAAAATAAGTAAGTTCAATGTATGCTTTAAAAGTAACTGAAGTTATTAAATTCGAACATCGAATCGCTCAATTTTATATGAAGTAACCACTTTCAGATTGTTCACATTTTTGACCAGCGAAGATATCACAACCTTAAGAGTATACATACTGCAGGGGGGGGAGTCTGGTATTTTCATTTTCAAGAGTTGGCAACCCTATCCGCCAATTAGTGTATAAATTGAATGCAATTTATCTTTTACAGGAAATATTTTGTAGAATGCTTTTGTCTACCTTTGTTAGTGTCCTCAAGTTATAGGTGGAAAATACAGGAAATAGAAAAACATATGAGAAATTTTACAAATATTCCTTTTATATTTCCCAGAATCATATCACGTGATTATGAGCTTATTTATTGTATATTTTAATGTTCCAAACAGTTTATATGTAATAAACATTTTATTTTAAAATATAATGTTTTAAATTTACATTCATGGGATACGTTAACTCTGTAGAAAATAAAATCTTTATCATTGCATCCAATTAAAATATTTTTCTTCATTACTGGTGAAATCATTTACCTTTAATATGTACTAAAAATAAATAAAAAAATTAGTTTTTATATAAATGTCTTCTTGAAAAATAATGTACTCTAGTACAGTATAGTAATGAATACGAGAGAGATAGTCATCACACAGACATTTGAGGATCTAACAGCGTACTAACAATACTAAGTTTTACTTTCATGGACGGTAATGAAGAGTGCTTCTCACGCTTACTTCCCATCCTTGAGATTAATTAAAATGTAATTCTTTGGAATGTACAAACACTTGCTTTCGGGGACCTATTTTACTTACTCTCTTACTCCAGCGTTACGCCTTTCATTGCGCTAAGCAGGTGATAATAAACATGTTTGGACTTGTCTCTCAGACGTCGTAACAAAGAGCATTTCCTGTTTGTTGACATTAGTGCAACTAAATACAAAAAGAGAATGAAATGAAGGTGTAAACATGTGGTCATCCATTAACATAGTGTGAAATTACTTGAATTGTCCCGGTCTGTTCTGAGTGAAAGTGTAAAAGGGGCATACAGGTAATATTCAAACATGAAAATACAAGAACTGTTTTCAAAAATTCTGATAATGACTTGATGAATTTTATTAACATATGTATAGTACTAATTGGACATACAAGTACAAAGATGCTGTTGTCGGTGTTATGGAAGAAAAATAATAAGGAAAAACCATTTCGGTTTTCATTTGAAAGCGTACATTCTCGATCGTATTTCTAATTCTTCCGTATGCATAAATTCATATTTTTAAATTTATAAATTTTTAAATGATTCATTTCACAGTGAAATTGACTTGTCAATCTCCTACAACTCTTTCTCACATGAGTGATGATGAAGTAGACACAATGTCAGTGGTTAGCTTGCTCATCTGTAAGCGATTAGTGTTGTGGTTACGATTCCTTGTAGAAGTATTATAGGGAGCTAGCTTGTTTACCAGCGCGGGCTGAGGTGAAAGGGGAAAAATTTCAACAATTTTTCTGCCTGACTCTTGCAATACTCCCTGCCTGACTCTTGCCTGACCCTCCTTCTATATGTCAGCGTTGCCAGGGTTAAAAAATTGTCACATGAATGTCATTCTGAAGAGTTAGTGTGAGTTGGTTATTTGTTGTGTGCTGTTGTGGTTGCGGTTTTGTTGCTTATTATTCATTTGACAATGGCTTCACAGCGTAAGAGAGGGCAAACTATACACAGCGAAGCTAGAGAAGTAATAAGGAAGGCCATAGTGCAGTGTGACGAAGAAGTGAGGGAGAAAAAACTGAAGCATATGTTATCACAGTCAAGGTCGCTCATGTTGTGGTTTCCAGGGGGGGGGGACAAAGTATAAGCAACGTTTCAAATATAGCTTCATATTTTGCTGTAACTAATGTAAAAATTCTATTGGGTTTTCGATATTCCCAAGTACAATTTCCTCTTAGGGGGGCGAGAACCCCACCTTGCCCCCCTGATGGGCGCCCTTGATCACAGCCTAATTTGCGTGTGTCCACGTACAGGGATCTTCGAAAGGGATTGCATAATTGCATAAACTCTTTGAATTAAGTGAGTATTACCTGAATTTTTTGACAACGCACTGGCAACCCTGCCCAGGACCGTCGAGTGACCGTTTCTTGGTGACGGGGGGTGGAGAACCTGTCAATCAACTCTGAATTCCTCAGCCTCGCATTAAAGCCAGCTCCCTATAATACACTGGAGTAATTTTCCTTCGAAATAACTCAACGCTAGGACGCTTTTTTCGCATTACAAGATCACGCCTCTAAGGACTGGAAAGAGATGAGACTTAAGAATGTCTCGTATCGTCTCGAAAATATATGCTTGTCTCGTCTCGGAAAATTATGTCTCGTATTAAGTCTCATTTTCGGGACGAAACAAAAATATTACGAAGTGGGGCTAATAAATACAATAAACAAATTACTTGTAAAACCTTCGAAATTTGCAACACTTTTCAACATGCAGCAAATCTCACAAATTATGACGGAAACAACTTAAAATTGGAGAAAATAAGGACGAGGCAATATTTTTCTGCCTTTTTATTCTGCCAAACTTTGAGGTAAACATTTTTTTATGCCTTGTGGAATTTTGATATTCGGGTGCTCATGATTGGAGGTGCTACTTTTCCACATTCTTCAAAATATTGTTTGTACTATATTTATGTTCGAGTTTTTTATTCTTAGAGAGCTGTAAGTAGTTGAGTCCATTAAACCAGTACTGCAGAGATAGGATGGCTTGTTTCTTTCTCTCCGGTTCATGAAGTGTTGGACGACCTTTAAATATAAGAGCTGAACTAGATGGATAGATTGAGGATTAGGATTACAGTTACCATGTATTCAAAATTATGTAATTGTGTCTTCATTACACAAGTAGCCACTTATTAGTACACCTCAGTTACTATTCTGTTACCTAAAGTGTTCAGATTTCCTATAGTGTCAACTAGCCTGAGCTTTCATAGAAGGGTTTCAAGGTATTGCGGAAAATATTATCCCAAATATTGCGGAAAAAATTAGCTAGAAGATAAAATTTGTGGAATAATGTGTGTTGCCAAAATGCTCCTTATTCTGAAAGAATATATGTGCAATTCAATTTTGATTTCATTGAGTTAGGTGACGAACTAAACAAGAACGTAGATCACCTCGAAAATGTTGATTAGCTTACTAAGTAGCCCTTATGTTCTCTAGAAAGCTGCACTCAGACATTATACGAGGTACTATTATTTTCTCGTTTCAGAACTATTTTTTTAAAATGGGGTTGGGACTGATAAGCTTATGAGTCTCCGATATTCAAGTTATACATCACTACAAAGTCACCAATGTTAGGTTCTAAACCAGATATGTGAAACTCGCGATCCACAAGTCGTATGCGGCCTCTAATTTTTCTGTGGTCCTCGGTTCACCACAAGAAAATAACAAAGAATATACTGTATAATGTATACTATGAACAACTATTCTTACTTATCAAAAGGAGGGGTCGCTGTGGCTCAGTGGTAGAGCGTTCACCTCTGGTGCATGGGGTCCCTTGGTCGATCCCACCTTGCACCAAGTGAACTTTGTGGTGGACAAACACCATGTGCGTAGGTTTCCTAGGGATTCTTCCATTTCTTGCTACTTTCTCCATTCCACCGTTTCATTCATTTCTCATCACCACCGTCTCCTTTAGTCTAGCCGGTATAATCATGGGATTAAAATTAAAAGATCTCATTTATCATCAAAAGGAGCGTCACCAAGACCCAGATTAACAGATGTTCATCTTACTTCTGTTCTGGGAAACGCTAATGCGAGCATTATATATATATTGTGTGTGTGTCCAGATTCCTGAAAAAAATGCCAGGTAGTGTTGGCAAATAAATAATAGATATCCATTTAACTACTACACAAAGTACAGTATTAGCATTCATACACTATACATAGACCCACTTTTAAAATACATCAAGGAGTATGGATAGGGTTTTGTTTTGGCGGCCTGTGCTATTGTACAGTCCGCAGGAAAAAAACTGCAACATGTGCATGTAAGTTTTATTGTGAAACGACGAAGTATTTTGGTCCAAAATGTGCAGAGAAGGACGCCGAGGTTTCTCCTGGCGTGATTCGTGCCACTTAGACGTTATGTTGATTCCCTGCGCTGTTAGGCATAGTTTTACAATAAACGTACATGCTCGTGTTGCAGGTTTTTTGCTGCGGATTGTACACTGATGGCTATTTGTCCCATTTGAAATACTGAGTTTGGCATGTCAGTTTTGAACAATTAAATTCGATTCGATTACGCTTATTATATCGCAAGTATGTGTCGCCAGCTTTTGTGGTATACTATACTTTCAATAAACTTGAGGCAGTGTCATATGCACTCGTAACAGAAATTCCTCGGAACTGCAAGGTTAGTATGCGAGCCGGGTTAAATTCCAAGTGTTAAAATATGTGGTTGGGATTCTAGTTTAAGTTTTAGGCGCACTCCTCGAGACTGAGTGCTGATTGTAGAGCCAAACCCCCAACCAACTAATTCATCGCTTAAATGTTCTGCGAAAACGAAATCTCAAAGGTATTACACTAAATACTAATGTCTTACATAGAATATCACGAAGAGTGAGTTTAAACGCCCAAGCTTATATGAATAATGTTTTAATAATAATAATAATAATAATAATAATAATAATAATAATAATAATAATAATAATAATAATAATAATAATAATAATAATAATAATAATAATAACACTTAAATATTTACTATCTGTCATTAATTTTATATACTGATGTGAAAAACGTAAGAATGGAAGTAAGTTTCGCATGCTGTGTCACTCCCAAGTGGCACAGATGCATAGATTGTTGAAACTTCAACCATACATAGAAAGTGTGATGCAGGAAACAGGAGAAACAAGTGATTAGAATAATGTCACTTATATACAAAGGCAATAACTTACACTGAAAACTCTGCGCCTCATGAAGTCCTTTGGTGTTACAGACAGAATGACATGGTGCTCTGCAATTGCTCTCATGATATTCACAAAGTTGGTAATGATTTCTTGTGGTATGCAGTTCCATTATTACACCAGTGTTGTTGACACCTGCTGAAAATCCTCGGTGCTTTTAGAGTGCTGAAAGACGTCCCCATAGCACCTTAAACGTTCTCAATGGGATTTATGACAGGACAACAAGGAGGCCAGTCCATTCGCTCGTTCTAAGAACTTGTGGATTATCATCCGTAAAGAAGTTTGAGCCGACTGCGCCTATGAAGAGACCTACATAGAGAAGGAGTACAGTAACACAATAACGTTGACCTGTGAGTGTGTTGGATTATGGAACTGACAGGTCGATATGCCCATTCAATGTTATGTTTACTAACTCAAGAACACCTGCCTACCAAAAAGATAATGTTCGACAATTCCCCGGGTTCATTGCGTGTTCCACCCATAGCCAAATGAATGTATGTCCAGATCAATATCCAGACTGAATCTGCTCTCGTCGGAGAAGAGAGCACTACCCCATTTCTCCTCGGTCCAGTGCTGAGGTACTTGATACCAACACAAATGGTGCCGCAGATGTGCGGAGGTCAACGAAATACAACGTATTGGCTGCCGAGCAAAGAGATAATGACTAAACCCGACGCGGGATTTTTTGGGACTTTCTCTGACAGTGAGTTGTGGACTAGAGTATCATGATCATTTTAGAAAAGGTTTCAGCTTTGTTTGTTTTGAATGTCCGGGTTTCGCCCTCTTTCGGTCTGATTGCATTGAACTACTAAACCCAGAACCACATTAAGATTTGAACTATTTTATTTTCTGGTATCAGGAAAATAATACTGATTAATTAATAGCTGGACATTAAAAAAAAAAAAAAGCGTGCAGGAAGAGGCGATTTCAGGTATCCAAAATGAAGCAAAATGATTTTATAACTATACTTTCGCGAGAAGACAGACACACCTTGGTTACAATCAATACATCTTAATCAAGATGAGAGATGTGGTGAATTTTCGATTTTATAATAAACTCTCGAGGCATTTTGTCCTACAACAGTGATAACTGGAAAGAAGTGAATATTGCCAATAGACGGAAGCCAATAATATGGAGGAAGTTTTACATATATGGCAATTAGACCTATTAATAGCAAGAGAACCGAAGATATATCATTGTTCAGTGCTATCCACCAATTTACACTTAAAAGCTATGTTTCAAAGTTATATTTAAAAGGTAGGTTTCAAGAAATTGGATTCGATATTCTCTGCCAGCCTTAAGAATGAAAAAAAAAAAAAACTAAGTAGGACAGTGATAACACAGATGGACCAGATATTGAAAACAGACACATAACGAAATTTCATTGGCTGATTGTTTCCAAATTCAAACAATGATATGGACTTCACTGTTCTCTTCGTTAACGTAATGTAATTAACCTTTGAAAAATACAATACAATCGCATTCTTCTATATAATATTATATGTCGTCATTCATGGATTTAGTAACGCATGTCATATTATTCGATTGTAAGTATTAACTCTGGTCCACTTACGTTTCATAAGCTTACTTCATATTATCAACTGTATAACTTGATATTTGTGTGTGTTGAAAACGGAAAAAAACATGATTAACTCACCTCCAAATAATTTAATAATTGTAATCTCAGCTCACTAATTTACAACTTCAAAAACCTTTGACCAAAAAATCTGGCTCTTGTGGATTCAGTTTATTGAACACATCTCTCATTCGTTGTAATTCTGAATTCCAATGAAGATGATATTATTTATAGTATGAAATTGATAAATCACTACATATAGGCCTATAGTGATCTATCAAGAAACGAACAATATATCACTATATATATCAAGAAACGAAGAATTTCTTCTGCATAATGTTTGGTGATTCAAACTAATTCGATGGCAATGAATTCATATATGATGACCAAAATCCCAATCACTTACCGTTTTCCAAAGATCTTTATCATCATCATACTCCGGTGCTAATATAAGACCTTTCAGGTCACATTCAATTAATCTTTATATTAAATTTCAATCATGGACATTCGATACTCTTTCACTAATGGACTCGTCTTCCTTTATGTTTTGTTTCAATTATACGAGAGTAAGTCAATAAGCAAGTGCAATATTTTTCTATTTTGTTCAGGTTGGCTCTACTGCATTATGTGTTCACCAGACGCTAGCTATCACCGTTGGCTTCGCCTGTAATAGGTTGCAGTGCCATGTGCACCAAAGAACAGCTTACTGTCATCAGTTTTTTTTTTTTTTTTGGTCTGAAGATGTACCCGAAACGGAAATTCATAGAAGACTTTCATCTCAATACGGGGACAATGTCTTACCACAGTGAAGTGTTTACCAGTGGATCGAACATGTCAAAAATGGTCGAATGAGTGTGAAGAAATGAGAAACAGTAGAGCGTCCAGCTACAGCAACAACTGATGACATTGTTGAACGAGTCCGTGTCTTGATTTTGAATAGCAGACGAGGGACTGTTGATGAAGTGGCAACAGATACCCAGATTAATCATGGTTCTGCATATGACATCATGCATAAATGGTTCAACTTTCACAAGCTCTGAGCGAAATGATTTCCGAAAATACTCGATGAAGAGTAAAAGCGAAGCCGTGCAAGAATCTGTCAGCACCTACAGGATCGTTATTCTAGCGAAGGTGAAGCGTTTCTCAGACAAATCATCATCACTGGAGATAAAAAGTAGATTCATCATTTTGAACCAACAGAGCAAACGCCAGAGCATGGAATGGAGGCACCCGGATTTTTCGTCAAGAAGAAATTTAAGAATCAACCTTCTGTATGAAAAGTGATCCATACAGTGTTTTCAGACTCACAAGGGCCAATTCTGTAACATTACCTGGAAAAACGTTCAACAATAAGCAGTAAAAGGTACGTGATATGCTGGTAAGCATGTTTAAGCCTGAAAATTCGTAATAAGCTTAGAGGTCGATTGTCGGAAGGCGTTCTTGTGTTGCATGGATTAGATGAGGAATGGAACTCATGGATAACTGCATATTGAAATACGAGAAAAAACACAACCAAAACCACATATTAATAATACAATTCTCATGAAAATTACACACATTTACCATAATACCGTAAGGAATAAGCAGCAATAATAATAATAGTAATACTAATAAGCTTATTACAAATTTTAAGTTATTTATGGAGGTCAGTGACAAGTGGATGTCATAAAAGAATGTCGTGATTTCAAATAAATTGAGAAAGCCTGCACTAAACTATAACTGGAAGTTACTTGCTGGAAGTTTTTAGTGAAGTTACAAAGATGGGCTCAAATTTTTCCACTACGATAGGAGAGAAACGAACTTCTTGCTGCTAAACAATTCAAAAAAACGGAATATTTTCTTTAAAAAAATGTATTATATAATGTAAATTTTACTCTTATATCGCAAAATATTTAGAGGTTTTGTCATTTTCGTTTCTCTGCGCTCTTTAATCATGTGTGGAATATCACCTCCTTTTAGATATAATTGGATTGTAGCATACACTGTACGTTTTTCACTATCTGTTTGAGTTTCTTCGGAGATTGGAGCGCTTTCGGTACAATAACAAACCATATATATTCTAAAAAGTAATCTTTATTTCGTAAGCTACACTAGCCTTCTAAATACAATACAAATCACACATACACAACATAGATTAAAAATTAATAGCATTATAAATACAAAAATATCACGTACAGACGAACACCATTTTGGCAGAGTACTTTAATATGTACAGTCCAGTTGCTGACTTAAGTTTTACTGTAAGCAGGAAACATTGTGAGAGCTTGTCTTCCATTTGTAACACATATAATGAGTCCATCAATTTTTTTCACTTATTTTGTTATTTTATTGTTGTTAGTATTAAGTAGTCTATGATTAGAATCTTTGAGAAGGTTGCTGATAGGTTGGTTGTAAATTACTTGCACTCTCGTCAGGCTGTTGTGGCAACGAAGCAATGTATTCTAGCGCTCTCTGGATGGCTTCAGGAATGGGAGGAGGTGTAGGAAGGTGATCACCACTAGGTTGGAATCCATTTTCATCAGCAGTGTAAGTTACACTGATTCTTGTGCCGTCTGGAGCTGTGTATGAATATGATCCCTGAGCAACCTGCGCTTCTTGGTCTTCGACGCCAGCGTTTTTCAGAAAACCAGATTCTTCCGCTGTGATTTCATTTCCAGTCTCGTAACTACAAAATAAATCATAATTGTACAACGCAAATAACAGCCAAATGACAATAATAATAATAATAATAATAATAATAATAATAATAATAATAATAATAATAATAATAATAATAATAATAATAACGTAAAATTAAATCTTTTCGACCATTAAGAAAGCTCTTAAGGCTAAAAAATTGTGATTATGAAATATGGTACTTGTACCGATTATGGCCCGGGGCCCTAATATGGCCCATCCACCATATCTCTGCAGATTTACGTTGGTGATACTAGTTGACAGTATAAACTGTCCTCATGACAAGCGTGAACATATTTTGCGCAGCTCAGAGGACATAGTTTATATTGTCATCTAGTAGCACCAACGTAAATCTGCAGAGCTATGGTGGGTGGGCCATATTAGGAACCCGGGGCATAATCGGTACAAGTAACATAATTAGTGGAAATAAGAATCGATAGAACCTCGAGAAAACCCAAGGACACGTTGCTGTTCAGCACAAACTCAATTGGCCTGAGAGTAAACCAGGGAGACCTTGACCAAAGATGAGTGCTATATTACTGAAATTTCCCACCCCAAATAATAATAATAATAATAATAATAATAATAATAATAATAATAATAATAATAATAATAATAAGAAGAAGAAGAAGAAGAAGAAGAATACATTATTACAATATTTAAGAATAATTCCTGATACACGTACTTAGACGTAAAGTAATGAGAAGTAAATTGGGTGGCTTCGTCTTTATGAAACTATAGAGATGACGTAATGAATGATGGAATCTTTATCACTAAATGATTAACACCGATAGCGCAAGTGAGTAAATGCAAATGAATTGCTACGGACGAAAGTAGTAACTTCGTTCAGAATCTTGTCTACATAAACTAATGCTTAAGTAGATATATTTTCGAACCACATTCAATTTCTCTAGCACTAAACTAGCATGGTTCCTCTTGCTTCTTGCAAATAAAGAAAACAAGCAAAATTCATCTCTATTTATTGAACAACTAGTATTGATCTTAAGACGAAGCAGAAGATTTAGACTATTTATTTAAAATTCCAATCTATTGAGGTTAAAATGACGAGGAAACTTTTACTTGGTGTACTATCGTTTAATTTCGTGAATACAGCTAGTACAGATTAAGAGGTTCGAATTATTATGGGCAATACACTTTTCATTTATATCTAAGGGTTAAGTGAGAAAGTTTTATAGTAACTACCATTTTATTTAACATATTAACTTCAACTTGTACGGAATTAACCCTACTTTATAACCCACAGGATTATAGTACTTCGTGTTAATTTCAAAACGCACTGAGTCTCAGCACAATTTGTATAAATTATGAGAAATGAAGATGGATACAACAAAAACCACAAAGTGTCGAATATAGCAAGATAGAAATGTGTTTAAAATAACTCATTATTTTGTAATAATTGTCTAGAAAATGCTTTTACAACACCTACAAGGTGTGTACTAAGGTGTGTTATAGAGATTTAATAGATACTTACTCCTTGTAGAGTTGTTCACACTAATGGATATTTATTTACAGCAGATTCAACTTTACATTCTAATAGGTGGTTGGAGTATAGCTTTCTTTGTAGGTACTATTTAAAATATGTATATTCACTATTAAAGTGTTTGTGTTAATTACACATTAGATATAGTACTATACACAGAAGCATTTAATTAGGTAATAGTAAGGATGTTAATCCGACATCCTTTCAGAAAAGTAACATTTAAAACATTACAAATACGCTATAAACAAGAATTACACACATACTATATTTTTCAGTTATTTTAATACGTACAAAGACAAGAGAAATTATGAAGTTGTGCAGGTCTTAAAACTGAAAACAGTACGTATAGCTTTAAACTTACAGCTACAACCAACAGAATACCATTTAAATATGCAGTAATATGCGTTTAAGTGTAAAACCCTACATATAATATGATGCATGGAGCTTGTTTCCTGTTTTTATTGTCCATAATTACTTGAACATTATCCGCTATGGCAGAAGAAGGAAAAAAAAGAGTAATGTGTGAAAAAATATACATATATTTCTGTTTCGTTTTTGTGGTCATTCCCATTTTAAGGACTCAGCAATACCATAAAAAATTTGTGTATCTGCAGAATGGGGGTATGTTGCATCATTTTGTATTATGTAAGACAATAATGAAGTAAATGGTGCAGGTTATGGTGTACGGTGTGTTTACGCTTTTTTCACACTAATTTTGACAGGACTATAAAAATGGGAAAAGCTACTCAACGAAAAGAAAATTTGCTTTAATGTCTTTTGCAGACAACTTGTAGGCTATAACTCTATACTTTCATTTTTTATTTTGCCTTTTATTCTTCGTTTGTTTCTTTTTTTTATTTTGTCTTCTGTTTCCCGTGTTCTTTTAAATTACATCATGTGCCTTTTTTTTCAACGATAGTCATATAAATAGTTTCCGGTATATACAGCTTCTGAAGGATAAAGTAATCGTATATATGGTGATGATACTAGGTAATAAGTGGTTAGAACATACCCATAAACACACTGAAGCTCATATCCTCAGTGAGATTCGAATTCAAGAGCCATATAACAAAGCACACACTTTAATCTTTCGAATTCACATAAATATCAATTAATTGTTATTTGGATTTTACTGTCCGTAGGGAGAATGATGGATCAATGGCACTCAACTTCGACGTTAGGGGCCTCTGGTTCGATCAAAAATAATGTGAATTTTGTAGTGGACATTACTGTTAGAGTGGTTTTTATTTAGGGTTCTCCCGTTTCCTCCCATATTCTCATTCCACCAAGCATTTCTTAATCATTCACTTTCGCAAACATTCGTTCCCTTTAGTCTACATGACGTCACCGTGAGGTGTAAATGAAAATATTTCATTTTATGTTGCCTAAACTTATAATTTCAAATGTAATGGCTTTGTTCCGTGAACAGTTCAAGATCTCAAAGTTATTTTTATCACGGTTCGTTGGTCTGGAGTTTAACGTTCTTTTCAGCACCGATTATATATGACAGGTGAACCTACAATTTAACATGAAATTTTAATAACATGAACCTTCGCCGGGAATCGAACACGAATCTCTGGCACCGAAGGCGAGCGTGTTAACTCCTTCACGGATATGGCATCATTTGATGCCATATCCGTGTAGAGGTTAACTATATAAAGATAAGGAACGTCGTTACATTCTTCATAATAGAATATCTTAACCACACAGCCTGCTAAATATTCTTCTTGTGTGAAGATATAACTGTTTTATTACGTTTTTATTTTCTTAACCAGTCAAAGTTTCAAAATCTTGGGAAGCATTTCAAAAAAACAGGCGGTGTCAAGGTTATTCTTATACGTAAGATACTTGTAAAACATGAAGCTCTTTATGAAAGCGTTTTCCTCAGAAGAGTGCTTTGTAACTTAGGGAAGACAAAATCTACCGTTGGGGTGTGACTGAAAGCAGCATTGGAAGAAGTAATATTGTATTTTAAAATAATTTGAACTTCTTATAATTTGCTTGTTGATTGAGTAAATTACTAAGCAGTTACCGTACGCGCTTCTGGCAAGGAAGATTCCGGGTTCGATTCACGGTGGGAGCTCATGTGGTTCGGATTCCACGTTAATTAGTAGGTCCACGTCTCATATAGCCTCGCTGCTGAACGGGTCGTTAAACTAAAAAATCATCATTGATTAAGTTACTAAAAATTTTTTATATGCATACAATAACCAGGGGTGTAGTGGAGCCGGAGCAGTGCGACTCTTCTGCACAGCTCTTAAGAGAGGAGCTACGCTCTGGTACAGAACCAGAAAAAATAACTGGCTTAAAAATTAAAAATGTACTTTAACTCACACCAGAAATGTTCAAATTATGTTTTAAATGTTTGTTCATTCATAGATAAATAATAATAAACATGCACAATTTGATTTAACTTCTTGTTATTTTATTTCCCATCAAGCACTTCGACACAGATGATTTTTACAGTACAACCCTGACTATAACTATCCAAGTTGTAGTGATACAATAACTTAGAAATATTCAACCTTCCCCTTTACTACCCTGAATATATCAAGACTGTCAGGATTTGAAGTACCCTGAAGTATCCTGTATAAGAGAAAGACATAATGGATTTTCCCTCCAATTTTCTAACATTTTGTAGCTGTCGAAATGCATAATAAAACAAGTCTAATTTCACTTTTTAATAATAAATATTCACGTCAAAAGAATGAATTAAGTGTACTTTATGAGAAGTAAAATATCCATAGAAGATAGGCTTTCTGTATTAGTGTAAAAATATATTGTAATGTCACTAAACCAATTATTAAGAAAAAAATATAAAGATATTTTGCAACAAACTATGGAAAGTAAAAGTGTTCTTGTAATAAACGATATGCTGCAATTATTAACTGTTGAAAAAATGAGAAATCAGTTTTTACTACCAATTTCTGCCGTGGGAATCATTCAATTAGACAAGGCCAAGCGAAATAAGAAAACTTAAAAGCAAGTTAGAGCAAGTTGTCGGCATAAGTAAATTAATTTTCAGGTGGAATACATTAAGATAGGCAGAGAACTATCATAACGAAAAATAGCAATCAAAAGAATAGGTAGTGAATAGGTTACTTATTGTTAGATGTGGCAACAACGGAAAAGAGCAAACCAATGAGATCACTTAAAAAAAAAAGATAAACTGCAGTGTGTCTAGAGATATTTATCAATTTAATGGAAACGCCTATAAAAATGCCGATTACCAGATTAATGTTTCGTTGGACTCCTTTCGTCCTTCGCAATAGCTCTGATGCGGCTTGGAATAAAGTGAGAGAGGTTATGAACGATAACAAATCGAATATTGCACCATTCCGCGTGTAGTGTATCGTTCAGTTCAGCGAGAGAGGATGCAGTCGAAAATCTGCACTGGATTTGTGTCTCGAAACGAACTTTAGGTGTCCACTAACGTTTAAGTGTGGACGTTAGGTATTTCAGAGCAGTTGTTAATCTTCAACTTGATATTTCTATATTACGGCGCAACAGCTTCAACTATGTGAATGGGGACATTATCATCCTGGAATTTTTTGTCATTTGTGCGGAATCCACACCTGGACCATAGGATGCAAATGGTTCCCTAAAATGTCAATCAGTAAACGTCAGTGCATAGCCCACTGAAAGCAAGGCACTGCGACCCACAGCATAAGAGAGTCACAGCATTGTTTCACAGTTTAACGGAGACACCGCAAGTCGTATGCTTCTTTGGTAGTTCACCACACGCAGCTACGGCCCATGTTTTGAATTAAGGTGAATGACGATTCATTCGATTATATCACAGATTTCTAGTCATCAGTGATCCATGTTGCATGCTAGTAGCAACATTAGTGTCCTGCAAAAGTGTTATAGTCACTTATCAGCTGTTTCTCTCCTACAAGTCGACTCCAATGTCTGTGTCATATAACTTTCGGCGGACTGTGACCGTAAATACAGGCCATGAATGATATTGATTGAGTTCCTCCGTCACTTGTACCTCAGCCGCACGATGTTCGGCGGTGCCTGTTACTAACAGTACTCTTCCGAGCACTGTTCTTTTTCGCTGCTGTAGTTTTGCTATGAGTTTTGTAAACCGCCATTACTTTGGACACTGTCCCTCGTGACACACCCAACACACTTTCCACTTTCGACACTCTAGCACCTCAATACCGGACACCAAAAATATAACTTCTTTGGGAATCAGAGAGATCGTACATTTTACACTATTACCGTCTATTTATTTCACTGCACACTGCTGTTTTCCTTCCCATCACGTAGTATGGAGCTTGAACCTAAGACACAACCACCATCAACTCGGCTCTGTGGTCGCCATCTGACCATGGCCAACCGAGAGATCTTGTGTGTATCCATTAAATTGATAAGATATTGTATATAACTAATCTGTGCAAAACATCACAGGTGTAGCGAAGATGGACCAATGGTGGTCCGGCTCTCTCCAACGATATTCTGGTCCCCCTTTTTCAACATGGAGAACTGTTACGTGATTATTAAACTTGTTCGATAATCTTACACTAAATGAAGAATATTTGTAAGAGAAAATGAAAAAAATATTTTGAAACACAATTCAAACCATGTGAGAATGTGAAAATAAATCACTGAAATTAACATACTTTGTTATTATAATTTGTTTAACTATCTAAATTCTGTACTTTGTTCGCGTTTTATTTAATCATTTATATCTGTGTAATATGTTAATATACTTTCATATTTGTTGTTTTAAAGTAGCATACTAAAAATATAATACTTATAATATTCAGCATTTGTTGGCAGACCTGTCATATCAAAGAAGGAAATAATCGCTAACAATTTTGTTTCTATCTATTGCGAGGCGTGTCTACACGAAAAAGTTCCTCATAGTCATTTACTACAGTAATGCAATTTACAAAGAAAGTAGTTTACTAAACATTAAAAAAATAAAGAAATAGAAATTAAATCGATATTTATTTACATTTTAAGTTACTATGAAAGTAAATTCAAACTAAATACATGTATGTGTTGAAAGATACATACAAATTTTACTTGACGAAATTAAAGAACGAAAGTAGATAGTAATTGCAAATCAACCACGATAAAGAATGAGAATATTAACCTAATTAGTATCTGATACTTATGATGAAACAAATTAACCTCAAGGAACGAAACAATGGATATAGCAACTTTTAAAAAGCATAATAAGCAATGTTAATAGCGTTCCTATGAGAAACTGATAATATTACGTAATCAAAGTCAATTCGATTAGTTCCTTTTTTATTATTCATGAAAACCAGAGACAAAGGTAATGACATTAAACGAGCAACTTGTTTTATTTGTTTTTCTTTTCTTTTTTTTTTTTTAAAAAACTTACCTCCATTTATAACTACCATCGTGATTGACTTCGTTTTCGTATTTAAGAATTGGGATGGGGCTCGTTGATGGTCCTGGCTGTTGAGGGGCTGCTATCGTCAGACCGAACAAAGCACACACAAAAAGTACCTGTTGGCGCAATACAAAAAGGTAAAAAGAAAGAAAGAAAAGAATATCAGTCAATGAAAGGTACCAAAAACAAACACAATTTACTAATTAGCATACAATGCTTCTTATTTTAAGACAGAAAAAACGAAACGTTATACTTGGGATCAATTATCTAGGTTCTCCTGGAAAATTTTTGAATGCATGTAACCACTATTTATGTTATTACTATAGCGTAAATTCTAACCTTACTAGTAGCATATTTTAATTATAGTCTTTTGTTTGGTTAGTTATTGGTTTAAGTTGATGGTTTACTACTTTGTGGGAAATCTTTTTTCTTACATGCCAATTTCTTTCTTTTTATATTGTTCGCCGATAGGAAGATTTCGCCATTGGCAACTTAAACGAGAGGGCAAAAATCAATGTGCTTACGTGGACTGGTTCCTGACAAGAGCAATGCTACAGATACTGTAATGGCGTCATACCAATTAGTCGAGAGGAGCATATTATGTTATTTATAGGTGTCTTTTGCTATAGACAAATCATATGTGTGTAACCATAAGCCACATATGATTTTAACATTAACATAAGACAATTTTGAAATAAAGATACTTCAAACAAAAGCGCTGTTTTAGTTTGATGTTTGATCACTGAAACAGCACACCTGCAATATAGCTGTAACTTCAGATTAGCAAACCTTACACGAGTCTTGAAAAGTTATTACAAACATAAATTCACAAGATACGCGTGTAATGTTCCTGAGAAAGGGCAAGTCAAAGATTATCTATACTTTTCTTTCTACAGTTTGTTTACATGAAGCTAGGGTTATACTATGCACATCATTTTTCTACGTAATCTCCTTCCTTATCAATTCACTTGGCCCAATGGTCAACGAGATTACGTATTCCTTCCAAATAAAAGGTTTTCGGTTGGTCGTGAAGCCACTTTTGCACCGCATTTTGCACGGCTAAATCTGAGGCAAATCGGCGACCATGCAAAGCATCCTTGAGTGGTCCAAACAAGTGAACGTCAGATGGAGCTAGGTCTGGGCTGCAGGGAGGGTGTTCCAATAACTCAAATTTCAACTTGTTGATGGTTTCAATAGTGTGATGAGCCATGTGTACCCGTGCACTGTCATGCAGCAACAACAAAACCTTCTTCGACAACAAACCTCGTCGTTTGTTGCGAATTGCCGGCTTCAGGTTCTTTTCCAACATTTCACTATAACTCGCACTGTTGATCGTCTTTTCCTTTTCCATAAACTCGGCCATTATGAGCGTCTATGAGTCCCAAAACACAGTTAACATAACCTTTCCTGAGGATGGCACAGTCTTGAATATTTTCTTCGTTGGAGATCCTGAGTCTTTCCACTCCATACTCACTCTGGTGCTTTGATTCTGGCTCATAGTGATGAACCCATGTTTCATCGCCGGTGACTATTCTGCTTAAAAATGCATCACCTTCGTTGTTCAAGCGAGTGAGTAAGCGTTGACAGACACAAACACGAGTGAGCTTGTGTTCTGCAGTAAGTTTTCTTGGAACCCACCGTGCACAGACTTTATGAAAACCGAGTTCGTCGTGAGTGCTTTGATGTGCAGAGTCATGACTGATGTTCAAAACAGCTGCTACCTCATCGATAGTGATTCGCCTATTCGCCAGAACCATCTGTCGAGCTTACTTAATGTTGTCATCTGTAGTGGAGGTTGATGGCCGTCCTGCTCCCTCTTCATGCGTTACACTTGTTCGACCACTTTTAAACTTCTCAAGCCGTAAAAAAACTCAGTTTTACATGATAGTGCACTTCTCCCATATTGCAATGATAGTCTGCGATAAACATCTGACCCTTTGACACCCTTCGACCAGAGCAATCGGATCACTGCTCGTTGTTCCTCTTTGGTGCAAACTTCTAATGGAGCAGCCATGATATATCTGCAACAGGAGGAAGAAAAATGGAGAAATTAAGATCACACTTTCACAGCATTACCACAACATTATAACAATAAAATATGTGAGAACAGAAGACAAAGTGCGCAATGTAAGAAAAGTTATGACAAAAGTGTAGATAATTTTTGACTCGCCTACGTGCCTCTAATTCAAGGATATTCATTCCTTTTATGTTGGTCTTTCAGTAGGGTTTTGGGACAGGGCGCACCACGTAATTTGCCCTTGTTTAGATTTTGCAAAAAAAAAAAAAAAAAAAAAAAAAAAATCAAACTCTACAACTTATGACACTATAATCCGTAATTTCGAGGTCTTCCTGTGGCTTGCTTCTTACTCTACATATTAAGGAAGCCTTAGTTAATGTACGTATGTACGTGCAAGACTATCAATGAAAAGTTCACGTATGTACTTATTTATTTATCTTCTTAGATTTCCACTTCACATATAGACATTTCCACCTCGTGTATGTTTTAAAACATGGTATCGACAAATAAAGGGATTATTGTTAACAAATCGTGACTAATGTTCCATATTACTTTCATTCAATGCCAGTTTCAATCAATTTTTGTTTGATTGATTGCAAATTTTGATACTGGAATGTTTAGCAACTAAACAAGAAGAAAAGATACCTAGAGCTTAATATAACATCTCAAATACACGATCTCTTAATCGAGGATCAAACCCAGATCTTTGAAACGAAACATTAACCATGTATTCGTATGGAACCTCAATCATATTTGTGATTGTTCTTTCACAGAGGCAATATTCAAATTTGAAGGAAAGGAAAAGAAAATTTACTCATACAGGATCTAACTTAATTAATATAACAAAGGTCGGGAGGTCATTTCTGACACCGAGATAAACAAAAAAGTCCTATGGACATAAAGCATATTCGCAGAGTTAGCGAGGGCCGAAAGAGTAACAATAGTAAATTCGAAGATGTAGATGTCGGCGGCAAGAGAAACACAAACTACGTTCTTGGGGCACATCACAGGAGATGTCAAATTATCAGCCATCGACAACAATGCATGCATGACAATGCCGACTCAAGGATTGGATTACCTGTTCGAAGATACCTGGGTTATTGCGCACAGTTGCGGAGGCGTTATGGATATAGGCTGTTCCAAGTCGTTAACATCGTTGACAGAAGTAGCATACTCCACACTTTTCATGTGTCCGCACAGATAAAAGTTCAGTGGATTCAGTTCCGGGAATCGGGCAGGTCATTGCACTGGACCAACACGCTCGATCCACTGTCTTGGGAAGTTTTAGATACTTTAACCAATATTAAGTAAGATTTCATGTTATAAACTCTACAATAAAATGCACGTGAAAAGGAGTTTTTAATTTTAAGTTACATTTTTATTTTAAAACAATACTTCCCAACCATTTTTTCTTCAGAAAGCTATTAAAAGAACGCAAGAGAAGAACACAATTTTAGAAAAAATGACATTTCGCAGAATATTTTGGAGTCGCTAAGGAGACAAGTTTATTTCCGCACGTTTTAAACGTATAAAGAGTGCTATCTAATTAAAGTTCTGATTCTGAAATGAAAGAAAACTGCAAAACCTCCAGAAAACCTATGAACTGTTGTTGTTCACCATAACCCCACAAGATAAGCCCCGCATTGAACCAGGGACTCTGTACAATGAAGGCAGCATGGCTCTTGTAATACATATATTTGTATATTTGGAGCTTGCGTTCATAGTACCACATGTGTGTTTACCACATTATTCGACATGTAACACTTGGTAAGTCTGTTGCATATCTTGTCAATATTTTAAGAACATATTAAATAAACTTATTGTCATTGGGAAGTCCAGTTTTACCATTAATATTCCTACTTTTACTTTTATCATATTTCATATGCCATTTACTTCATCAGCACACTTAGTAAATCCTGTGCTAACAGTTCCTAACCTCTTTCGTGAGCACCGCATACTCCAAGCCAAATTCGTAAATCCTAAATACTTCACGCCCCCCTCCTTGTCACTCGTTTGTCTCACTCCTTTTGCCATTTCAAATGAAGTATTGAATTCACAACTCTTCAATAATAATAATAATAATAATAATAATAATAATAATAATAATAATAATAATAATAATAATAATAATAATAATAATAATAATAATAATAATAATAATAATAATAATTCTCTTTATCGTCCCAGCAAAATTTCTACATACTATTGTAAGGAAGCATTTATTTAAAGAAATTTCCAGCCTACTTTTAGTTATTTTATGTTTGTACGGTGTTCATTTTAAGTACCTCCTTCTTGTAAATGAAGCTTGTAAATTCTTAATGCTTGTAAATGAGAATTTAGTTCATTTCTGTCAGTAGCTTGCGCTTCCTCGATTGGAAACCTTGTCTTACACCTAAGCTAATAATGGGCATAGTTTAGAATTGGTCACTGGAAAAAAACATTGAAGAATACATTGGCCCCACGTAGGATAATGGTCGGGGGTATGAGTTGATATTGTTAATTGCAAAATAAAATTGAAGAATACATTGAACCAACGTAAGACAATGGTTGATATGCTTGGGTATTGGCAATTACAAAAATGAAATTCAAAAATACATTGACACAAAGTAATAAATTCAAGTAATAGGATATGTTGGTTCACATTCGATTTACCATAATTTATAAAACAATTTCGATCTCATTCTCCCAATCACTATTGAACTTGCTCTTTCCTAGGGCTCACATTCACAATAAGTTGATTGTTAAAAGCTCAGATAAACAGCGTAGAGCTAATGTTTCATAATTTTTAGCCTTCCGTTTCCCACTGGTGGTAATATTGTCTTCTTTCGTGGTGCTTAAGAATATACCTAGAACTACTCACCTGTTCTATTTTTTTCTCTCTAACTTGTGCAATCGAACCTCAAGCATAAGGGAGAGACTGGATTCCTTAGCAGCACACACAGTGGAGCACTCCTCCTACATTGGAGGAATGTTGTGCTAACCAACACAAACGTTAGTTTTATGTTTAAATTTTCGTTGTGTCAACTTTGTTTTTAACCAACTCAATTGAAAACGTTGGCCCTATTTTGGAATTTACGTTGTGCCGAGTTTTAATTAACCAACTAAATTGCTAACGTTAACCCCATGTTGGAATTTACGTTGTGTCATGTTTTTGTTAATCAACTCAATTGCTAACGTTGGCCCCTTGTTGAAATTTACTTTGGGTCGTGTTTTTGTTAACCAACTCAATTGCCAACGTTGGCCCTATGTTGCAATTTACGTTGTGCCGAGTTTTTGTTAACCGACTCAATTTGCCAACGTAACCTCCTACGAAAGAAGTGAAATTGCGATTTGAGAATGCGAGGTCTCATTCTGTTGGATAAATTACGGTGTATTATTGGTCGTCCGTACTACTTTGGGCAAACGTATTTTTCTACTTTATGTTCTGAATTACGAGTTTCCAACCATGATAAGCTTTAGCTTCTGCACAGGGTATAATAAGAGTGATGCTAGAGTACAGATGGGTTGAGTTGATTTTGAGTTTAACGTCCCGTTCAGCAGCGAGGCTATATGAGATGTGGACCTACTGATTAACGTGGAATCCGAACCACATGAGCTCCCGCCGGGAATTGAACCCGGGTCTCCCACGCCAAAGGCGCGGACGCTAACCACTTAGCCACGGAGGAGCTCAGAGTACAGATGGAATGGTAACACAAACCCTAGCGTTCTTATTAGACGGTGAAATTGATCGATCAATTCCAAGGCTTTAGAACAGGGAGCATATACAGCATATCAAAAGGGATACATATATACATCTTGATTTTGTTTATATTTGAGATTTTATAATAATAATAATAATAATAATAATAATAATAATAATAATAATAATAATAATAATAATAATAATAATAATAATAATAATAATAATAATAGCTTAAACGCATTTATAAAAAATACTGCTACTGAAAAGTTACTATAATGTAATAAAATATTCATAAAATTGAAGGAAGATATAAACTAAAGAGAACAACTGAACATTATTATTTTTAAAGCTTTCAGGTGAATAAATTATTATTATTATTTTACGTCCCACGGTTATGCCGGTTAGGCTAAAGGAGACGGTTATTATGAGAAATGAGTGAAATGGTGGAATGAAGAAAGTGGGAGGAAATGGGAGAACCCCGAGAAAACCCACGCACACGGTGTTTGTCCACCACAAAGTTCATTTGGCGGGAGCAGGGTTTGAACCCGGGACCCCAAGCACCAGAGGTGAACGCTTTACCACTGAGTCACCGCGGACCCTGTGAATAAATTATGTATAAACTTACACCAATAAGAGTAAACTTTTAAACGAATTAATTACGCTATTTAGAAAGACATTAAATGTATTCAAAATATTATAGATAGTTGCAAATCCTTTAAAACTTCATTTTAAAGCAAGTAAATAAATCAAAGTAATTTACTGTTGACTACAGAAATGGAAGATAGCTAGATGGGTGTAGGTAAAAAAAGGATCATAACGCTATGTGAGTGATTGATGGTTAACAAGCATTGAGAAATTCAATATGCATTTATTTTCTTCAAGAGGAAGATTACAGTAGCTCCAAAAGACATTAGTGCCGTATCGCCGGACCACTTTGAAAACTAAAAAAAAAAAAAAAAAAAAAAAAAAGAACCAAAATTACCTTCAAAACTGAGGCTTGTAAACTTTTCCAATTTCAAGAAGAAAATCGTGTACAACAATTTCCTGGGGTTTCCTTTCCTTAAATAAATACTCCACTAAGTAGCCCTTTAAATGCTCTTCCTTCTTCCCCAACGCCATGCCTTTCGCACTACTATATCATAAGAAATGTACCTCTCCGCGAAATAATCCTTCCGCCTCCACATTCAGTGCCGCTTACATTAAAAAAAAAAAAAAAAAAAAAAACAACAAAAACAACAACTTTCTTCACTTTTATTATTTCACTTACTTCACTTTCAGTCATCCTCCTCACAAATAAAAAAAATCTCCAATTCACTCGGTAAATTTCCTAAAATTGGTCCGGCGATACGACACTTAACCCCTCCAAAATTAAAGCTTTAATCATTCATTCATAAGCTAATGAGGATGTGTAGTGTAGAAGCGAGAGCTGTTTGCTTGTTTCTTGTTATATTGTAAATTTTTGGTCTTACTTTTATCATTTTCATTGTTTTAGAATTTAAAAAAAACACTTAAAAAAAACATAAAAATTTGGATGGGAGTACATTCACTTCCTCATTATTGACTGATTTCAACCCCAAGTAGCAGAGACTGCAGAAGGCCTGATGTAATACATAGATCCTATACAGTGTCGTATTTAAGAAGGGGGCTTCCGGGCTTAAGCCCCTCCCCGAATAGTGAAGTATATGAATTATCTTGCTGAATTTTCACATTTTCAGGCAAAGCCTCCCCGAAAGTTAGCAAAGTCCCCCACCCCGAAACAAAATCGTAAATACGCCACTGATCATACATTATTTCAAAATTTAATACTTTTGAGGAACACTATTGTGTATCAGAAACTGATGGGGAAGGAAAATGAGTTGAATTCACTCCGTTATCCTTCGTTGACTCCATACTTCAAGCAGTAGGAGATAAGAGGGAAGCCTCAGGGATGTCCATGAAATATTCCACCAAAGCCATATATATATACACACACACACACACACACACACACACACACATATATATATATATATATATATATATATATATATATATATATATATATATATATATATATATATATATATATATATATATATATATGGGCAAAAGTAGATCTGAAATAGTAAGGGGTCGTTTAACGTCACACCGTTCACCTTGGTTATCTTTGCCCAGTGTAATTTTTTTAGAAAGTGGAGGAGGGCAAAGATATTTTTGGAGGTGTGGGAATGGTGGTATTTTCCCCCACACTTGTGCTAGAGATCCTTTGTTCAATCCCAGATCAAGAGATCCCGTCCCCATCCACATTCCCATTGCTCCATTTTTTCTATCATCTTTCACTTCCATTAATCATCCATTTTCCTTAGTCTAACAGGATATAAAGGTTGGACATTAAACTGAAAGATTTCATTTCATTCTTTCCCAGCATCAATTTTAATATAGACCCCTACATATTAATTATCTCTTTTTCCATTTTTCTCGAAATCTACGATTGAGTTTTAAGACATCATTTTGCTAAGCTCAATGCGGTCTATTGACTAGTAGCTATATGCATCATCTTTGGATATCCTTTTCTTTCTTTAAACACTTATAATATTGTTTAAAATTTTGCCTTCAATCTATCTTTGGTATTTGTGAAGCTGGCATAAAGAATATTTGGACTAAGCGTGGGAAACAGAAATAGCTACATGCTAATCGTTATTTATTCAACTCGGGTACCAATCAGCTTATGATTCTTAGTTTCATATCTGCTTTGAGGTTTGATGGTATAAGGGACCCGCTGGTGGTTCGTCTGGCATCTTTAATGAATCCTTACAATTCATTCCTAGTTTGATCAGCCGTGTCACGCGTTGGAGTTATGATCCACGTATGTGAAACAGACATGCATTTTTTCAGTACATATTGGATTGCATTTTTCGCTACTTTTATGTACATTTGAGAACAATAGAATTTTTGACAGCAAATAAATGGGTAAAGGAACCGCAGTTTGCTTTGATAGAATTCCACAGTACCTCGGTATTAAAGCTTTTTTTTTTAATTAGTTAAAGACACAAATGTGTCTTGTATCATTAATTCTTACTGTCAAAAGAAACTGTCAGTAGAAAATTCTGACATTGTTTGTTCGCTGGAAGTTAAAGTCAACAATTCCCATAAAAGCACACTGGGTGCAAACCAGGATTTTTCGTATAAAAAAGAACATCAACCGGGGCGAGGAGCACGGTTGCTCAGTGGTAGTGTGTTTCCCTCTGATGCGTGGATCCCTGGTTCGACCCTCGTTCAAGTAAGTTTCTGATGGACAACATTGTGTCAGTGGGTTTTCTCGGGATACTCCGATTTCCTTCCACATTCTCATTCCACCATATCTTCCTTCATCATTCATTTGCCTTAATTATCGCCTCTCTTAGCCAAAAGGGCATAATCCTAGATGGTTAAACTGACAGATTTGAAAAAGAATCAATCATTAATTTACAACGGAGCGCGCAGGTCCTAGAATAATTAACTTACCAAAACTGAATGGTTATACGTGTATGTCGTATATTTGAATATCAGGGTGACTTTAGTAATTGGTTATTGTTTCTTGGTTTCGTAATCAGAAATTCCAAAATTTTAAACCCTGGATAGCAAATCTAACTGAGATTTCCGTAAGTTCTACCATGCAAGTTTGAGACTATACGGTAATTTTAAATATATAGATCATAGACGAAGTTCTTCCAAATACATCCTATTCATATCTAAATTTTCGTGCTCCAAGCTTAAAACGGTATGCGAGACTGTTAGATTTCAAAAATAAATAAATAAATAAAAAGAAAAAAGAAAAAAAAGAAGTGTCTATAATATAATTGCACAATATCAAAGGCTTTCGATTTGATTTGAATTCACCATCTCCTTCACCTGCAAGGTTATATAAGACGTGTATTTCCAACTTAAGCGGGGGATTCGAACTACATGAGTTTCCGCTGGGGACGGAACACAAGTCTACCGTGTTGAGCATTATTAGCGTAACTGGACAAAATAATATGGATAAAGATTAAAACATCAAGTAGCTTTCGAGTAACCATGTTTTTGTAATCTTAGAAAATGATGTTTTTATGATTACCGCGCCACCCACTAAGATAAAATTGATTCTGCAGTATATCCTGATCAAAGTTGTCGTAATGACTGACAGAAGTAATTCTGCAGCACACAATATGATTCATGATATAGTCTTTTTTTTTTTTTTTAATTCTGATTAAGTTTATCTAAGTTTTGTCTTCACGATAATATTGTGCAAGAGAAGATATATCAATAGATAGATGCTAACGAACTTAACATAATATCATGTTTTAGGACAAAGGCTACGAATTTTGAAAATCAGTGGGGGTGCTCTCTTACTTGAGGGCCAAGGGATCTCGACTTACGAATTATCATTTAGACTTAACAGGAGGGGTAAAAGTTTAAAAATTGGAAGTTCTCAAATTTCAGTATTAGGTATTTTTTGAATATAAATGCTACTTACTTTCTTCCGTATTCAAGGACGCCCATCAGGGGGGGGGGCAAGGTGGGGCGCTTTTCACCCTAAGAGAAAATCGTACTTGGGAATATCGAAGGCACAATAGAATTTTTACATTACTTGTAGCAAAATTTGAAACTATATTTGAAACCTCGCTTATATTTGCTCCCCCCCTTGGAAACCACAACATGGGCGCCCTTGTCCGTGTTTGTTTCTTTTGTTTTTGTTCTCTTTTTATCAGTGGAAAATATGTATTCTTGCATGAGAGATGGTGATGTAAGCAGGTAAGTATTAGAATTCTAGGGCCGCGGTGGCTCAGTGATATAGCTTTCACCTCTGGTGCATGGTGTCTTTGGTTCGATCGCTGCTCGCACCAAGGGAGCATTGTAGTGAACAAGCATCGAGTGCGTGGGTTTTGTATGGGTTCTTCCATTTTCTCACACCTTCTTCATTCTACAATTTCTTTCATTTCTCACCATTACCGTCTCCTTTAGCCTAGCCGATATAACCGTTGGACGTAAAACTTAAAGATTCCATTTTCATTTTTATGAGAATTCTACGGCTCTCCCGGAGGCGCGGTGGCTCAGTGGTAGAGCGTTCACCTCCACTGCTTGGGGTCCCTGGTTCCATCCCTGCCGCGCCGTGTGGACTTTGAGGTGGACAAACATCGTGCTCGTGGCTTTTCTCGGGGTTCTCCCATTTTTCTTCATTCCACCATTTCATTCATTTCTCATTATCACCGTCTCCTTTAGCCGAACCGGCATAACCGTGGGACGTAAAACTTAAAGATTTCATTTCATTTTTTCTATGGCTCTCCCACCCCCCATGTAAGTAATCGTCAAATCATTCTGAACGCCGCCTATTTGTGTTATAAAAAAATGTCAAAAATTGTAGCTCAAAATAGCACGAAGAAAAAGTCATTTAATTTGTCACTGTAAAAAATATCCTCAGCTCTACATTCCGGAATTTTTACATTTTCTTTCCTGGTCAAGTATGCGCAAACTTCATTTCCCTCCTATGAAAATATTTTCCTCCTGCTCTATGAAAATATCTGGATTTAATTTCATTTAAGAAAATATAACATATTAGAATTTTCTCTTCTTTTTCATTATTTTTTCTTTTCTTGTTGTTTCTTTTTATTCTCTTTTTTTGTGCGTGAGAACTGACCACACGCAAAAAATTTGGCGTGCTAAAGCACCGGACCTCTCTGGAGGCCTGTTCAAGAATAATTACGCATACATAATATTTACAAAAAAAAAAAAAAAAAAAAAACGAATTGTTTCGGTGATAACAAGTTTGTTGTTCGTTGCCAAGAACAAGTGACAGTTTTTACTTTGCTGAAACATGTTGTTTATTTAGTTTGTACAGTCACAAAAGCAAGAAATTTTCAGTTGGCAAAATTTCCTTTCCTAAAAACTTAACAATAAATTAACCTATTAGAGTACCGGTATTAGCAAGTTATTCAAATTATAACTATTCTAAGTACAACAACAAAAAAGATCCAAATTAATTAATTTGTTCCTGAGGTATTGGCAAAAGAAAGTTCGTCAACTGTCAAATACTTTCTTTTCTGGGTATAGTATAAAATTATGTTAAAAGAAAAGAAAGAAAAAAGGAAGGAAATAATTAACAGATTGTATCTGTTGTTGTTTGTTTCCTGTAACAGTAATTACTTGAAATATTGTTTAGAACAAAAAGACAAAAAATGACTATTTTTAATAGTTAAAATTCAAACTATAGTATAGTATATTGTTTATCACTGTAAAACGGTTGAAATCATTTAGTTTTGTTACGCTAATGAAGAATTAAGCAACTTATACATCAGAGAACATGAGCACGAAGTCGAAACGTTTATTTGATAACTATATTTAAAATTTGATATAATCTTACCTAGTAGTACCGAGACTGCAGTGGTGTATTTAGGATTTTGTTTCGGAGGAGCTATGCACAACACATGAATAAGCACTTATATTTTTCTTTTGGGTGTCGATAAATTTTAATGAAATTGTGCATTAAAAAAAAATATATTTCGGGGGAGGGCTTGAACCCGAAAGCCTCTCCCCCTAAATACGCCACTGACATGAAATAAAATATACAGTTTGAGGGTCTTCAACACAGCAAAATTAAACTACCGCTAATGTTAGAGTAACGTCTTCAAAACAAATAAAAATATTCGAAAAACAAAGACGAAGTGCACTAGACAATAATATTATTTTGCATGTGATATCGTTAACATAGCTTATCTATCTGCTTTCGATTTGCAAGTGTCTGGCATTTTTTGCTGGTTCTGTAAATCGCGGCACACACCAAAAGCAGTTAGGTGAGTTCCGAAAAAGGTATCATATCCACAATCATATTGTCTATTGCATTACGCTTTTTGCTTTTCTATTATTTTTTATTTGTTTTGAAGATATTGCAGAAAACTCTAAAATCTGCTGCAGTTTAATTTTGCTGTAGTGAAGACTCTTAAGGTGGAAATTGGATCACATGTTACGTTATTCGGTATCGAACGCGATACTACCTAAGTACTAGTATTTCTTGCTTCGTTATATTTTGTCAACATCATTTAAACTAGAAGTATATTGAATGTGGAAATTTGTGTTAAGAAAAGAATATTTATTAACTGAAGAAAGTTGAAGTAAAAAAGATTGTAAGGCAAGATTGATTGATTTCAAAACAAGGAAGTCTTCTTGGGAAAACGCATGGAAATCTCGCTAATATGAAGTCCTGGTATACTGCATTCTCTAAATAAATAATCAGTTTTATCTTATCATTCAGAATCCATTTTCTAAAAACAATTCCGTTCCAACTTCCTATATATAGCGCAACTCATTATGGTATTTTTATTTACGGTCGGAAAGAATAACTAAGAGCTAATGAATCTAACCTTAAAAGTACTTTTAGATTTGATTTAACTGAAGTTCAGCGTACTTTGTATCTGCTAAGGCAATATAAGACGAGAACCTGTAATCTTTGGTTTGTTTTATTTTGAGTCTAGCAGTACTTTCAGCATCGAAGCTACGCGATACATGGATCTATAGGTTTAACAGAGGTACGCACACACAGGAGGAGGGGGTTCACGGGCTCTGGACTCCCGAAAACTTCCTAGCTCAACATACATTCGTACTACACTTTTCCAATAAAACTTTACTTGTTTAACAGAGAAATGATTGATGTAGCATGAAAATTTGAGTTGATTTTGAGTTGATTTTTAGTTTAACGTCCCGTTCAGCAGCGAGGCTATATGAGACGTGGACCTACTGATTAACGTGGAATCCGAACCACATGAGCCGGGAATCGAACCCGGGTCTCCCACGCCAAAGGCGCGTACGCTAACCGCTTAGCCACGGAGGAGCTCCATGAAACTTTGATCTTACACTTCATTTGTATTCCTTTTCCCGTAAAAAACAATCTATTTATCATTTTTCTTTTCTGAAAATTTAGGCGGAAAAATATTTTACAATTACGGCACTTCTTTTCGGGTGCAGATAAATACAGATTCAATACTATATAGACGTAAAGGCTTTTGTAGTGTTAGATCCCCACGGTTCGTGCCTGCACAACATGATATACGAATCATATGAATCCTCACAATAATCTAGCCTGGTTCTCAATGCACTGAAGACGGGTACGACAACAATTTGTCCAAGAGGAAGCTCGTAACGTGGAATTTGATGCACACTTTGCCTCATGGAGATTCGAATCCAGGTGTTCTATCTTAAATCCAAGAGGATAATGAAATAAATTCTTTACTTTCTCCTGACTGTTCCTGTTAGAGTAAACGGAACTTTTAATAATTGATAGATAAAATAAATATAAAACTATGGTGCAATGAAAAAAAAACCTAAGAGAAGGCAATAACAAATCTTACACGGCCAGAGATTTTTAGCACCATAGGTGAGTATTTTGTCACTTAGAAAAAAAAAATACTCAAGCTAAACGAGAAAGTATTATCCACTCAGCTAAGACAGCTACCGGCAATTAAACACATAAAGTATTGTTAAGAAAATGACTAACTGAACGATAAAGGAATTCATTATTCGCCGGGAACACACACACTGGTGACAAAAGGAGTCCCGAATACACAAAGCATTAATATGTCACGCTCACTAATTATCATGATTTAATTTCCGTATCATTAATCACTTGCACTGTATTTTTGGGAGAAACTACACTTTTGCAGTTGATAATGATAACTGCAAAAGCAATGAATGGGTTTACAATAAAAAAAATATGACAATCACTGCATCCAAACGAGTCGGATATAAAAGAAAGAAATACCCACCGAATTCATGGCGATGATGATAATGATGACAATAATAAACTTGGAACTGTCGGTGTCACTGAGAGAGAATAGAATTGAAGGTCCCAAAAGACTGAAGACAGCACAGCGGCCTCTGTTCTTATATACGGCCACCAAACTCCCTTCAGTTTCTATGGGGATGACTGATGACCTCCTTTCGGTCGGTGCTTGGGAAAACGCTTTTTCCTTTGCTAAACACGAAACGCGCGCCACAACACTCGTGCCACGGAAGGGGTATATCATCTTATGTATGTGTTTGTGTTGAGTGTGTGAAAATCTCTGTTAGTGTGTGTGTGTATATATATTATATTGTATGAGTTAAATGCGTTGATGCACGCGGGCACGTGTAGTGTTTGCCATTATAAAAAGAAAGGACCACAAAAATAATAATACCAAGTTGCGAAAGAAAGCTTATATTTTTACTAAGAATGCGATTCAAATGTTTAGAAAAAAGAAGAAAAAAATTCAAAGAGAAAGAATCTGTCAAGGTCGGATTTTTTTTCTTTTTAAGACCTGCTGCATGTAATTCAAAACTGCATAACACTCTTACGAATTCTGCATTTTTATAATAGTTGTATGCATTCTGCTCGCATGGCTTGTTTGCTTAACGAGGTGCTTCTAACAAATTATGCTTGTCAAGTTGCATCATCTCTTGTCCAGTGCATCAGACTGAACTTTTCTCAAATTCTTCCAAATCTCATTTCGCCGTTCAAATAATTATCCATTATAACTAGAGGAATAAACTGAATAATGAGACTTTCAACAACACAGTAATTACTCTAACGCGTTATTTTAATTTTTATGCATAATTAAGGATCGGTAAAATTTTGACCACTGTTTTTTCTAGACATACTTTTGGGGGGACACTGAACTCCGGAGTTCTGAGAGTGTCCCCGGGAGAAGACCAAAATAGTTATTCTGCAATATATAGTAATAAATATATTACTACCAGCAATGACCCCCGGAATACTTAGTGTGCCCACCGGAACATTTCATAAAAAAAAGAAAGAAAGAGAGAGAGAGAGAGAGAGAGAGAGAGAGAAAAGCTGGTTTTGACAATTCAATTAAAAAAATAACCATCCTAATCAGTAAATACCACGTATAAACGTACAAGTAGATTCAAGTATTAGCGTTGTAATATATTAATCACAATTAAAAAATGGAGGCACAGCCAGTAGTCGAGAGATTGAGGCTTTAGGCTGACAATTATTAGGCGATACCTATAGGTTCCTCTGAAGATGATGGGCCCTATTTGACTGTCCTCGAAGTTTCTGTGTTCGTGTCTCATTTGCCGTATTGGATTAAGTCAAAAGTTAGATATAAACAAGATTAATTAATGGAAATTTTAGATAAGTGTTAAGGTTGAGGCGAATTAAAATGGCAATACACATAAAAAAGTAATAAATAGCTCATCTTGTGGCTAGTGTGGCTTACAATACGAAATATGAAATTTCTGGTCTTTTGTCGTAAATGTTGTAGGTCTCGTATCTCTCTCGTCTCAATTCTAGAATTATTTCTCGTCTTCTCTCGATTTTCGAAAAGCTTCTCTAACTTTGTCTCCAATTTTCTGCAACATCGTTTTCGTGGTTTTCTTTGGGCGGATTCTCCCGTTTCCTCCCACACTATCATTCCACCAATTCTGCTATCGTCATTTACTTACCTTAATAATCGTCTCCATTAACCAAACGGGCATAATTGTGGGACCTTAAACTGAAAGATTTCATTTCATTTAGTCTCATTTTGTAAAGCTGTGAAGAAAACGCATGTCCTGATTTTTTCCTTTAGTTCTATTTAGAAGTTATCAGAATCCCTTTGCGTCACAAGAGGCGCACGCAGGTTACGATATAACAGAATTTAAACCATATTTATTGTACCATTATTCTGTGCAATGATTAACGTACGTCCAAACTTAGACAAATGCTCTTCGTTGTATGAGTCCAATTACTTTATCAGTTTTTGTACTATGAATTCTCTAATTCTAGAACAATCTTTAAGTTGTATGACTTCAGTGAACTAGTGTTGCCTACGTGAGAAGAAAAATAATCTCGTCTCTTCTCTAATTTTAAAATTTATTTCATATTACGTGGGCATTATTTCTTTCAATTACGATTTGTCTCTTTTAGCATATAGGCATACGTTTGGTACGTAACTAACTAACTAACTAACTCTATGGGCTATGAAACCCGGAGGTTTAATGCTACATTCACAAAACCTCTCCATTGATTTCTGTTCTTTGTATTTCTGCGAGATCCATCTTATTATTGTCCTCCTATCTGCGCGTAGACCGAAGTCTTCCTAATGGACGTTTTCCGATTGGATATCCGGTAAAAACTTTGAAATCGTTCCTATTTTCTTCCATTCTTACCACGTGACCTGCCCATCTGTGCCTCCTAGACTACCTTAAAAAATGCAGACTAATAATCATGCAGTTCCTCGTTATGAAGTTTCCGACATTCCCATTCCTCCTCTCGGGCCCAAATATCCGTCTCAAAATTTTATTCTCAAATACTTTCAGTGTTAACCATACAGCATAATAGATATATTATGGTTATATATATATATATATATATATATATATATATATATATATATATATATATATATATATATATATATATATTCAGTTTCAAATTGCTCAAAAGAATTCGCGACAACAGAAGACTTTGAATTGAGTATTAACACAAATTCCCTGCTTTCAGTGGTACGTAAATAGCAGCTGCAAATAATTTAAAAGAAGATAATAGGAAACAGGCCATATAAAGCAGAAAATAAAAAAAAAAAATGTTGGTAAGTTATCATGATCAATAAAATTTCTTGAAATCTGTGTCGAACATAACAAATTAATACCTAACACTACTGCTATTCAAAATAGAATTTTATATTTGATATTTAATTGTTTGCCTAAGCATAAACTTAAAAACATTTTCTAGTAGATAATAGTTCTACATTTTATTTTCTAAAGATTGTTCATACATTTTTCTAAGTCTGTTAGTTCTTTCGAAATTATTTCATAGGCTATATCGACATAGACTTTCAAACAATGTTATACTTAACTATTGGTTTATCATTGTAGAATTGCTATGTTAGTCCTTCTCTCTTCTTGCTTCGTCTATGATTCTGGCTCATATGGAATAATATTTCACATGGAAGTATTTGATTTATATTTTAACTATTTCCAGAATTTCAAAAAGAAAAAAACTCTTTCCTTGTTTTAAATGCTTCTTCTACATTCCTGGTATTTATTCCACATTCCTACGTAACACTTTCATTGTAATATAAATAAAACTTGGGGAGTACAGTGGCCTAATGATAGAATGCTTACCTCTGGTACGCGAGGTCCATGGTTCGATCCCGCACCAAGTAAGTTTGTGGTGGACCACATCGTGTCCCTGAGTTTTTTTAGGGTACCCCAATTTTCTCCCAATTTTGCATCCCACCAATTAGGTATCTTCTGATGTTCAGAACTCGCGTTGGTATTTATTTCTTGCATAATGGTGAAACGGGTACCTTTGAAGCCCATTTTCCTTAAAGCAATGCCACTTTAAACTGTTTTCCAAAGCTATCAAAGTCTCTGAAGCAGAGTTTCCAATTTGCACATAAACTTGAAGTTGCACCTTGTTCGAACTGTGACATATCACCAGTTGATCACCACAACTTTTCCATTCAAGTTTCACTATTCGTTCACTGCATGTTATGACTATGACCTATTCACGCTTATCAAATTCAAGGAACCTAAGAACCGTACTGTGTGAGATTCATTGAGATTGCATCACAGATCCTAAAACTACAACATTCCGAAACTTTACAATTTCCATAGTATATATATATATATATATATATATATATATATATATATATATATATATATATATATATATATATATATATATATATATAAATTTTGGGGTGCCCTTGTCCACCCCGGCAACAGCAAATGACACCCGTGGTTCATATCGATAAATACATTACCTATGATCTTTGCAGAGGAATATAAATCTTCATGAAAGCAAGATAGCTGTTTTTAGGATAGGAATTATAATAACTATTATAATTCCGGTCCTTAAACTAGCTTTCTTGACTTCTTGAAGTTCTTCTTTTAAATAGATATGATTTATATGATAAGAATAGTGAAGAACACGATGAAATTTCTTTTCTGTGAACTTGTCCTTATATACGAGTAGTTCTGTTTGAAAACATTATTATTATTGTTATTATTATTATTATTATTATTATTATTATTATTATTATTATTATTATTATTATTATTATTATTATTATTATTATTATTATTATTATTACTTTAACGGTTCGTGTTTATGCACTAAGGTTACACTGAGAAAAATCCGTTCTCCGGGCAGCTGCATTTTGTATATACAGTACAAATATACGGAATCCTCTTGCTTACTAAAGAAATCAATATGGAGCATACATTATTCATATGCTACATACGCACTGGCCTTAGATGTTACATCATGCCGTTGCAGAATGTCTGACTTCTAACACTTTCCCGTACATCACATACGTATGCTTATGTTACATTCCTCAGCTATATGTTATACACGTCCATTTGTATGTGAGATCCTGAATGCCTATATTGTTTCATACGGAATGTACGTATAGATTGAACAGTTATACGGAAAGTATTATAAAACATGCGTTATCAGTTATACGTCTGCTGTACGTTAAGTCCAAAAACTACAGGAATTACGCAAGTAACCTACAATTAAGTGCGCCACATACAATTTTTTTCTTATTGTAAGGGAGACAGTGGTGATGAGATGGCTGATGACGATGGAATGATAAAGGTGGAGGAAACTGTAGCATCCTGAGGAAACCTACGCACACTGTTCATCCACCACAAAGCCTACTTGTCAAGCACTGGGGTGGAACTAGGAATTCCTCGCGCTAGAGTTACTTCTTTCAATAATTTTACGACTTTTCTTATTAATTCTTTGTTCATTTTGTTTCAGAAGAAGAGTACGTGATTAAAAATCCCACCGATGAACTGAAATATAAAACTCTATTATAATAGAAATAAAACCAATACGCTACCGAAGACAAAACGTAAATATCTGTGTGAAACTGATTAATAAGAAGAGTTACTTGCCACGACACTAAACTGTCTCGTTCGTATTTTTTAAACCTGAATAGTTCCATATTAAAATTATTATTGAAACATTTGTTTATGAAATACGAAGAAATTATAATAAACATTATCAGAAGTTTGAAATATTGGTGGAAGAGCCTGGTTTCAAATCTATAAAAGATGGCTTGGCCGTTTTGAGAAGTTCTACAAGACTGCTAAGTTCTATCTAAATACCTTTTTAAGTATTAGGTTGGAGCGAATGAAATATCCGTTTTTGATGTTTGGTAGTAAACTCGTCCCAACCTAATATGTAACGCTACCGTACTTATATAAAACACTATAAAGATTGGACCAAACGGCACAAGGATTTTCAACAGTTACTCAACTTACTCGTGAAAGTATTTAAATTGAACTTTTAGAATCGTATCCTGTATGGTTTTGCAACCCACGTGAGTCGAGATCTGCTAGATTTCAAGCGAAAATTTTTCTAAAGCTCTGTTTTCGGAAATTTGGAAGCTTATAGCATTAAAAGTGTTTATTGATCCACCTTTACTAGAAAACTTTGGCATAGTTAAGTTAGATGAGTAGTGTTGCCACGAGACGAGACGAGACGAGACTTCAGGCTGTCTCGTCTCGTCTCGTGCAAAGTATGTCTCGTCTCGGAAAAATGTGCTCGTCCCGTCTCGTATCTCGTCTCGAGAGGTTCTGTCCCGTCTCGTCTCGTTTGTCTCGTTTTGTCTCGTCTTGTCTCGTAAAAATATAGCAGCATACCATGGGAACGAAAGTGAAATGTAGCAGGCTGTACCATGCTAATCAAGATACAACTAACAAGGGAAGAGAGGGAGATTATGTATCGAAGTGGAAGATGGTTAATATACCAATCGAAAGCACTAATGACGCCGATTACAAAACTGTAATAAAAATTTTCCGAATGCATATACTGTGCGAGCTATATGAATATACAGGGTGTCCAGAGAATCCCTTTCCACCCCTTGAAATCGCAAACGATGAGACAGATGCCAAAACTGGAAAATATGTTTTTGATCATTATAAAAGTACAATGTATCAAATCAAACATTGTTGTCCCAGGGCCGCCCGCAGAGTCCCAGGCGGGATCCAACTCAAAAATTACAAAAGGTAAGGGGGTGAAGTAGAATATCGTTCGAAACTTCTTGGGAAATGAAAGAAGACGAACAAGTCCCAACTCTCTAAAATTACCCTGTGCAAAATGGCGGCCGGTCAAACTGTCAGCAAAAACGTCATTGTAGAGTCTATGGCCACCCTCCAAACAAAGAAAAAAAACTGAAACGGTAAGACAGATGTCAAAAAAGAAAAAGATGTGTGTCATCTTTTCAAAAGTACAATGATTGAAAGTAAAAATGTTTGTCCCAGGGTCCTCCACAAGGTTCCAGACGGGGTCATACTCAAAATTTTCAAATGGCAAATATGGTCAAATAAAGCTGTTGAGAAATAAAAGAACGCGGAACAAGTATCGATCCTCTAAAATTACCCTGTGTAAAATGGCGGCCAGTCAAAATGTACATCTTCATTTCGATTTTCTGAGCACGTTCACTTTCCATTTTGCAATCGGTACTTGTTTTCATTCTGAGACATTTGTACGTATTTACTCTTCCTGGTGCAAGGAATTCTTTCGTTTGAATCATTTTATAATTGATAAACCAGATAACGAGCATAAGTACCACTGTTGTGCAGTCATAAACATAAATAAGTAGAGGTAAGAGTCTTTACTTCTGATGGCTCCAACCTCTACTTATTTATGTTCGTGGAAGTACATTATATGTTAACTAGTCAGTTCTATACTCAAAGATGTCAAATGTTGTCGTTTCTTTTCTTTATGTCTTTATTTGCTTTTATTTTATTATTTTTATCTCTTTATTTAGATATTATTGGGCTCAAAGAGCAGAATCTCAAAGTAGGGGCATTTTCTTTCTTTCCGTTGAGTACAAGAATTAAAGTGAAAATAAACTAAAACCCGGTTACAGAAAGAACAACTAAAATGCAAGATGTTTGCACAGTATTATCGTAGAGCGTCCATACTTGTTCTATCTGCTTTCATTTAATAACAGCTTTAAACGATGTGCTACTTGACCTCCCTTGCCATTTGAACAATTTGAACATGACCCCCCTGGGACATTGTGGAGGACCCTGGGACAAATATTTTTACTTCCAATCATTTTACTTTTGAAATGATGACACACATGTTTTCCTGTTTTGACATCTGCCTCACCGTTTCAGGATTTTTTTTTTTGGGAGGGGGTGGCCATCGACTTTACAATTACGTTTTGGTGACAGTTTGCACAAGGTAATTTTAGAGTATTAAGACTTGTTCCGTCTTCTTTCATTTCCCAAGAAATTTCGAACGATATGCTACTTGCCCCCCTTACCTTTTGTAATTTTTGAGTTGGACCCCGCTCAGTACACTGCGGGTGGCCTTGTGACAAGAATTTTTGCTTTGATACGTTGTACTTTTGAAATGATCAATGTTTTCCAATTTTGGCATCTGTCTTATCGTTTGCGATTTCAAGGGGTGGTAACGGATTATCTGGACACTCTATATATCCATATAACTCGCATAGTATATGCATTCGGAAAATGTTTATTACAGTTTTGTAATAGGCGTCATTAGTGCTTCCCATTGGTATATAAACCATCTTCCACTTCGATATATAATCTCCCTCTCTTCCCTTGTAAGTTACAAGTATTACCCAGAACACACAAGACAAGAAATGTCACGGTAGCTACACCGTGAAGCCTTCACCTCTGGTGTATGTGGTAGTCGGTTCGATCTCGGTTAGTGCCATGTGAGCTTTGTGGTGGACAAACATTGAATGTGTGTGGGGACCGCGGTGGCTCAGTGGTAGAGCGTTCACCTCTGGTGCTTGGGGTCTCGGGTTCGATCCCAGCCCCGCCAAGTGAACTTTGTGGTGGACAAACACCGTGTGCGTGGGTTTTCTCGGGGTTCTCCCGTTTCCTCCCACTTTTTTATTCCACCATTTCATTCATTAATCATCATCACTGTCTTCTTTAGCTTAACCGGCATAACCATGGGACGTAAAACTCAAAGATTTCATTTCATTTCATTTCATTTTTCGAATATGTGTGTTTTCTCGAAGTTGTCTAGTATCCTACCACTTTCTTCATTCCACTAATTTTCTCATCATCATCCATTCGGCCAAAGTTGCCTAAAGGTCTTAAAAATAAATTCAAATAAGCTCACAAGGCAAGGACAAATAGTTTACAAGATAATATATCTCTGCTGTTAGTTGTCTGAGGCTTCTCGACCCTGGCTTCTTTTTTTTACGTTCTAAAACATTGAAATTTGTTTCACCAGTTTCAATACACGAATATACAGTAAATTGCTCATAGGTACGTCGAAGATGAAGACACTAATGTTAAATAATGTTTACACGACAAGCAAAGTTCGATGTAAAGGTGTCATCATCCCCGACACTATCGTATACTATCAGCCCACTTGCTTTATAGTCCCTGTATATATATATATATATATATATATATATATATATATATATATATATATATATATATATATATATATATATATATATAGAGAGAGAGAGAGAGAGAGAGAGATGGAAAGATATATAGATAAATAGAGAGATAGATATGTGTCTACACTTTGATTTCGTATATTCCAGCCTTTAGGTTTCACGGTGTTAACCCATAACGATCCAAAACTACTTTCCATTTTAGCATATTTAGATTTGTTGCAATTATTTTTTTTTTAAAAAAAAGCTCGGAACCAAATAATTTTATTGAGTAATGGAAAGTATTTGATTGAAATTTTATATGTTACTGCACACTAAGCTCTACTTAAAGTGCCATAGTAATGGGAGCTGAACGACACATCGGACGAAAGAATGCTTGGGGCCAGTCTTCACCTCCATGGTTTAAATCTGTTCCCATAACCGCGGGGTGTGTGCTACTATATGGTGCTTGCCCCGTTTGTGTAACAAACTCATGACAGTACACCCAGATTAGCTAATGACTTAAAAAAAAGTTGATTTTTGGGTGGCCATTTTTGATTAAAGTTCCTTATATTGTCGGGATCTATTCGCAATCATACAACGTACATCTTCTTACCAAGCCGAGCGGTCTGCGGCGATAGACCATCGGCTTGAAGGCCCCGGGTTGAGTCCCGGAAGGGTCATGTGTATGGATTTTAACAACATTTGCTTTTTCGTACTGTGTCAGGGGGGGAAATCGTAAGGGATAAAAGGATTTCAGTCTGAAAAAAATGGAGAGAATATCCTCCCCAGGATACTTTCATGGGAGTAAGGAATTAGTAAAAATATAGGATATACATTTTATAGCAGGTTTAAAAATATGGTTTGGGTATCCTATTTCTTTTCTGTTAATTATGTTCTTCAATGTTCGAATTTTGATCATTCTCATGGTATTTTCTGCTTTCAACGGAGTTCCATGAATATTATACCAAATGTTCTTTACACTTATCAAGTTCGAGAGGTTTTATGCGCCTGTAAGAAACAATTTCTGAAGATAATTCAGGTCCTAATGAATATTATTCACTAGGAAAGGGAAGTATTCCCTTCTCTTTCAACACGGATTCAGAGGGCAACTCAGATCAAACATTTCCGCCTAACAAAACGAAGGTCCCCCTGTAAAACTTCTTTACCTAAAGTGTTACTATTAGTATCATAAATTTGCTGAAAGCAAACAATTTGAAGGGTTCGTCGATAATATCTTTGCTTCCTTTGTCGTCCGCCCGCCTTCCAAACGAAGAGGTGAATTTTACAACATGACTGCTGTATAATAAGCGAGCGATTGGTAAAATGGTAAAAGTGTGTTTTTATGTGTGTGTATGTGTGTGTGTGTGTGAGAGAGAGAGAGAGAGAGAGAGAGAGAGAGAGAGGAAGAGAGAGAGAGAGAAGACAAAATTTTAGTTGCAAGATGACATACTTCAATTGCCGTTTTCGGTTCATATAGCAAAAAGAATACCGCCACCAGAGAATAAAGACAAGTGTAGACCTTACCCAGTTTTCAAATTGAATAGATGGTGGTGGTAATTCGGTTTCTTGACCTTGTAAAAATCTTCCCTCTCTTTGATTTTGTTTGTCATCATTCCAGCCAGAAATAAAAAAAAAAAAAAAAGAAACGAGAATTCCTCAGTTTACAGCAAGGGGAATTGGGGACAAGACATTAAGGATGATATTCCTGGAAGCTCAAGTATCACGATTGTTTCATTCAATAGACAGAGGACACTTTTCTATGAAGGCTTTTCAACATGTTTTCTCACAAAGGGGATTTTCCTTTTGCAATCTATATGACCATTGGCAATTTCAATCTTGGCCATTCCCGCCAGCGTTTTCATTTTCGAGACACGAGACGAGACGGGACAAGTAGTCTGTCTCGGCTCGTGTCTCGTCTAAGAAGGTTCTGTCCCGTCTTGTGTCTCGTCTCGTTTACGAGACGAGACGAGACGAGACACGAGAAATGTCTCGTCTCGTGGCAACACTATAGATGAGCTATATGAAGAATGAGAAAGTGGAAGAATGAGAAAGTACTCTATGGGGCAAAATATTTACATTAATCATAAACAAAGAGAAAAGATGAAGGCTTTCAAAGAAAACTGTGGAGAAGAATAGAAAAAAATTTATTGATCAAACTGAAGACGAATCATTAAAAAGTAACGAATAATAGGGGAGAAAACAAATTTTTAAGTGGTAAAAGGAAGGATGATAAGCTGATTGGAACATTGCCTGAAAAGAAACTACAACGTGATGTCCATGATATAAAAAGTACAGTAGAAGGAAAAATAGGGAGGGGCGTAAGAGGTTACAAATAATGAGCGCTATTAAACTAATAAGTAAATGTTTCGGGTTTCACCGCATTGAAGAGAAAATTCGAACTTACACCGCATTGTAGGAAGAATCGGGAAAACCTTTAAACGCGCAATGTAGGTGGGGATCGGTTGACTCCCGGAATGAGAAGTCAACCTCTACAAGGGACTGATAGCCTCCTCGGATAATAAATGACAAGATAGAGACCATATCGCTTTATTGCCCTTAGGAGAGAAAATTGTCATAAAAGGCGGATGAACTGCAAGTGTTCAGCGGTATGGAGATGTAGAAAGGAAATGTTAATACTATCACATATTTTTTTTCAGAGGGGGATGAGAGAGGAGACTAAACATAATGATGGTTCTTCCTGATGTAAAATATTCCGAAGGAAAAACAGTTCTTTGTTTGGTTCTTCGGGTAGGAAATACTCCGGGAAGAATTATCATAAGATAAATTTTACATTTCAGTATAGGAACTCAGAACATAAGAACTTTACGACGTGCAGGTAAACTTCAAACTTTAAAATAATAAATAGCCATTGTCATTACGTAAGAATAGTTGGTTTGAGTGAAGTGCGAAGGTCAGAAAAAGACGGAATAATGTCGCGTAATTGCACAATATTCTACTCAGGTAGTGTTAAGTCCAAGAATAATGTCGCGATAACAATGAGGAACGAAATAGTTAAAAATGTAACCAAGGTAGAATGTTGTAGTGACCGACTGATGTTCGTAAAATTAAGTGCGAAACCAGTGGATATTATTAAATCACAAATGTATATGCCAACAACTGACTATGACAATGAAGAAAAAGTAATACATGACGGGATTAGTAATATGTTGCATCAGGAGGGAAAGGGTTAATACCATTGTAATTGGAGATTTCAACAGGTGGTGGGAGAAGGATCTGAGAATAAGACAGAGAGATCTTTTGGATTAACCAAAATAAATGCATAGGGCCAGAATCTGATCGACTTCTGATTTGGTGGGGACAAATACGTGGTTTAAGAAGAGAAAAACGAAGTCATACGCGCAGGAAAGTACAGAAATTAAAAGACACTTCCGAATCGTTTACATTCTCGTTAAGAAAGTTTCAGGAGTAGTGTACAGGATGTTAAAGTATTCAAAGAGGACACATTGATTCAGACCGGAATCTCCTAGTGGCAAAGATGAAAACCTGGTTAAACTCAATCAAGAAAATGAGACGAGAATAACGGGAATTTAAAATGACTAACAAATATATACATTAATCTGAAAAAAAAATAGGCAAAAGAAAAATCCTGTGCAATAGACGATAGGGTAGTCAGCGTGGAAGTAAACTGGGAAAAGTAAGCAGATTCTGTTAGATAGTTCAATAATTACGTTGGTAAGATAGGATGAGTACCGAGAAACCATGGGTAACTGAAGAGATGCTCAAAAAGGTGGAGGAATGAAGAAGGGTGGATACATAAGGCTGAATGATGGTTTGACAAAAGAAGCTAACAAGGCCAGAGAAAGAACATGGAAGCAATATGTGAAGAAATAATGGAACTTGAACGCCATGGCAAGTATGATCTGATGTATCCGAAAGTACATGAATTGGGTGGAATAACTAACAAAAGTATACACATTTTTGCAATCAAAGGTAACAAGGTAACGTAGTCACTGATCATCAAAGAATCCTTAGGGTATGGGACAAATACGTTAGGGATCTATATGACCAGAAGAACTACCGAAGAAAAAAAATGAAATCTGTGAGTTTTACGTCCCACGATTATACCGGTTAGGCTAAAGCAGACGGTGATTATGAGAAATGATTGAAATGGTGGAATGAAGAAAGTGGGAGGAAGCGGGAGAACCCCGAGAAAACCCACGAGCACGGTGTTTGTTCACCACAAAGTCCACACGGCGTGTGCTGGGATCGAACCAGGAACCCCAAGCACCGGAGCTGAACTCTACCACTGAGCCGCAGTTTGTCTCTGGTGTCACTCGAATTCTTGCTCTTATGTACTCATATACTTATCACAATAGCTCTTTAAGCGTGACTTGGTTTTATATCGCCCATTATCTGAAGAAAAAATGGACGTTAATGTAATATGTAGTCATAACTGAGTAACGTAACATACGGATGCACTTTGGTATGTTGTGAAAACGTTATACAGAGTCGCATAATATTATGTACGAGAATGCGCAAGAGCACACAGAGTACACGATAGATAAGATATAGGTCCTATATAAACCTTTAGGGACTTACGGACCACCCTGTGTATTAAATATTGTAGTCGTATAAGACTTTTTAAAGCTTACAATTAGGATATAAGAAAAGGGCAGAAAATTGAGTAAAAAATATTAAATTCATAGATGATTGTCCCCTGGTAGTATTCAGATTATAATTCGGACATGAATGATTAAAGTCATTTAATATATTACAGTTACCATGTTTTCAGTTTGATACACCAGGAAATGTAGAGAGTTTACCTAGGAAAGGTAAACAGTAACAACTTTTGATGTTATTCAAGTGAGTCGAAGCATATTAACGAGTAAATTAATTAATTAGAACGAACCAAATTAGAAGCAACCAACATTGCTGTCACTGTTTACCTTTTGATTATCATCTTACTTATCTGTTAAAAGTTATATCAATTGTAAATATATTTTTGAAAGTTTCTAATAAAAAAAATAGTTAGAAAATTTTTGAAACATTGGATATTACTAGTTCCTGTTCACGAAATGCATAAACAATTTCAAATTAAAATTATTTTTACCTAAACTCATAATATATTTATCATAGTCTGGGATATGGTTTGCCTCCCAGCTTTTACCTTCTAGATTTGCCACTGACATATATAATTATAATGTTGGTACGTTTGCCTGCCAGCTTTTACCTTCTAGATTCGCCACTGACATATATAATTATAATGTTAGTACGTTTGCCTGCCAGCTTTTACCTTCTAGATTCGCCACTGACATATATAATTATAATGTTAGTACGTTTGCCTGCCAGCTTTTACCTTCTAGATTCGCCACTGACATATATAATTATAATGTTGGTACGTTTGCCTGCCAGCTTTTACCTTCTAGATTCGCCACTGACATATATAATTATAATGTTAGTACGTCCGTTCGATACTCTACACAATAACTGCCGCACGAAAGCAAATTTTAAAATTCTGTTATTTTGTACAGTATAGTAGAGGGCCCGAATATGGCCCACCTTAACTTCGTTCATTTTTTTCTCTACGAAACTATTTTTTCGTGCGAATTGACTGAACTATCAAGTTGGGTGATGATTTGGACACATTAAAATAAGTAGTCTGATTCCGAGAAATGACGTATAAAACTTTAAAAATTGAAAAAACAAAATATTGCAAGTGGGCCATATTGTGAACAGGGTATTCCCAATATGGCCCACAGGGTATTCCCGCTATAAAAAATAAGAATATTATGTTAATATGTAAGTTTAATGCCAAAATTTGTGAAGGACAAGAAAGTGCAAGGTGCGAGAAACATTAACTATTGAAATAGAAGGGAAAGAACAACAAAATTCAAATGATGCAATTCAAAAGATATTGGGAACACTCCATGCCTTTCTCCTGTTAGTATCAGAAAATCAATATTTATGAAAAATATGAGTATCGTAACATAGGGTGTCTTAAACTCTGTGGTAACATGAACTCAAAACGGGGGGAAAACATTCAACCACACACATAGCTACATTACCCTAGCATAATACTGATTAGGTTCTTAACCATAGACACTGAAACCTTGTTAAAATCAGGGTTGAAAAAACAAGTTTTTTTTTTTAAAAAAGTGAACGTTTTTTATGTTTAAAATATTTTTTGTTTAACACGTTTTTAACGTTTAAGACAAAGTACTTTGTTTTGAACAAAAAAAATACTTTAAATGTTTATTTTGTTTAAAACAAAATAATCTAAAGAGGCATATATATTACATTTTTACACGATCACAGTTATTGTTTGCCATCTATATTTAACCGCTAGATCAAATTTCGGGAACTTCCCTAATCTCGACAAGTTCAAATGTTCAATTCTGGAGAAAGAAATCGGGATTTTCCCTATCTCCGTTCATGGAATATGTAGTTTATTTTCTTTGTGTTACGTTCTACTGGTCGTCTGCAATCTTAATCTTTAAATGCCCACTGACGCAACTGCTGTGTGAAGGCTTTAAACCTCAATGACTCACTCCCCAATTAAGGCAGGAAGATGGTTTTGGTACCAATTTATTCCTGAAATATGCATCCGCCGGTGTGATTTTATGTATGTGGGGGTACCACGTGGCTGTGGGAGGAGGGTAAATATCGTGCGTTTTGTTTTTGTTTTTTTTCAACATTTTTGGGGAGCCATTCCCCTTCTTGGGGAATAGATTCATAAAAATTAGTACGTGAAGCAATGAAGTAAGTCACTATATGGTAATATCGTGTATTTGTACTTCTTGCTTATATAGGAGAGCAGGGAGGGGGCAAAGTTAGCCAATTTTTGGAATTTTAGTTTTTTGACGTAAATTACATTTATTTGTACAATTAACATCAATAGCTCAGTGCCTAATTAAGCTAGAAAGATAATTTGGTACCCAAGTATTTTTGAGAGACGAAGCTTTCCGCCAATATGCATTTTATGTATGTAGGGGGTACGTATGTACGGTTTGGAGAGGGAGGATAAAGTTCGTTTTTTAAGTTTTTCATCAAATGTTTTTCATCAGATTATGGGGAGTATTCCTCCTCCCTTTGCGGCACATTCATAAAAATTGGTATGTGAATTAATGAATTAGTCTCCTTCATAATAATAACATGTATGCGTACTTGTTGTTTATAGAGGAAGAGGGGGTCAAATTTGGCTAATTTACATTTATTTTCAGGACTGTTCCATATAAGACAAGATATATTTCCCTGAAGTGGTCTAGAAGCATAATTTTTGTTCGTATACATGATGTGTGCAGCAACAATGATTTGCATATTGAGGTGGTACTATAGTGGGGGAGGGGAGAGAATGTTTAATTCAATGAATGTTTTTCTGCTCATATTTCTTTTGAAAATATTTTCTACATGAAACGAATTCATTACGCAATGGCAGCAATGGCTACCATTTCTTATATTATTGTCACAAGTATGTGGCCAACACATAATATCATTTTGTCAGCGTAGGGTGACTGCAAGGGTTGCAGTGCCCCGCAAAGTCGATATTTTCATATTTTTTAATAATTTTTGTGTCTTTTCTTTTTCTACTAATACGGCGGGAATTTCACGAATGTTACCTCGTTGGAATTTGTGGTCTATAAGCTTTCCAATGGTGTATAACTCATGACTCTGTGATAATTAGGGGGGTCTCTAGTGCCCCGAACGTGAGAGTCTACCATTTTTTAAAATCCCTGACGGGCATCTAAAGGTTAATTCTCTTATTATGCCGTAGACACTAATCATTGTTAGCTATCCATGTTGCAGATAGAGATGTATCTTGAAAATTGTTTAGTTAAAATATCTCATTTGCTCCTTGTAGGCTAGTCACTGCTCTTTTCTATGGATTGTATTGAATTTGTCAGAGTATTTCTTATAGCTTATGATGTGAGAACTGTTCATTATTATGGAAATGATAGTGATCAAAAAATACCAAAGTTTTGAATTTGTGAATTTGGATCTTAGAATAGTGTATAGTCTGTTTAACCTCCGTTATTCCTGGAATTAAGAAATGTTGAAATACTTAACTTGAATTTCTGTTGGTTTAGTTATATGCACATTGATGTGCAGAATTTCGTTCAGTAATTGCTGTTATAATAAGAATATAACTCTGCTTGTAATTTACTCAATCCACAAATCCTACGGAGAATAAGTTGTTTGTTAGAAAATTAAATTAGCTTCTTCAATCTCATATTTTAGTTCTTTTAAACATGTCCAACCACCATCGAAAAAAAAATGTTTAAAACAATTTGTTTAAAACGTTTAAAACAAACTTAATAAAACAACAGCCCTCATTTTAAACATGTTTCAAACACTTGTTTTAAACATATCAACCCTGGTTAAAATAACCAGATAATAATTTCTTCTGTCAGTTGACATTATATCAGAAGCTACTGCCGGCCACGCCATTCGAAAACAACTGAGCCCGGGAAATATGTTTTCACTTGTCACGAGGGTATAATTTATATTGAGGTATAGTAGCACCAACGTAAATCTGCAGATATATGGTGGGTGGATCATATTAGGGACCCGGGCCATAATCGGTACATGTACCATAGATAACTAGAGCTATTATCTCGGCCGAATTTATTAATGAAGTCAATCCGTTAATACCTAGTATATTCACGCAGTGGCGTAGCTATTTTTACTGCGGCCTGGATCGATTGATCATCAATTTACTCATATCCGCCCCCACCGCATGCATTTCAGCTGCTGCGTTATATATATATATATATATATATATATATATATATATATATATATATTTAAAAAACCTAAAGTTTTTTACTTATCTTTTTCCTAAGTTATCACTACATACTTAATATTAATTATGTTCATAGGTAATTAAATTAAAAATGATTTAATGTTCCAAACTGCTATATTTATATTTTAAAACTACATACCATTATACTATTGTTTATAATTCTTAATATAAGTAGGAAGTACAGGGTAGTTTTATAAGTGTCAACTAGGTTTCAAACAGATCCAACTTTCGCTTTATTTCTGGGAGGGGCGCGGCGCACTGATTGCAATGATTCATTAGGCAAAACTTTCACTATACAATTAGCTAGACAGACATTGCAGTGACGATTGTCCGGGTATCGAATAGTGGGGATCCAGAAACGGGGCTCGTGCACCCCTCCATGAGGAGTAAAATATATAAATTAGCAACTAATAAAGCGCTTGTTCAAAGGCTTTGGGAAAAAAAAAGTTTTCAAATTTCTCTCGAAACAAGATTCTAAGTGCCTTCTTCACTCATTGCAGATAATATGCGTTTCCAGTTGATGGTGATCCTGGATTCACTCGTGTTGAACATCATGGCTTTCCTCAATTCTGCCTCCAGAAAGGCGGAGATAAATACGTATTATGAAGCACTGCAGTCAACATTTTTAGTTAGCGAACCAAATATCGAAAAATGTCTCAAGTTCATTTTTCAGACCTGGGTCCCCCGTCAAAAATTCCTGGATCCGCCCCCGTTATCGACTGTTGCCAGTAACTGCTAATAGTCATAGCGTACATTTTGAAACGTTTCCAAACGTTCATTTTATAAGGAACAGTTTTCCGTATTATTTTTTTCTCCCTTGCGTCCTTTTACTGTGCGCCCTGGAGCAACTGCCCCACTCGCTCCATTGTAGTTACCCCACTGTATTCACAGTGGACTGTAATTTTTAAAGTAATTATCCATGTAATATTTTCTACTACTAAAAGTAAGGTGTATAACTGTAGTATGGTAGAAGTTTCGCATCGCATCGTTAGATGGCAGCAAATACCCTCCAGCTTTTGGCATCTATTGGGCGATATTGAAACTTATAGATGTGATCCTCTTTACATTCTTTTGTAATTTATTTTGCTTGCAACTAGTATCTGGAAAGATGGACAAAGAAACTAAACACCTAATGAGGCGTATTTTTTCTATAAATGTCAGTACTACTTCGAATACTCCTTTGAATGTAACTTAAAACTAACACGAGAGATTGCATTTCGAATATTTTAGTCTTTAATTACTTTTCTAATATCATAGATTTACCTAGAAATTATCAATTTAATACTTAAAAAAAGAATCAACACTACACAGAGAAAAATCCGTTCTTCGGACAGCGGTATATTATACAAATATACGGTATCCTCTTGCTTACTATAGAAATCAGTACTGGGCATATGTTGTCCAGTCTGCTGCATAGGCATGCCCTTAGATGTTACATCATGCCGTTGCAGGATGTCTGACATCTAACAGTTTTCCGTATATCACATGTATATACTTATGTTATCTTTGTCAGCTATATGTTATATACGTCCATTTGTATATGAGATCCTCACCGCCTACAGTGTTTTTCGTACGGAAAGTACGCATAGATGGAACACTTATACAGAAAGTATTATAAAACATGCGTTTTCAGTTATACGTCTGCTGTACGTTAAGTCCAAAAATTACAGGAATTACGCATGTAACCTATCTTTTAAGTACGCCACCTACAATTTTTTCTCTCAGTGTAGAAGTTCCAATTTCGTCCGCTTCAACCGCTGGACGACATTTGCTGTCAACTAACGGCGAGATATAGAACTTCGACCACTTTTGTTTAAATAGTAGAAAATGAGGTATGAATAGCTATCGTCACAGTCACTATAAGCCGTGAAGATTAGTCGCGGATCTAGCCTGGGGCCGGGGGTGCTAGGACCCCCAGTTTTTTGAGTGACAAAAATAATTGAAGCTATATTTTTGAAAGTTTATAGTAAATAATTCCTCCTTATTTTCTCCCTTATTTCCTCTGAACCTCCATAGATCTCATCTCCAGATAGATAGTTAAATACCAACGTGCGACAGACAAAGAATCAAAAGCAGTGCTATTAACTTCAGTAACAGCAATTTAGGCTTAATTCTTTCCAAACAAAACTTATTTTAATATGTTGTATACAATCAACTTTGGGTCAATAATTTTGAGTCAAAAACCAACATCAATAATCAATTGTATTCACTTGTGGAATATTCATGACTCAAATGACAAAATAATCATACTTCACTAAAATAGGACATTTTAGGTATGTGTTTTCAAAGGAAAGGTTTGGGAATGTACGAAAATAGAGAATAGGTTTACTGTATAACAAGCTTTAAAAGAGAGGACGGTTTTAGTTTTTACTTATATACTCGAAAATTGCTTGAGATAGTTTATAAAACTAAGCTTTTATAATACCGACTGCGGAAATATTATGTAGTACTTCAGGTCAACCTTCTTTAATTTAATTTTCAATTGGAACTTATATCCGTAATATTTTATCACATTTCGCTTAAACATACTAAATTTGTGTGTTCTGTATTATATCTGTTATAATCATTTTAATTCTTAAATTATAGCGTAGGTGGACGACTTCCCATTAATGTCGCATGCATTTATTTTCTGTTTATTTATTTATTTATTTATTTATTTTTGATATGTAAATTAGTAAATAGAGTTGTCGAAGTTCAATATTATTATGGAGTCAAGTCTTCTTACCAATCAAACAAAAATACAAACAGAAATCCAACAATCATCTTCGTCTACATTACTAAGCTCAAAAGGTATTGAACTCGAAGCAGTTGTCTGTTATCCTTAAAAAGAGGATATATTCCCATTTTCCTAAACCCGCGCCGTCCATTTTTTAAGGCCGGGTAAAAGAGGGCATGTCCAAGTAAGAGAAGACGTCTGGTAACCATAGAAAAGAATGTTTAAGAACAAGAATACTGGAAATTACTTGAAACATCCTAGTAGAAAAAAGAAAAGAAACAAACAAACAAACAAACAAAAAAAGGGTTTACGTAGCTGAGGTTGTGTTCTTTTCTTCTGAACTTCTCCAGCACATAAGGTTACTAGGTACCCAAGATCGCTGGAATTCCAAATGGCCTAACTCCAAAAATTTAAAAAAAATGGACTAATGCTTTCATACACTTCTATAGATGGGTATCTTTTGCAAAAGATTTTATGTAAACAATAAATTACATAACTATGATAAACCACTCACTTATGATTTTGCTTGCCAACATAACAGAACTATTAACTGTTCATGAGGTGTTGAACTTCAAATTTCACTCCTGGAAAATTTCAAATTTGGAGTTAGCCCAGTTGACATCCAAGCGGTCCATATTCGTGGGAATTTTATAGTTATTATTATAATGCACAGGAAATATAATGCTGTTACATAGAGTTTGTCATATATGTATTGATTTTTGGACATATAGAACATTCAACGCACTGATAAGCATCAATTGATGAGTAAGTAACGTACTTAACTCTTGCTTTAGTTCTTACAAAGATGTTTGGTTTCAAACTTGTAGACAATATTAGAGTATCCAACACTAACAATACAATTCCTGTACTTCTTTGGTGGTGAAGAGGATGGTTAAATTACAGCAAACTTATAGTCAAAATACAGTAAAAATGGCAAGTCTTCTTTGGAATATGGCACATGTAGCATATGAAAAACCGATTGTATTCTCTTTTATTAGCTTCTTTATATACAGACTTATGTGCTTTCATATAGACAAAATGCAATGTTCAAGATACGGCACAGCCAGCAAAATAGTTAATTAACAAAATAGTCGTGTTTCGTGAAGTTTAATTGAGCCAATAGTGAATCAATTCTCGGAAGGTTACATTGTAGCACTGTTCGATACAGTCTTCAACTGTTCCAGCATAGTTGAACAGTGTTACGAACACTGATTTGCTGCAGCATGCGCCATTAGAAATGCTATAGCCCTTTGGGGAACTCATGGTACAATTTGTACTGTACCATACGGGTGTTTCATACTACATTGCGTTATAACTCTCCTATTTGAGCTTTTTCGTTCGGTTTTTCTTCCAAGTCCAGAGGCATTGTAGACCTTACGTATGGTTTCACACCTTCCTGCGTCGAGACATAGGAGGTGATGACGTCATAATTTTAAAATATATATTTTCTTTTATTAAGCCTATGTTCATTATTTTTTGCACGTAGAATATTGAAATTTTGCACAAACATTCAGTCCATCAAGTACTATTTACCAGATTTTTTTTTCCAAATTTTTGCGTTAAAACAGGGGGGATCCAGAGGGGAAAAATGTTAAAAAAGGGATATTTTTACCAAAAAAATTTGAAATTATGCATAAACATTCAGTCCACCTAGTAGTATGTATCAGATTTTTTTTCAGATCTCTGCGTTAAAACAGGGGGGGTCCAGAGGAGCTAAAAGTTTATAAAAGGGATATTTTGACCAAAAATCCCTTTTTTCGGGATTTTCCCGCCTTAGATATATGATGGAGACACGTGAGTTGTACCATCTGAAAGGCAGTTCTATTCTGAAGAGAATGATTGGCGGATTATAGTCCTAGGATAAATAGAGATGTCTCAGGAATTTTTTTTACCTGAGATCATGGTCTTTTGCGGTAATTTGGGGCATTGTGAGGATTCTTGATAAAATTTTTCCCACCCTTAGTATTCAAGATAGAAACTTGAAATTTGGCACACACATTTAGTCTACCAAGGACTATTTACCAGATTTTTTTGAGATCTCTACGTTTACACAGGGCCGTTTCAGAGGGGCCCAAAGTATGAAAAAAATTTCCCTCCCAAATTTTTCCTTTGACATTCCTTTTTCCTCTCCTGGTATATGGTATGAGTATGCAAGTAGTACCATGTGAAAGCAAGCTCTATTCTAAAGAGAATGAGGTATGAACCATGATCCTAGTATAAATAGTGACGATGCAGTAGCTGCTTGAATGAAAGTCTAAAAAATACTCCCAAGACCCAGGTACCCGAAAGGGATAGTGAAACAGTAATCTGAGTGACTGTGTATCTTTATCTAAGCCACATCCAAAACGAACCCCAGTGAAACTGACATCACTTTTCTACGTAGAATGAAGATATTGCTGCCATCAAGGTATAAACTAGAGCTGTTAAGACTGGAATAACTTATTATTCGAATAACATATTCTTTGAAAACCTTATTCTAATATTCGAAAAATTATCGGATAGCAAATAATTATTTGCAAAAAATGTTCAAATATTGAAAATAAACACTTGGATATTCGAATAATTTTAACAATAAAGTAAAATCCAATACAGATTGCTATAGGTACCTTGTTCTGTGTGACCCAACCACCAATCTTCCATGAAGTTCACAAAAACTTACATCTCGTGTCTAGGGTTATTATATTCTGAAATGTCAAACTGCGGACATACTTCCACCCGGCTAACTCCTTATATGAGCATTAACTATTTAAAACGAACTGCCCTCCTTATCAAAGATGGAGTGGGCCAGTGGGTCGTGGATCAACAGATCGTAACCCACTGCGACCCACCCACCGTGCTTACTGTGACTTACCGACCCACCATGACTCACTCTGCTCAGGGCATAGTAGACAGCATCTTCTGAACCTTGGTGAATTTGTCTACGTTTTACTTTCAAGGCTTCCATTTTTATTTGTTTCCATTTACTTACCTAAGATGAGTATATCTAACTCATAAGTGGAAAAAGAACTTCTGGTACTTTTGTATATTGATATTTGTAATTGTAATAATAGAATATATCTTACTACTTGCTTTCAAGAAACAGTCGAATTTTATAGCTGTTTTTCTTCCTTTACGTTGGTTTGAGACTTATAAATTTAATCCTATTTTTCACTGAGAAGTGTCTGTAATTCAACAATTAAATAATTATGTATAATAATTAAATTCAAATTCATCGTAATATGGTTCATGACATACACTTTACCATTTTATATCATAAAGGTCATATCCCTATTCTAACAAAGCGTGCTTGAGCGATTGACCGTAGAAATTCAAACTCCGATTAGTGATAATTCCACAGCCTTGTGTTATTACAAGCTCTTTAGTCAATGGAGAGGAGAGCGTGGGTCATGGGTCAGAGTTGATGATGACGGGTTTAGGTGGTTCGTGGATAAGAATATGTCATGGTTGGTAAGAGTGGGTTATGCTGGGTCGTTGGTCACGGTGGGTGGTAGGTCAATGGGTAATGGGTCATAGGTCAAGTTTCCATTGATCCAGACCATCTCTGCTTCTTACCTGGTTGACATGCTGAAAGAAATTTAATAGTCTAATAAGAAATAAGATCACGGTGTGCCTAGACTTATTTATTTGAATATGACAATACATGCACAAGATACTAGAATAGAGAACTCGGCAGAAAGAACCAGACACAGATAGGAAGCGACGAAAATAAAGTCGACGTCACATGATATGATAGCCAGGGTTACGCCAAGAAAGCCAATTCCTACATTCCTCATTGAACACTGTTATCAGTACGAGGGACCACAATAGCGAAACAATACAAATGAGCTCAGAAAATGAGGACAAATCTGGGAATTTCGGAAAATTTATGAGAACGGAAATTTGTATTCTCAAAATGCGAACATGTCTGCATAAATGCTGACGCATAGCAATCCGACTCGTGGTGGTCCTAAGATGAATGTTCGTGGTTCATGCACTGGAGATTCCATCTGTGTTGTCAATTTTAGCTACAATTCGTTAAATCTAGTTGACTTAGAGAATTGGATGGCGATTAAACTTATACAAAAGAGACTAATTACTTCTGCATTGTGTTTAAAATGTTTTGGTGATAAAACTGGCTAATTCTTTTAGTAATTTCGCTTTTTGAAAATTAAGATCGATATTACTTACTGAGTAATTGACACAATACTGCTGAGTGAAACGAACGTGGATAATTATAAATGTGAGTGTCTTTTCTTTCTTTTTTCTTTTTTCTTTTTCTTTTCTTTCTTTTTTTTTACATAATTCGGGAACAAATCATGTGGTTCACGACGTCACCACCTGAATACACAATGTGTAACAAATTCGGTAAATTGTCATATCAACGATACAGCAAAAGACTTACGTAGGTATACATTGAACAAAATTTACAGATATTTTGAAAAATGTTCTTGCACCAACATTGGCATTCAACATTGGTGTACAGGTTATAGCCTTGTAGAGTTAACGTACATCTCGATTATTCAAGCAAGATTGAGAAATTGGTTGAAAGTGGAAACAGTCAGCCGTAATCCAAATACGAAATTCGCTAATGGTCTGAAGAAAGAGCTGTCATTTATATAAGATGTCAGAAGCTTTCATTAAAATAATTGGAGTCAAAGCAGCGTATGACAGTCTTCAACGTTCGGAACAACGAAAGAGGTTATGGATGAGGAGACAATAAATAAATAAATAAGTAAATCTTTTCCAATAGGTAAATCATTTTATGACTATGCTTGCATATCCGTATGCTTGTTTACATTATATTTTTTCAAGCAAAATTATATTTAGGTTTAAATTCGACAAATACCTGTTTTGACGACCAATACTCAATATTACCAGGATCGTGCTTTGGTGGATATTTATAACAATTATATCCATATATGGAATGAACCAACCGGGTATAATTACAAAAGCATAAGGAGTCCAATCACACGACCAATCCATTCTACATACATTCTACTTTCTACATTCTACATGGAAAGAGGGACTGCCGTTTGTGCTATTCTCTTTATCAATATTCTAGTGAAGAGTCTCGAATTGGTTATAGTGTTTTTGAACTTCTGAAGTTCCGCATTTTCTCTCATAAGGTGAGAACAATTTCAAGCCTCTTATAAGAGTCCCAACAAGAATGGAATAAAATATCCCTAATACACTCGCAAAGTTGTCTTCTTCAGTGGAAAGGGTCGTTGGACAATGGTCCAAAGTTCTTGTCATCAGATAGGGAAACCAGTGATAGAATATGGAACTGACACAGATGAGTGAACATTCTACGGCTATTTATATGGAAGTCTATCAGGTTTTCTAAGTATTCTACATTCAAGATTAACATACTGAAATCTTTTGATAACATGCTCTGAAATATTTAAAATATTAACATCGAATTTGAAATCTAACATTACTATCACTACTAAAACATTATAACAGTAAGTCGCCACATCCAGAACACGTCGATATTGTCTATGAGCGGTGTGATTCTCACTTCTCTGACCGCGACACTTAGGGCACGTTGGCTTAGTAGTAAAGCGCTCACTTCCGGTGGGGAGATCCCTTTTTCGATTCCAGCTCATGTGAGTTTGTAGTAGACAATAACTTGTTCGTAGGTTTTCTCGGGCGTTTTCCGTTTCCTCTCACATGGTCATTCTATTAATTCTTTCATAATCATTCACTTTCAGAAGCAGCAGAAAATTTCATCTCACGCCTCTTTCTCTTCAGGGGAATACATTATTTCTTAATTACGTCACGTAGTAAGTACCAGTGATTTTATGAATATCTTTGCAGCTAGTCCACAAGAAGAACAGCCGTGCAATCCCAGAAAATTGGCCATCACCTTCTTGGCTAACCACTGCGTCTTCAATATTTTAGTTCGTGAAAATGGGGGAGTTTTCAGTCCATGCTTTGCATTTCGGTCTCTGGAACAAAGTAATCCATCCAATAGGGCAAGAAAATCGTCTTTGTCAGCATGAAACTTGTTAAGGAGTTGGCAACTGATGAGCACATGGGTGCGCTTCTAATGTGCGGTAAAATAGCAAGGTTTGAAGATTTTCTTCATTTATAAGACCTTGGTAAATATGTGTTGCAGAGTGACATATGAAAGGGGGGGCTACTCCTCTGACTCACCTACTTGATAATGACTCAACGGTCCTACATCACAATGTCGTCGACTTTGTTGATGTTTCAGGTCATCGTGGAAGTTTCTGGTGCTCCACCTGCAAGTTTATCTTCAGATAACTCCCTACTACACGTAAACTCACGATACCATTTCTCTTAACCATGCTTTATGGAGGAGAGTTCCTAGTGTCCCTACTTATTCCTCATGAATTCTGAATCCTTTTTGACAAAATATTTTATGACCGCTCTCAGAATATCCTCCATTATGGTGTTTTGCTGTGAATAAACTTAATTTAAAAAAAAAATTAAAAATAAAGTAGAACATTACTTATTCTTGAAACTCACAGAGCAAGCATATGCAGTCACTAAACAATAACAATATAAAAACTCATTCAAAACAACTTCCTTTCATGTTAATGTGATTGAGTCAGAGCAACCTGATCGTCTTTTGTGTGATCACCAGTTACCTACACGCTCTGCCCGTCCTTTATACCTCAGGCTCCCCTAGATATCTATTTTACAGCAGCTGCGTGAAACACTGAACCATATGTGGAACAGGTAGAATAATATAATAAATTTTCGGGATTTGAATTGAACCTGGGACGCGCAGTTTATAAGCAATGTCCTTACCAACATTGGTTCCATCGGTACTAACAGTTATTATTACACTACTGCTGAAATAATAATACTAGTGGACCCACGTAGCGTAGTCGCTAACGCTCTCGCCTTAACGTGCTAGCGGTCCCGGGTTCGATTCCCGGTAGGAGTACTCGGTCGAAAAAGTGTTAACAGTTTCTTCAGGCCAACCATCCTGAATGAAGTTTTCCCGAGTTTTCCTCATTCACACCAGGCAAATGCCGGGATGGTACCTAACATATAGGTCCCAGGCCGTTTCCTTCCTTCCTCAATCGTTTCTCCCTTCCCTTTCCCGAGGATAGTGTGGTTGCCGAGGGACGTCATCCCTCATACTGTACCTAAAGGGCTAACATGGCCATAAATTACGAAAAATCAGAAATCTAAATCCTAAATACCCTTATAACACTAATACAACAACTACTAATAATAATTTCCAGCGCTTACTACGATATATCATATATGCTTATATTGGGTGTTTTACTGGCATTATCATGAATAAAATGCTATTTAGCTAAAATTGCTGTAGGCAAAATGAAACATTTGTGAGACGAACAGTAGTCAGAATTCAATCAACCTTCACAGATTGTTTGGCGCAACATTCAGGAAGATAATAGAGCTAATTACGATCTGTATGACATTTGAAGATCTTCTTGTGTTAAAAGCGTGTTTCAGCTTGTTTTGCAAAGGTCACACCAAATAGTGACAACATTGTTGATTTTCTTTTGTTTCCCAGTCTTCATCTTTTTTTCTTCTTTTTTTCCCCTTTTTTATCCATGTATTTATTTAAGCTAGACGTTTGAAAGAGGGCTGGGAATTGGTGTATTAAATGTCAATTGGATTCAAGCTCCAGTGTATCGTATATGACTAATACAATTGATTTTCTAAAGGCAGAACTTTCTATTTCGTCTATCAATGAAGCTTATATCGACCGCAATGACCTGTTTATATCAATCACTATAAACAAAGGTGAAGCTTTCAGTACTTTGTTATCCTGGGATAGCGTTGTCATTTCCAAATACGAAAGGTGAAAAAAATAATAAAGTGTAGGTAGGTATATATATATATATATACCGTAAATATAAGATGGATTCACTAGCAATATTTTGTTTCTTTTTCTCTCTCCACCCCCACCCGCTTTATTTTTCTTTATCGTAACTTATTATTTAGTTGTGAAATGATCTTTCAACAGTCACTTCACAGGCCCCTAAGATCTATGTCAATATTTACTTGTGTCTGAAGAAAATAATAGACAATGAAAAATACCCCCCAAAAAGAGATTCTCCTGTTGCCCGAAAACAATGCGTCATCACGCAAATGGATATGTATTGAGAAAGGTCCTTTAAAAAAAAGAAATGAAAAAGGTTAGTCATGGATTTATATATTATTTTGGTGTTTACATTTCCGATATTGCGTAATTTAACTGTTTTTGTAAGAAAGAAAATGCTTCTTCATGAAGGAAAAACCCAACTTCAAGATTACTGATTCATGTGACTGTTACATTAAATGAGAAAATAAATATTTCTTCTCAAAATTGACCCCAAGATCAAATTAAAAAAAAAAAAAAAAAAAAAAAACGATGTTTGCTGTTTTAATGTAGTTTAGCATCTCTTTTCAACATCAAGTTTGTCTGAGACATCAATGTGCAGAATCCGAAATATCATAATATAAAGGTAACCAAGAAACTTCTGTGCCCGCTCTCAGCCCCCACTTGATGCTAAGTTGACCATCTGGTTCCAAAGCACATCTGAGGTGTTCTTTGGTCCATCCTTGACTTGATCAATAAAAATCCCGTCTTAAATACCTATTATAGAATACTACAAGTAAATAAGGTCAAAGAAAATAAGTGGTCAAAGACAATACTACATGATAACAAAAGCTACCAAAAATTCTAAAAGGGTTAATCTATAGTTCCACGTCTCATATAGTCTCAGTGCTGAAAGGGGCATTAAACTTTAAAAATCAAAACCAAGTAATAATAAAACCGTAATAGTTCCTCCTGGTTTGTGCACGCACCTTCGACATGAGAGACGCAAATTTGAATCCCAATTAGAACTCGTGTGTTGGAATCCCACGTTAATCAATACATTCACGTATCATATAACCGTGGTGTAAACAACTATCGCAGCTAATTTCAACCCTGTTTTCGTTGTCATAGTTCTTCGTTTAGTAGAATAAAACGTAATGATATAAATAAAAACGTCTATAAGTCTTCATCATTCAAAACTTCGAGAAATTGAATTCATCGACATGATAAAGGAGTGAAGTTTTACGAAACTTGTTGACAATAGACTGTGATGAATTCGTTACTTGGTTCGTTGGTAGCACTTCTTTTCAACGATCTTCCTCCGGATTACGAACGTGGTCACTGTGCACCAAAGTTTAGTTTTCTCAGCTTTGGTATGGAAGACTCGAATTCGATACTCAGTAAGAGAACATCGATTCTGATTTCAGGTCGTTGCTTAATATGTAGTCTTGTTCCAAAAATTCTGACCACCTGTACCTGTCTTTCAAACCCTCTGTTGTGGTACCTACAGTTGAAATTATATCAAGCAAATATCAGTTTTCCTTGCTTATTTCCTACTTATGGTTGCCCCAATATGACCTTCTGAAATAAAGTGGGCCTGCATTTTTTTAAAAAAATACGACTATATATTTGGCATTGAAGCGAGAAGTTGCATACCAAAGCGTTAATCAGTAAGCTTTTACCTAGATAGCTCCAATACAATTGCACCAATTTCAGTATGACTTTGGGGGAGGAGGAAGCCATGTGATCACATATAAAATGTAAGAAATTGATGAAGATTTTAATACAAATACGGGAATCCAAGCACTCCCCCTCAGGATCGGCGCCCATGCTGAATTAAAGATTAAGGTAGCACTCCATTTATTTTAACTGTCTTCATTTTGGACATATTACGTCTGCTCAACCAGTACCTAAACCTTTTTTGCAGTTCAATTACCATATTTCACATTTGCTGATTTCGTCACGCCCTTACAAAAACATAAGATGAAAGAAACAGTTGAAACCAATCTTCGGAAGAGAATCTTCTTATGCAACAAATATTAGGAACTTTTACTTTTCGACAACAAAAGAAAAAGGTCCTCCTCTGGTATTTAGAGGTCGTGACAAGTCTTCGTCCTTTCCATCGACCCTCCTTCCTAATTGTCTGAGAATCAACTCGCTTGTCGATAAATGGTCAAGAGATTTCTTTCTCAGGCATAATAGCTCGACATGATTTCAGCTTCAATTGAGGAACTAATAGCAGAAAATTATTCTTCAGTTAAACATTATGAATTTGTGTGAGATTGTGTGTGTGTGTGTATACATCTGTGTACGTGTATGTGCATTCTATTGTTCAGAGCAAAAAACATGATGAACTCTCTTTCACATGTGTAAATATATAAACATAATATACTTACCGCCCATATTGCGTGCATCATAATAGAATGTTCACTTTAGCACGCGTTCTTCCTATGTGATCAAGTTGCGTAAAGGGCAAAAGAATGAACATTAGAGTTACAGGTGCTCTTGGAAGATGTATTATCATTTTGATGTTTAATTTACTTCCTTCTTTCGTTTTAATGTTTATATTATGTTCTTTTTCAAGATGCTAATAATTCATGTTTCGCATAACTATACATTATAGTAATGTGCTACGACATAGTGCTTTATGGTTTTGTAAATAAACCCATATTATACCTAATAGGTCTATTACAAATTCCGATAAAATTGCCTACGTTCGTATTTGTTCTCTTGTCAGTACCTTCGTAACTAAATAATCAGAGCTCTTCCTGATGGTGGAGGGGCTAACGTGTAGTCTCTTCGTGCGTCGTGGCTCTATCATTTGGGGAGAGCAGTCCTGGGTTCGATTTCTTGTGGAACGCTCTGTCGAAAAGGTGTAACAATTATTTTAGGCCAGTCATCCTGAAGGAGGTTTTTCTTTGATTTTCCTCATTTATACCAGGCAAATACTGGAACGGAACCTAGCATACAGGTCTCAGGCCGTTTCTTTCCTTACCTCTTCCCTATAGACAGTACGCTCGTCGAGAGAAATCATCTTTCCTATGTGACAAGCTTTAAGCCCATAGATGCTGGTAAAGCCTGAAAATGTTTATAAATAAATAAATAAATAAATAAAAGCGTTTGACGCACGGGTCCCTGATTCTATTCTCGGTAGGAGAACATTGAATACTGCGAAATTCGGATTCCATCTTAAACTGTGGGTCCAAGTTTCATATAGCCTTGCTGCTGACCAAGACGTCAAATCCCAACCAAAGAACTAGCTAAATTATAAATTTATTTATTTACTTATAAAATTTTAGATAATTTGGATTGAAAATAATATTAACACTATCAACAAGGGAAGGGGGAAACTATGGGTGTAACCTACACATTATAGAGTTATTTTGACATTGAGCAGATGATTGGTTACGCCTTTTGTCAGCAGTAAGGCCATATAGGGGCAGACTTAAATTATAAATTGGACTCTGAACTATAGAGGTACATTCAGTGTATTCCAATGGGAATCAAACAAAGGACCTCAAGCACCAAAAGAACGTGCCTTCATCACTAGATAGTTGCTAAGGCATCTGACATTTAAGACTCACGAAAGCTCTGGAAAGAAATCTGGACCGAAATCGGATCCTCCCGGTTTAAAAGCGACATCGTAAACTGATTATCTCCTTTACACATGAGGAAATCCTCAACATCTTCAACTTCTCGCCTCCGTAAGAAAAAGCTGGTCTTGATTTCTGAAGATAGTTCATGAGTTTCAAAATTCATGATTAGAGTCATTGTAAATAAAATTTTGAAAATTTAGCAGCCCATATGATCAATATTTTTCAAACTGAAATTAATACATTCAGAGCTATTGCCTTTTTTATTTTGAAAATTTAATATTGAATCTCGTTTTACAGTTATTTTGAAAACATATGATGTTCATGACCAGACTAGATGATAAAATATGAACTAATGAGTAAATATAAAGATATGAGGCCATGAAGGAGGCGTAGGAATAATTACACCTGCCTTTTGGAAGTTTGTAATAAGGAGTACGGTATCTCAAAAATCCATTCAATTTTATTAAGTAGGTTCCGTCGTTTCTTCTTGTCTCGTATTTTCCCACTTAGAACAGCCATTTCGAATTAGCAAATGTATGGCGTCACTTCTACAATGAAAGCTACGGAAAAAAAAGAAGAAGAAAGAAAGAAAGAAAAAACTTAGCAGAAAAGGAGAGAGAACTAGGTAGGCAGAATGGAATAAAACAAGGTTGGCAGTGTACGATTAGTTATGCATTTACGAATAATGCATCCGCAAGGCTATCGACTACGCCTTGTTTGCGTTTTATTTCTGTCTTCTATCAACGGCAGTTTTGCTGCCTCCTCTTTGCTCTTTGTGAGCGAGTTACTAAGAATAGATCAGCCAGAGTAGAAAACTGTGGCGTCACAGAGAGCTCAGTTGAAAATGGCTAATCTATAACTATATATACTGTACATGACTTTGAAATTCAAGTTTGAAATACAATTTTGAAATACATGATTTTGACGCAATAAAAGTTTTGCTGAGCATTACATGAACAACCCATGTAATCATAAAATAACTTGTGGAAGTTCATTGTCGCATTGTAAGTGTGTTTGCTCGATGTTAGTGTGCTCAATTTTTGCAATTTGTGTCATAGGCAAATGCGACACACATTGCATCAGGTTTTTGACTCGTGTCGCTGCAGAATTCTGGTATACCAAAATTGCCTATTATCCTGAAAATAGGAAACCTTGTACAGAATAAAGCCATAGTGATGCGATTGTGATATTGGTGGCTCAAGAAGGGAAGAATACAACGACATCGAGGATTCCAAGAGAACTGTCACACCACCGATAATGAGGATACACCTCTTGCATACATAGCTGTTGTGTGTCGTGCAGCCACACCACGCATATACACACAAGAAGTCAAGAGCGTTGAACCTTACCTAATGAGATCTACTGGCGGCGCTCGTAGTCAGAGCCGTAGCTAGAGGGGGGCGAGCGGGGCGGTAGCCCCGGGCGCTGATATCAAGGGAGCGCCGAACGAACAAGAAGAAAGAAAAAGTGGTGTTGGGAAAGAGCATACGACGCTGCGCCCTATATGACTATTGGCGACCTACTAAATCAATGTTATTGTCGGTTTGCAAAGAAATAAATTTGTTAAAAATTTTCTTACTCGCTCCGCTCGCAACTCACACCTTCCAATAGGAGCCACAAGTTTTTACTTATTCATTGGTAGCAGTGGGGCCGAACGAGCAAGAAGAAAGAAAGTGTTGTAAAAGAGCAAACACCACAGTGCCCCGTATAAGTGTTGGAGCCCAATTAAATCAATGTTATTGTCGGTTTAGAAAGAAATAAATTTGTTAAAAAATTTTCTTGCTCGCTTCGCTCGCAATTCACACTTTTCAATAAGAGTCACAAGTTTTCTTTCCTAAAAAGATTCATAAGCCTTTCAAAAATCAATAAATAATTGATGGAGTATTGTATTCCCATTTCCTTTCGAGTATTTGTCAGATGGTAGATATCTGATCGATAATTGATTGATTTCTTTTACAGCCACACTGATAATCTCCAATAATTTCATCTGCGTATGGTATCAATCGTGCTAATAGAATGTTTCAGAGGATTTTATATGATGATGACACAAGAGGCCTGCCTATAGGAAAATGCCTCGATAATTATTACAATTTCCTTTGTCGCCTTTCTTGTGAAATGGAACAATGATTCATTCTTTCCACTCTTATGGTAATTCTTCCTTATTTCAGATAAGAAGTTTGTGTATCTTCTTCCAAATTTTCCCCTCCAACTAAAATAAACTCAGCCGGAATTTCGTCTATACCAGGAAATTTGTGTTTCTTTAATTTCTTTAAAGCGATGGTTCTGCTATGTGCAATTCTCTTTCCTCACGGACATTAGCTTTAGCTGCGTGTTAAGCAAATCGTCAAAGAAATCTTTCCATCTATACAAGGTGCCATCTGTATAAGTGAGAATTGTTCCGTCATCTCTCTTTAAATTATATGCGCGAGGTTAATACCCTTTCTTAAATTCGATTATGACCTTATACATGTATCGACGTTTTTACTATTATCTTCAAGTTCATTAATTTTTGCCTTCAAAAAATCATGTTTCTTTGTTGTATACATTTTGAAAGTTTTCCATCTGATGTCAATGAAATTTTGTGTAGTTATATCGTTCGAGTTTTGTACCCAACGCAGTATCGCCTGTTTTCCCTTCTCCGCTAGTTTAATGCATTCCTGGTGGAACCATGGTTTGCTCCTACGTATTTCGGCGTGCCCCATTTTTTCTCTTGCTGAAATTTTACTGCTATCCCTAATTTGAACCCAAGTATCCCCAATACTAGTGCTCTCAAAACCTTCTAAATCCGATAATCTATTCAACACTTCAATCTGGTATTTCCCTCTAGCCTGGTTCTCCTCTAATTTCTTTGAACTAAACCTCTTCATTTTTAGATGTTAAATATTTCCATTATTCAACGATAATCTCTGTCTTATTATCGCTGTTACCAGATAGTGATCAGTGTCACAGTCAGATCCTCTGAACGAACGAACATCAATTATGCTAGACTGTCTTTTTCTATCTACTAAACCGTGATCAATTTGAATGTGTGTTCTTCCATCTGGAGAGGTTCATGTGTATTTATAAACATCGCATGAATTTTTACTCTTCACGATAAGGTTTTTGGATGTTGCTAAGATCACGATTCTAATGCTGTTGTCATTACTTTCCTTATGCAAACTTTCTTTCCCTTTCGCGTTGAAATCCCCTAATGGAATTTTCATATGGTATCGCGGGAGTTGGACAAATGCCCATTCCATTACTTCTTCGTAAACACTGTCTTGTATATCGTCATCCTTATCTTCTGTTGAAGTATACACATTTAAAACAATAATATCACACCACCAACTCTTAAGAGTAATAAAAGAAAGTCTATCATTAACAAATTCAACCATTTTATTTGCTGGTATTAAACGAATAGAAATTAAAATGCTATTTATTTATGCAGTCATATACAGAATACAATTACAAAAGTTTACAATTATTACAAGAAATTAATGCTGTCACCTATTTCGAATATTTTAAAAGCACATAGTTTCTAATGTATTTACATTTCATTTCTTATCGATAGTATGAAACGTTGTAAATAGCTATTCATAACTGTTCTCAAAATGGATTTGTATACAACCAAAGGTAGTTTTATGAAGTTTTAATAAAAAAAAAGCCCTCATAAAAACAGTTCTTATTTGTAAAAGAATTCATAATGATCGTTTTTGAATGTTGCAATGGTCTGTACAAGCAGCTTGATAAAGATTCAGCACAGCATAACAACAAAAGCTGCTTATCTTTTAAAAAAAAAATGGTATGGTGAATGTAGGGGGGCGCCGAATTTTACTTCGCCCCGGGCGCCGAAATATCTAGCTACGGCTCTGCTCGTAGTGTCCGAGTTGGAAGTACAAAGGGATGGCCAATTCCAGAATTTTTACTTTCCAGTCGGAAAAAATTCCACAATTCGGAAAAATTCCGATCTAGCAAAAATTCTGGAATTCGGAGAAAATCTGGAATTTAGAAATTTCCGATTTCGGAACAATTTCGGAATTCGGAAAATCTTGGATTTTTCCGAAACCCTGAAAGTATAATTTCCGATTTCAGAAAATACATTTTCCGGAATTCGGAAAATTTTGGCCATCACTACAAATGAACTGACAAATGAATGAATGAACATCAATATTTCTACAAATGTACGGACTAATTAAAAAAAAAAAAATACGGGCTTTCATATTAAACTACCTATAATTCATTATCTATGCCATGTATACCTTACAATTTTGTGTTGTAATTATTAATTATGTACAAATAGTGTTGATTTATTGTCAGACCTGCAAGAAGCGCCCAATTCAAATTAGAAAAAGCAGATATTTATTGCCCGTACTCACAGATGATACCCATGAAAGATTTAAAACGTATCTTGACTAAAACTTATTTTCTTCTTGAGGCAATCTTTACCCATAAAAATATTTTGAGAAATTCTCTGGATCAAACCACTATCCTAGTTTATGTATATGTGGGACTATTTATGCTCTCACCTTTCCTATCCCCTGTTTATGAGTATGAATTAGCGAGACGAATATCTGTCTTGAGAAATATTTAATAATGCCAAAATGACATTTTTATCAAGGTCTTCTTACAGAAAATCTATATCTTAAAATTTTGCCTAAATGGAATTATGAAACAGTAATTTTATTCTCAAGGTAAGATCTTGAGAAACGTTTTCACTAAGGTGCATCTATGAGTGTGGTACTTTGGTATCTGTTAGAAACCACGGGAAACCCATTGAATGAAATCATTTCTTTCTCATAGCAACAACGGTGCCATAAATGCCAGCAGCACCTCTCCAATACTATAGTAGACAACCAGTTCAAAAATGAACTGACACCTTTGACCGACTCCCATATCTGCGCCGAAGGTTATGACCTAGCTCCAGCAAAGGAACCAATTTGTCACATCACTAAAGCTCGTGCCTGAAGCCCTGTTGCGTTCAATTATCTTCTGGACATAACATTCTATTCTTTTCTTTTTCTGAGAATAAAAATTCTTGATTTTATCAGTATTGTTTCTCGAGTTATTCAAATTTCTTATTGGTTTATTTTCATTGGAATATTTTTCTGACTACTAGTTTCATTTTAAAGATCGAAAATTGAATTTGAAATCATTAATCTTTTCAATTGGTATTTTCAAACATCGACTATGATTGGTTTTAAATTCTAGTGGTATTGTTCTGACTATTGACTTTATTCAAATATGTCTCTAACTTAGGGTCACATTTTAAAATTTTTGTCGCGCCATGCCATCAGAAAATGCCGCATCCTAACTGTCAATGTTTGTAGCAAAATTTTCTGTGATTTCCAGAACTGGAGTATTGAAAAATGTGATCAAAGAAAATTTACCGCCTTCCAAAAATATGTCATGCCTAGGCCTAAATATGAATCTACTTTTACTTGATCATTTATATGTGCAATGTATAAAATGACGTAGCTAAGCGTAATAACTGTTTACACTGACGTAAGTATGTGGGAGGCGGTCATTGTTGATGCTATAGACACACATACATTAAAGGAAAGGTCATTTGTTTCTATACATATGGAACACATACACTTTTTTTTTATATAGATGTAAAAATCCTGTATCAAGATGTGTAGGAGTTAATCACGGTATGTATTCCACAGGTAAGATAGGATACATGAACAACCCTCACATATGTCAGAACCTCTTGTGTCAGATGACAAACTTCCAACGGTGTTACGAGAGTGTGACCAGATTACAGCTTCAACATTACTGTACGGTAGATACATTCCACACACGCAAATGGCAACATTCCCACGGTCTTACATACTGACACAAATATGTTAAACTGAGAGCGAAATGACGATGTGGAGAATGTTAAGATTGGAGACATGTTCATCCAGTGACCATGAACAGCATATAGCTACTTATTGCGTTTTAAAAAGTAAAGTGACAATAAAACAAAATAGTTTTAAGAGAATTGTTTATTCATTGGGAGCACGAAATAATGATTTTATTATTTTATTATTGGTTTTACTATTAGATATTATGATAATGAATTTTTAAATACAATTAACTAGCATGAATGTCTATACGTATAATAACACAAATTTTAAATGTATTTTTTAATAATCTAAATTAAGGAAAGAAAATTCATCATTAATATACATTCTGTCATTATTAGCAGTCACTTGTTATAATCCAATAAGTTTCCATGTAGCAGTGCCTTCAGTTAACTTCTTCGTCTTTCCATAGGAATAATATCTATCAACTATAGCATCTTTTACCTTTCACTCTTTTTTCCTGCCACCGCACGTTCAAGCATATCGCTGCTGATGCAGTTCATTCTTAGCTAGTGTCCCAACTAATTTCTAGTCGTTTTCTTAAAATACTTATAAAATTGATATTTTCTTTCCTGCTATCCTCAGCACTTCCTCATATGTTCTTCGTTCGACCCAGTTATATACTCGAATCCCTCTTTATACCCATATTTTGGTGAGTTTAAAATGTTGACAATTTACAAGTATACGTAAAAACGTTTTAAACTACAACAAAGTAACGTCAACAAATACATCTAAACAGATGTTGTACTGAGTTTTATTACTATTATTAATGAACCACCATTAATATAATAATAATACTAATAATTAATTTTTAAATTTGATTTTTAGAGCAAAATACAGCCAGAAACAAACTACACATACATAATGTATATATGTTGTACATACATAATGCAACATATAAAGATATAAATAAATTGAATAAAAATGCAAGTAAAAATTAATTGTCATGGGAACTGATACATTTTGCTTGGATAACACACGAAAGTTCTAAAATATGTAACTACATAAATAGTAATAAAATGAAGCTATACAAATAAAATATTAGGTACGGAATTAATATATTATTCCCTGCCAATTATAATTTGCAAATTGTATGATTCCTTTGGTAAGAGCAATGTACAGTTTGGTCTTTCAGGTAACAGTGAATTATGTGTTATAATCTTCTATAAGCACTTTCAAGAATGACTCTATTTTCTTTTACATATAATAGTAACGTACGCCAACATATTGGATCGAAATCCGTACGTCGACATACATAATTTATATCCACACATAGCTCATGTAATAATAACCATGTTAACATGGGGGCAATTTAGAATGCATTCTCATAACGAAACTTAACCATTTAATTTTATGTAGAGCGATTTGTTAAGATGGATAGTTTTGATTGCATAAATAAAACTAGAGATATCAGATCAGATAATTACCCAAAACTGGTGCTGTAGCCTTACGACAAAATCAATAATAACTGTCATATTAAATTAGAAGTTAGATTTTGATTTGAATGAAAATTAGTAATGAAGTCGAATAATAGAAGTGTGTTATCGAATCGCAACCAGCATGTACTCACCAAGATTTTGATCGGATAAAATTTGAGAGATCGAACCTTCTTCTGAGATGGTCACTTCAAAACTATCTTGAGTTTACTACTTTTTTTGTCCACCTACCTTTTCTTTCTAGTTTTTGGTAGCGTCACTTATTCCGCTTACAATTACATTTTCAAGAATTTCCTCATGACTCGGAAGTAGGAAGTGATTGTTATTGACTTGACACATTGATGCATAACATCAGTTATATTTCCTATTAAAAATAATGTTTTTATCCAGACATAGTTTTGAGTTGTTACGAGACTTCCTTAATTGCTCTACACATGTGAACGACCTAACAGCACCAGATTGGGGATTGAGTTTTTATTTCCATTTAAAATATGAAAATTTACAAAAAATTAGTATCAAGATTAATAAAATATTATTTGCCCTTTACCAATTAACTTCAATCATATTACAATAGATCGTTTGTTCTTGTTTTGTGAGCTGGAATTTGGAATAATATTTTGCTCAAAATACGCTGATTGCTTATCTTATTTCCAATTAATTTCTCATTGAATATCGCATTATTGTATTGTCTTTTTATTTCAAAAAATTCTATTTCAAGGTGGTCAGAGAGTCTGTTATAGTCAAAGTAAAGATGATATAACTTGAGATGATTGTACAAATAACTAATAAACATTTTCTGTACTCTCTCGAACATTTTTGTTGTTGTTTATATTAGTACAGACAATGCATCCGTATTCCAGAGGTTACTTTTCACGTTTTGGAAATTGGACTTTCTTAAAATGCAACCCACTAACATTAACGCCTGTTTTATTACGTACTTCACAAGTATCCCAAAAGGTACTTTATTATCAAATATTATACCCAGGTCATTTATATGCTCCATTTTCTCAATTATCTTGTAATGTATTACATAATATTGGAGCTTCTTGTGAAGGATACATGTTTGCATTTATTGTTTACATTCATACTGTTATTGATAGACCAATCATGTATTTTTCCATCTCCCTCTATAAGGCTTTTCTATGGTCATCACTTTTAATTTCTTTGAATACCGGCACCTTTATATCATCAGCATACAAGAGAATTTCTATGGCATGTAAGTTATGGACCAGATCGACTACAAACAACAGTGTTTCTAGTGCTGGATCCTTGTGGAATACTTTTTTCTATAAAACCTTTCTTTGATAGAACATTATTTACTTTCACATTAAAACATCTACTTGTAAGAAAGCTGCTGAACCATTTTAAGAATTTAGGAGATAATTCAATATTAGATAGTTTAGTTAATAACAATAAGTGACCTACTGTGTCGAAAGCTTTATTTAAATCTGTGTACATCGCATCTACTTGAATCAGTTTGTAAGACACAACTTATATAATTATCCAATAAAATCAACCAGATTTGTGTTTGTTGGCTTGTGCTTAACAAACGTATGTTGAGACTAAATAATCTTTGATTTTAGTTAAAATACCAACAATTCACGAATTACCGCTTCAAAAGTTATACTAATTGAGTTTAAAATTGTAATAGCTCTATAGTTATTAGTGGTAGTCTTCTTTTCTCCTTCAAATATTGGAGTTATGAAATACTTTTTCCATACTTCTTGAAAGATACATGTTTCAAGGTGCAGAGATATTGCCATTGATCTGTACGTAGTTTGTATATGTACAGTTTATATATGAATTATTATATTTCCCTTAGTCTTGGGGATTGGACAAATATCAGCTACTTTCCATCTAGTTGGAAAGTGTAAAGTGGCCATATTCCCCTATATAACTGTTCGTAATTATCTTTAGGGAAGTTATAGTCTAATTTAATAGTACACTTTTAGTACATATTCTCTCAATGTATACTGAAAGTCAATAAATAAAGCAAACTGATAAGCAGCGGTGTCATTCAAGTCATTTATCAGATTCAATGATTAATTAGTATTTAACAAAAATAAATGAAATTAAATCTTTGAGTTTTACGTCCCACGGTTATGCCGGTTAGGCTAAAGGAGACGGTGAGGATGAGAGATGAGTGAAATGGTGGAATGAAGAAAGTGGGAGGAAACGGGAGAACCCCGAGAAAACCCACGAGCACGATGTTTGTCCAACACAAAGTTCACTTGGCGGGGGCTGGGATCGAACCCGCGCCCCCCTTAGTATTTAACAACCAGTCCTATGATCGATCAGTATAATAAATTGACTTAGTATTAACATTATTACTTTGCGATTATATTGTTATTCTTATCTATTACAATGGTACTGTTAATGATGACTAGAATTAAGTCCTATAGCAGCTTAATTTAATATTTTGTATATTGATTTTAAAAAATTGTACTTAGAGAATTAAATACTATATATATATATATATATATTGTTAAGAACTGGATCTAAAGGTGAAGAGACATTTAGCAACCGGTTCCCGGAATCTGTTCCCGGAATCTGAGAAATTTCAACAAATGGTTCGGGCGAACCGGTGCGAACCAGCTAAATGACACCACTGTTCAAAAGGATTTTCAGATACCAATGATTGATGTTCATGTCCCACTTTTTTTTTTCAAGAACAAGATCTAACGTTTTGACAAGTTCATTTTTATTATTATTTAGGGTTTTTTTTTTTTAAATTGTCTAGTTCCATACAGTCCAATTCCTAGGAAGTGTTTGTATAACGAAGGAAAAATTGATTATGCGCAACTTCGGTTATGTGCGATTGACTCCAATCGTCTATTGGAAGAATATTTCTTTCCCGTAGTAAAAGAACAGCTAGATAAAGTATTAATTTAATTTTGATATTCAGGTGGGATATCCAAGACTCATAAATAGAGTAGAAACATTATTTACATTAATATATATAGGTACTGAATATACCTGTACACAGTGGCGTATTTACGATTTTGTTTCGGGAGGGGCTTTGCTAACTTTCGGGGTGGGCTTTGCCTGGAAATGTGAAAATTCTGCAAGATATTTCATTTACTTTACTATACTAAGTAAGATTTCGTGGGGGGCTTAAGCCCGGAAGCCACCCCCCTAAATACGCCACTGCCTGTACACATTGTTTCTTTCAGACCTGTCTTTGGGGGAGCATTCCCCCCCGCAGCTCTGAGAAGTGCCTCCCGGAGGAGACTAAAATAATACTTATATAATATATAACAATAAATAGAACAGTATCAGCAGTGCCCCCATCCCGGAACATTCTTTCTGAAAGAAACACTGCCTGTACATACCAGAAGAACTGAAAGTTTTAGCGAGGCGGGCTTGAGATTGTTACAGGGAGGCTCAGTCCTTCTGGCTACCTCCTGCCTATGGGATTGACTCTTTTAAATCTTAAAGGAAGAGAACTGGCCATCTATCCCTACTCAGCCAGATTAAGGAATAAGGATAGATAACTACATTAATTAAATTGACAATAAGCTGTTAGAGAGAGCATATTAATTTCTATTATTTTAGTAGCTAAAAGTAGTTGAGATCTATTATATTGTTTCAAAGATAGATGTAGGGCTTTCTCAAAACATCATGAGATATATGTGCAATCTTAATTTATTTTCGTTTATTTGATCTTTGTGTTTTGATTAAAATGTGATTTCTAGTAGTTAATGAAAAAGAACCTCTTTTGGTAGCAGTGATGTACGAATAGGTAACCGGACGCCCCAAGCGTGTGGAAGCCTACAAATGTATTTGTTTCAATAATTTACTTATACAGTGCATGAGGTGAATGATTGTGCATAGAAAGTTCTCCAGATTTGGATTGTTTATATATATTTATTGTGGGTAAATGTAATTAATTTAAGATCAAAATACGTAAGCCTAAGTGGCAAATTGGATTTGCAGAGCTGGTACTAAGATCACAAGAAAATTTTTCGACCGCTTAATGTAATTAATTTAAGATCAAAATACGTAAGCCTAAATGACAAATTGGATTTGTATTATTAAGACTTCGCTTTCTCAGAGCTGATACTTAGATCACAAGAAAATTTTTCGACCGCTGTCGTATGCGATTGATGCATTTATTCTTGAGCAAACTTGGCATGATTACAGAATTAGTGTACATGTGCAACATTCTAGTGTGAAGATGTTTGGCTCGTGAATTATGGGTAATCAAGGTTGGGTTTTAGGTTGCGGTAAATTTTACATTTAAAAATATAAAATTGTTATTTAGTACAAACATATGTTTAACAAAGCTACTAAACGTTAATTTGATATATAATAAAATGAATAATTACACGATAGAATAGCGATTTTGTGAATTCAGTGTTTATACTAAGGTTTTGCTTTAAAGAAAAATCAGCTAATGACAATATTTTCCGCGCTGTCGGGCCTTACTAATCATAACGACGATACTTTCTAAACTACCACTGCCATTATTTTTAGATTAATAATCCTTTGAAACTGCTTGGAGATCACTTTACTTCCGTCGATAGTTCTGTAGGCTAATTCAGAAGCATAATGACGTCATTCATCTATGATAAACATTCTATGACTCTTTTCTCCTTCTATTAATGTATGACTAGTAGTTACGCAAAGTGCCACAGTACCACAATGACAGAGCATTCACTTCTAGAGCATGGAGTCCCTGGTTCAATCCCAACCCGAGCCAAATAGACTTTGTGGTGGACACACCATGTAAGTGAGTTTTCTCAGAATATCCTGTTTTCTCGCATTTTCTTCGTTCTACCCTAATCATTACAGATCCCCTTAGCTTCATTCCAAAATCGTGCAACTTTAAAAAATCAGCAACTTTAAAATCGTGCAACTTTAAAAAATCAGCAAAAGCTCTGTAGTTATGACTCTGCTTTTGGGACCACGCTTGTTCAGTGGTAAAGCGCTTACCTCTAGTGCGTGGGACCTCTGATTTGATATCCGGCTAAGTAAGTTTGTAATGGACAACGTTGTGTCCGTGGGTTTTCTCGGCGTACTCCTGTTTCCTCCCACGGATTCTTCCATCATCTTTCACTTGCACTTAATCATCTGTCTCCCTTAACCTAAAGGGCATAATCGTGTTGCGTTAAACTGAAATATTTCATTTCAATGATCTTGCATTTGTACAGTTAAAATTGTGACTTGAATTGCACTTTTTATGAACTAACGAACTGGACTAGAAATCCTGTTTGATAATTGGATGTCAGATAGTTAACTGCTTGAAGGGTGGACTTAAGTTGAAATCTCCGGATTTGACAGTGTGTTGTATGATAGGAAGGTAGGTTGTTTTATTTTGTAACAGGCCCATAGCACGAAGAATGTTGATCAGAGATTTCTGTTTAAAACAAAGTTTAAAAAATATTAGAGGTTATTGAACATGACTGAAAATCTATTTTATCCAGTCTGAATTTGAGAATTTGTAGGATGTTTTGTCTCCAGTATTTTTCATCAGTGCTGTATTGCCTTGTAACAATTTCATTTATGATTCAATAGTAAAATGTGCCCAGTCGTATTCCCTGAGTTTGTATAATTTAGAATGATTTTGTATATTCCACTTCTGGACAAATCCACAACAACAACCATATTCTAGATGTGAGCGTACTTTCTTTTATTACAGTTAACCCGTCAAAGGAGTGCACCCTTTCTTGTGAATAGTGAGCCTATTTCACAGCAAAATACTAATGACGACAAATTGCTTACCATGTGCAAGAATTTTCCTTAACTTTATCGAATATTTGGATTAAGAGAATGTAAATATCCCTAAGCAATAGCCATAACGAAAACAATATTTATGATATAAGCATAATCATATTACCAATTTAACTAAGTCTATGGCCTATGGAACCCGGAGGTTCAATGCAGCGTTCAGAAAAGCTCTCCACTGACTTCTATCCTTAGCCAACTGGATCCAGTTTCTACTTTGTATTCCTATCTCTGCGAGATCCATCTTAATATTGTCCTCCCATCTGCGCCTAGTCTTCCTAATGGTCGTTTTCCACTTGGTCTTCCAGTTAAGACTTTGAAAGAGTTTCCATCATAGCTACATGCCCTACCCACCTAAGCCTCCTAGACTTGATGGCCCTAACTATGTACAGCAAACCGTATAAAAATATATATTCCCTCATTATAAAGTTTCCGCCATTCCCCATTCCCGTTCCTCTTGGGCCTGAATATTCGTCTCAAGATCTTGTTCTCAAATACTTTTAGTTTACGTTAGAGTATGCGACCATGTTTCGCAACCATACAGAAAAACAGGCATGATTGTTGTTTTATATATTTTAAGCTTCAAATTCCTCGACAGAATCCGCGACGACAGGAGCTTTTGAATTGAATAATAACACGAATTCCCTGCTTTTAGTCGTTCTTCGTGAATATGATTTTCGTCTGTTAATATTGATCCTAGATATTTGAAACTATCCACTCTATCAAAAGTATTATTTAATAGTTTAACGCATCCCTAAATTGCTGTATTACGGTCCCGACGCACTTCCATGTATTTAGTTTTCTCTGCATTTACTTCTAAACCAATGACCCTGCAAGCGTTTAATAAGACCTCTGCATTTCTTTCTATTGTTCTCCTATCATCCCCTATTACCAGATTATTATGAATAATATATTGCATCATGTATGATCCTATCGTATGAAGATGGAACAGAAGTCCAACAAGCTTTCTCAGCGTGAGAGAAGTTACGTTGACGTAATTGTGTCACATATTTCACAAATACAGGAGTCCTTTCTTAATGGAGAAGTTTACTAATGTTTGTTCAGTAAATATACAAAGACCATTGATGCTTTTGGTAAGTTAGGTGTGTTGTCATCTTAAATCCTCCATCCGCTTTTGTTCTTCGCCTTATTTCCCTACTTTATGCAGTCTGGTGAATCCTAATGTTTAATTACTTGTTTTAGTCAGTACATCCTATAAAAGATAAATATTTAATGAAAAATATTTTAAGTTTACTTATGTTACCTAAGACAATTCAAATTTCTAGAAGAACATATGCTTTTATTACAAAATGAAGGCGTTTTTCTTTTAAATGTTCTCCTTGTGTGATCATCTTAATTTTTAATTAGATGCTGTTATAATTCTGTATTGTGTATATAGGGCTTGGAGAAAGGCCTCATCAACACAAGTTTACTTACAGTATTATTGAAAATTTTATTTGTAGTGAAAGGAAGACTGTTTGTAAATGATTTCAATGTATGTACTTACGTGTTATTTGACAAAGCATAATACCCTTTCGTGGCCATCTGGCTAAGGTGAATGTTGTTTCTTCTGTGCAAACCTGACGGTGGTTAACCTTCAATGCAATCGCACTTACATGTTAGAGTTACTTACGAAACAAACTGAGATGGTCTCACCCGAAAAAGATGTGGTTAAAATGACGACGGATGATTAGGTTATTTGAGTCAAACTTTTATCCGGATCATCCGGGTCTGGTTCTCGCTTCTCAGATCCAGTAACAGAAACAAACCTGGCAGTCCAGAAGAAGCCAAAATATCCGTTCTGTAGCGTTACTGCAGATTTTTATAGCTGATTATAATGATGCTCACTACTCGAACTCGAAAATTCACTTGTTTGATTCTTGGTGTGACATTTGTTAATAAAGATATGTCTTGTATATTTCAAATATAATTTCGTGTTTATTCTTACTACTATTTTTGAACATAGACTTTATAAAATAAAAAGATTTAACGAAATGTTGTTTCTGCTCAGCGGCATCTTACAGGTATACGTACATTCTAAATAATAAGTATTGCAGGTTCGGTTATTTGGACTATTCCTCATAAAAGAAACATGGAGCTTATCTTTCTTGTGATTCTAATTCGTTTATTCCCTGATAAACCTTCTTATTATATTTCAGTGCAATGTTTTAGCGTACACACAGAGCAAACAACAAGCAAGGAAGAAAATTATAGATGTAGTAAGAAAATAGTAAAAGAGAGAGAGAGAGAGAAAGAGAATAGTATCATGTTGGTAAGAATTACATTAACAGTTTACTCCCTGCATGTGCGACAGTGTTTCGTTGTCTTTGGATCATATCAAGTCTGTCCGTGTCACTTCGGATTATTGGTCATTCCGGGTCACCGGGTTACTCCTGCTTGTGCGTCTGTCTGGGCCACTCCTCGTCGTGTGTCTGTCTGGGTCAGCAGGTTACTCCTAACCACGTGTGTGTCTGAGTTTACTCTTGGCTGTGGGTCTCTCTAGGTCACCAAGTCTGGTGAGTAATGGGTCTGACTGTCTTCGTGACCCGTTTCGTCACTGAATCTCTTTCTGTTGGGAAAGCTCTATTTCCTCATGTGGGAAACCCTAATTGCATTATTTTTTGTACCTATCACGTAAATCAATAAGTAATTAGTCCTTTCAACTGATCTAGTAGCTAGCGCATGCATCTTGGTTGCACATGGTACTGAGTTCGATTCCCGATGCGAGAAATTTGAACACAATAAAGTGGTTCGGATTCCAGCTTAAACTGTAAATTGACGTCACTTATAGCCCAGTGTTCAATGGGGACGCTCAAATTGTTAAATTTGTTAGACTTCTGTGTGAAATACTGTATAATGATCATGTATGATTTATTATTGTTTCTTAACTTACTGGCATATATTATTTTTCTCGTGACTGGATTGTACACTTCTTTCTATCGCCTCTTTCTTTTTTCTATTTCTTCTTTATCATGTACTATTTTCTTCATAAAATGTTCATATTATAATTGGCGGGTGGGTGTGTAAAATGTGTTCAGTCAAAAGTTAGTGTTTCAGAGAAGTCGCATTTGAAAGTTCAAATATAAATCCAAAAATCCGGTTTTGGGTTTCAGACATAATTAAAAAAAAAGAAAGTCTTATTAACATGAAGAGCTATAACAGCCAACCATTTTCCCAAAACCAGATTTTGGATTTATGTCTGAACTTTAAATGCGATTTTTCTAAAACACTAATTTTTTAATTAAGACACTTTACACACACAACCGCCAACTAATTCTAAGAATGTTTGATATGAATTTATGTCTGTTAACTTTCAAATAAATAAACAAATAAACTTCAATAACAAAATGTATCAACAAGTACATAACAGAAGATTTACTTAAGCCTATGTCTGATATGCAACTTTACGCATATGAAACTGAATAAACTCGGTGAGGATACGTATATGTGATATTTTTAATACTATCACCTTACATAGCTAATAGTATGCTTTCAAACATATTATAAATATTATGCTTCCAAACTATGCGAACTCAATGTTGAAAAGTAGCCATACGTAGTAGATCTGTAACCTCCAGTTGTAATAAGAAAATAATGTCTATTCTTGAGATTTAGAAGCCATCTCAAAAAGCTCTTACTAGCTGTCTCTTATACTTTTTGCCATATTAACATTAATATTCAAACCGGAAGTGGTAAAAAGTATTTACAACTTCGGATGCACTAGACGAGTAAAATCAGAAATGAAACACACTTTTGTGGTATTGAAACAATATCAACAAATTGCTTCTCATAATGCATTACCACTTTCGCCCTGTAGCGATAAACGAGTATAGCCGATAACGAGTCATTTCTGGCTCTCCAGGTTTGAATAGAGTAATAATGGACAGCACTGGGCATATTTTGGGGACAATGAATAGTCTTAAGAAAATGCTTCTCGCTTTTTCTTCTCGTTTTTTCTATGAAAATTAATGTTTAAATGGAAAATAATAATAACTTTCTAACACTTTCGGTTTTAATAGAGAGAAAAAGGATGGAAGCTTAAATAATTACAGATAATCGCTATCTATAATCGTTTTTTTTTTTTTTTTACTTTCCTCTGCGGTGATCAAAGTTGAAACAGAAAATGATTAACCAATTTGAGTAAAGCCTTAACAGAAAAGGTGGAATTTCTTGTTGGGAAACTGATCTAATTTTTTAAAACTGATACCTCTTATCACTTTTGGTCTAATATCTGCCGACAATGAGATGGACAGACAGGCAGCAGACTGCAGACCTAATCGTTCGATATCTATCCTTTGCATAGTTGGAAAGTCTAATAATCAATCAAATGGAAAATCGATTAGTTGTTTCCTTACATTTAAGGTGGATCACTAGATGTTCTCGGTGTTATGCTAAACGCGGCTTGAATAGTGCGGCGTTGCCAGGTAGTGTCGAGTGTTAACTGGAGCCAGATAATAAAAAAAAAAGTAATCATGGAATTCTGCTTGGAAACTTAGAGAAATTAGTTTTCGACCCTTACCGTAATTCACTGCTAAGTTCTGCTTCTTGAACTGCAATGATAGAATCCAGAAATTAAACGTACAAATTTGGCAAGAACGCATTACGGCTTTCTGCGCACGTTTCGTGTCAAGTTCTATTTCCTTAAATGTAAATTAATATTTAAGTAAAATATGAAACATAACACGATAAACGGTCAAACAATGTATCTATTTCGTGATAAGATTGTTACTTTAAAACACTTTACGCTATTAAACATTTCATAAAACGGAGCCCTTCTAGTAAGATTTAACTGCAAGTGCCATCTTGTGTGCTCATCGTAAAACGAATCAAATATTATCTTTAATTTGTTACATTTTTCGATATCAGGAGTCACAACCGAATGAATCAGTGTCTTGTGCTGTAGCTGAGACATTATTCTATCTTATACTACAATATTTATAATATGTAACGTTTCATTGCGCAGTAGTTAAGGGAATGAGCTAAAATATGTACTGACTTCTGGATAATGATCCATCTTAATCGCTTCTTCATACTGACTTGAATCTCATATTAAATCCACATTCCAACTCCCTGACATTTAAGTGATTTGAGAGCGAAATACTTAATTTTTGTTTGTGATTAGAATCTAGCATTAAGCTGCAGATTTCTGTCTCGTATCGTTGGTGCTGAAAAGAGTAATTCTCATTAGTTATTATTATTATTACTATTATTATTATTATTATTATTATTATTATTATTATTATTATTATTATTATTATTATTATTATTATTATTATTATTATTATTATTATTATAAGTATTCTTGCTCTCGGCATATCTTTCAACTAGTAGGAAGAATTTTATTGTCTCCCTTAAATTCGGGTCAAATAATATTTCTTCCACTAGCGGACGCAGAAGGGTTATTTGGAGGGGCTGATCACTTCTTAAACGATGAAAGTAGGCTCGATGTACAAAGTTTTATATCAAATTAGAATAACTTAATGCAATCTTTATAAAAATAGTTATACTATAAATTTTGAACACGTAACATAACAAATGATAAGCTATACAAGCAGATTTTATATGATATGCTGTAATAATTATGATGTGATGCTAAATCGAGAGCTTAGAAAAAAGATATCTTTTGAGGTTCATCGAAATTAAATTACTTACATATTGTTCAGTGGTTTGATCCTAATTCCATTCAAAAGATAATTCTATTTCACCGAAAGCGGCGCTTAACGTTGTCTTCCCACGAGGCGCACATATATGTATGCAAAGTGAGAAAATGGATATTTATGCCTAGTGTTCCAAGAAGAAATCACGAATTTCATAAAACAGTTCTTTATATATATATATATATATATATATATATATATATATATATATATATATATATATATATATATATAAACGACTGTATATATTGCACTTTAGTGAGGGATATTTAGTTGCGGAAGTACATCTTTAAAATCTCTTTTTTTAAAGGGAGGAATTTAAAAAATGGTGTATACGGAAGTGTTTAAACATTTTCGTCGTTTTTCAGTGAGATATTCTACTACTGAGCCACCACTACGTCCTACTCGTGTAAGAATGTGACTTCCTTAACATTACTAAGTTTTCTAAAATTTTATAAATGTATTTTTAACAGTATACGGATGTGCAAAAATTGTGCCATCAAAATAATAATAATTATTGTATTATTTCACAAGATAACTGGAGAAAATCAGAAAAACTTTGTACGTTTATTCCTCAGATCTAAAGATAAAATTTATCTTGTAATTTGCTGAAAGAATCTTAGTTCCAAGCTCGAATAACTATGTATAACTGAACTAATGTCTGTTCACCTATAGGTCTGAAACTAAGAACCTCTTGGCAAAATACAACACGAGTATCAAGTTGATCAACTTCCTTGCGGAACACCCTGTAAATAATGAAAAAGATATCCATTTTTTAAAAAAGATACACCTGAGGCAAGATTTGCCATTAGCGAAAATGTACCAATTTTCCGTTAAACGTGACCAGTACTATCGTGGAATGTAAAAATATTGATGATTGATGGAATTTTCAATAATACAATGACATGTGTTAACAGACCCCTGCGGGCGGGTAAGATACACGTGACGTCTTCTGTAAGGAAGATCCATTACCAAGCATGATTTGGAAAACAGAGGTCAACTACTCCCATTCTGAAATCCGTTATTTCTTTTGGTTAATCCTACGTCTACGTTAGTATTCACACGAAGAGAAGTTACCATTTAGTTCCTCTTCATCTAAGCAATTGGGAGTAGTTTGAGGAAGCGACAAACAGAAGAAGAAAATATTCAATCATCTTTGCAATCACAGATCTCCTTGAGTGATTTTTATTAAGAGATCAGGCAAATTGATGTGCAACTAACCTTGCTGCAGGGTATTTTTAGATTGATAAGTTTTACCATAATTATATATGTTAAATGTAATTTTTATGTCGACTGCGTTTTTAAAACTAGGTTTAGTTATTAATATTAAAAATGGTGGGTGGAGTGACAAAAGTGATGTGTGATCTCTATAAATACAGCTTTTTGCACTGGAATCTTCACAGTATCTTTAGCATTTCTCTTTCTATTCACTTCACTGTCAATTTATCGTACAGCACCATGCAGTTGGCAATGGTAAGATTTAGTAATTTAAATCTATAGTAATATACAAAAGAGTAAAAGTGACACATTCATCTAGACGAGACCGCACTACTATAGTTAGAATTGTGAAATTTGAACAGAATATTTCTTTTGTCGTGAAAGCAAGCGATAAGAAAAGGCTCTCTCGAAATAAGTTTTTCGAGAAATCTTTGAAATCGTTCAGTTTAACGTCCTACGATTATGTCCTTGAGGCTAAAGGGGAGGATGGCTAAGGCAAGTGAATAATGATCGACGAATTGGTAGAATCAGAAACTGGGAGGAAACGAAAGTACACCCAGAAAATCCACGGACACGATGTTGACCACAAACTTATTTAGCCGGGGATCGAACCAATAAAATTCCCTGCACGAGAACTAATCCCTCTACCACTGAGCTACGTAGCCCCCAATACGTGCTCTGTTTGGGGCGCCTTAGACACTCGGTCATCCTAGAGAGTTTATTTCTTTATGTTTACTCATTTATTAGATCGATTAGTATTATCTGTGAAGAATTGAGTATCTCGTCAATCCCTGACGTTATGGAGATGAAACTCTTAATATAAACTCTTGATTTAAAGATATTTCAACTTATGTTTCGACGTTTTTAAACATACCTCTCTCAAAGATGAAAAAGGGACAGTTTCTATAATATTTAAATTGACCTTTTATTTAAAAAGTGCTCATTAACGTTATTTCAGCTTTTTCAAAAATGTTGATTCTAGTGGATAATATAAGATTGTTAGATGATACTGATGTTAAGTTAAAGTTTCGGAAAGCTGATGTCTATGATTACCTAGCCATGATTCCTATGACGTGTGTTTCGTCATGATCATTATTAGAAAAATCAATTATTCTGGCGCACTTGATTGCAATGTATCATGTTGCTTGATGCATCCTAATCTTTTCTCTCCATTTTCTCAATAGTTAACAAAATTCATTCTTCATCTACAAATCATAAATCATTTTGTTGTCTGCTTGTTGTGAGATTTAAATTGAGTATTAAAACGTACTTGTTGGTTCAGTGATTAGATTGATTGATTCATTGACTGATTTTGTAATTATGTCCTGCACAAGAAGTCAGGCAGTACAGAACGAGATCAGTAGTGTAAAGTAGGATATGAACAACCACGGTCTTCAACGCTCTTCAATCGGGACTCGATTCCCGGACATCGAGTACCGAAGATACAGACATTAAAACTAGGCAAGGGAGGATGGTATCCAATGACTAAAGAAGGAAATAGAAAGTATTTGTTACAGGTAAATATGGACAGACATTTTCTCTACCTGTTAAACAACTGTGCACGGTTTCTCAGTGGTAGATCTGTTTCACCTCTGGTTCTTGGTGTCCCTGGTTCGATCCCAGCTCGTGCCGACGAACACTATGTTTGTCGGTTTTCTCAGAGTTCTCCCGTTTCCTCCCACTTTCTTCATTCTACCAATCCATTTATCGTATTTTTCATCGTAAAGATTTCGTATCGTAAAGATTTCATTTTGTTAAAAAAAACTGCATTGTTTCGATGACTGACAAACCTTTATCTATTATATATTACATATGTCAGTAAACTCTCTTTTCTAGGATAACCCAGAAATGCTCAGACTTGCGAGCCATGCTTTGGGCTGAATTCGGCTCGAGTTCAATACTTCAGCTTCAGGCCGTAATAGTGCGAGCCCTTTAAGAAGATAGTGAGCACGAACGCTAATGACAGTGAACATGAAATCGAGCCGGCGCGAACCTCACAGAGGATAATGAACCTGAGCTCTAGTGATAGTGAATCCCAACTATAAAACGATAACTCTGGTATTACCTTTAGTCGATGCCCGCCAACCCTCCATGAAATTATATTCTAAGCTGTGAAACTGAGAGCAGCAGACCATGAGCATGAGGGGGAACTAAGCTGATCCGAATCTGAAGATCGTAGTCGATATTTCTATTCGCTCTCGAGAAGTAAACCGTTACTAATACCACAAAAGGCAGTTAAAATGAATTTAAAATAAGTTTCCTTTCTGATTTCTTTCGTAGTCACTAAAATACTTCAGCAAGTATTTCAAGTTCTTTCAAAACGTAAAAATTTTAATTTTCAGATCTTGAGTGCAGTTGTTCTCTTTGGACTGACAGCCGCTGAAAATCGTGCTTCCTCGTACGTTCCTCCTGGATTGACACCACCTAGAAGTTCTGATTCTTACTCCAACAGTGGTGGGTTTGGAGCAAGACGTGGATTTGGACAAAATGGAGGTTTACAGTTTGGATCTCAATCTCGTCCTAGACGTCAACCAGTTGCTATTTTATCCTACCAAAATGAAAACTTTGAAGATGGTTCTCATGAATTTAGGTAAGTGTCACGTTCAACATTACAGTTATAACTGTTATGTTCATAACTAAACCATATAAAAATATAAGAAATACTTTACTAACTTAATTTCTTTGAACTGAAAAAATAATTGGTCAATCTAGAAATACTTTATATCACCAAGTTATCTAAGACATCTTCAAATTACTTGCGAAAGAAAAGTTTCTCCCTTGTATATAAGGGTCCAACTCATAAGGTAAATAATTAATTAGAATGATTGTTATATAGTTATTTTCATTCTCATTAAATTTAAAGATACAAGAACTGGAAAATGTTTAGCCAATTTGATGGAAATTACGTTATTACATGTGTTTCTGGTTTTCATATCTGTGAGCTTACAATTAGTAATACTGTTTTTTTTTTCTAGCATAAAAATTAAAATCCAATAAGAATTCAATGGAAGATAAGCCTGTATGTTTGCTATGAAACAGTCTGTTTGTAAAACTAACAGATAAATACACTATGTAGATAAATCATAGTAAAATCGTATTTGCGGTTCGCTATTTCTAATACTACTGTTCAAAACTTTCTTAATTTAATTAGGTAAAAGAAAATTAATGTACTTTACTTTCAACTTATAATATTCAGAAAGCATTTTTGATTTTCTCATCTATATTCATTAAAGCTCACGTTTCCATATATACAAGAAAATATTCTGATAACTGGCTGATCGACGCCTGGGACAAACTGCTTATGGTAGAAACCTAATATTTGTACACTATATAGAATTTAAAATGTAAGGTACCACCAAGGAAGATTTTTTGCAAATTCAACATGGAAGTGTGGGAAGGTTGATAATGGGAGTTGCAATATCCCTTAAGGTAATATATTCCAATTCAAATTAGTCGAACACGCATTTCAATTTTTTTTAATATATTTTTGGCGTAGAAAACAGATGGGAAGAAAACTGGAGTAGAAATTATTGTAATAACATATGCATACCTTGGAATCCTATAAATTAGAGACATGGCAAGATTAGATAAATGATTTTTCATTTAAAATAGTTTAACACAACTTTCAGTCTTTTTGGATGTTTGACCTAGAATGGAGGAAAAAGGGGTTGGGGTGGTTCGCTAAGATGCCTATACGATTCGTTCGAATTCCACGAGCAAAACTTTGAGATCAGAAAAACAATGATATTTATATGGTACAAGACAAAGAACGCAAAATATTTTCTGCAGTAACATTTTGGAGCATTTATTAGTTAATAATAATTGAAGTGGGCACGTATTTTATTTTCTTAATTTGAGCTCAATGTCTTTTTCTGTATGTATATCTATTTTTTTTTTTTTTGTCTGAAACTAGATAAACACCTTTAGCAGATTAACATCAAGTAATAGGATTGTATTATTATAGCTTAACTCTTATAAATCCTTGTTTCTTTTACAGATACTTGGCCGCTGATGGATCTAAGCGTGATGAATCTGGTTTTGTGAAGAACCGTGGAATCCCAGAGTTTGAAGTACGAAGCGTTAAAGGATCATACTCATATAGAGGTGATGACGGCAAAACCTACACTGTTAACTACATTGCTGATGAAAATGGATTCCGTCCAACTGGAAAGCATATTCCTACACCACCACCAATCCCAGCAGCTATCCAACAGGCTCTTGAGCAAAACGCAGCCGAAGAACGTGCTGCTGCACTATCTGGCTACTCAGAAGGTTACAGTGGCGCTTCGTCAAACAGTTACCAACGAGGTGGTGGAATTACTGAAGCCAGTTACGGAAATGAACCAAGAGGCTGCAGCAGTTACTAATTATCCAGTGATTAACAGTGTTCATATTGTATAAAGTGTATAATGATGAAGTTATAATAGCTGACATGTATGTATATTGCTAACAATATGAGTGGTCCTTTGAAAATGAACTCCTTTATTTACGGTTCTTAGTTGTTGTCGGTAGATAATAATCTGTGATCATGAAACATATTTATTGTCAACCATTTGACAGTGAAGTCAACTCTTTTGATAATAAAAATTAACGTATTTTAAAAGCAAGGAACATGTTGCCTTTGATTGTTAAATACAGAAGTTGCCCGAATTTAATTCCAAAAGCGTTTTCTAATATTATGACGTTTCATGTTCAAATAAAGAAAATATAGTGATATTGAATTTGTGACAGAAGCAAGACGTATGAGTCTATTTTCTTATCGGAATCTTAACCGAACCGAAGGGAAATTATAGCATAATTGAAAAAATAATGAAAGAGTTAACACGTTATAATTAAAAATTAAAGTTCTGAAAAAATATTGATTAAAGATTAATGTCGGAAACAAGTAATGGTTAAAATTATGGTAATTTCAAAATTAATTCATTAAAATTAAATATATAATTTCTAGTACTATGGATTGTTTTGAACTGTGAAAGTTAAAGTAAAATATAATGGATAAAATTATGAACATGTGGCAATTAATCGATCGTTACGAATAGCAAGGGCGCAGATTCCTCTGTAAATTTGGAGGGGGGGCATTCAGATGTCGAAGGTATATATATGAGGATTTTAAGACAAATTGCACTCAAATTATGCGAAATCTATATATATAAAAGAGAACGTACAAAATTTTGTCCGCTCATCACGCTAATACGGCTGAACCAATTTCTTTCATTTTTGGGGGGTTATTAGGATTTGGACCCTAGATGGTTTTTATCATATCACTTTAATTTTTAATTACCAGTGTCTTGAGATAATTGACCATTCAAGTGTCCATAACGTACAAATCCTTTGTTATTAGTTCATCATAGGTAAAAATAAACGTATTTATATGCAACCCGCATGACCGTGTCACTCGGCGGGTTAACATAAATGACAGGCGATATACAGCGGAAAATAGCTTGAATCTTCTGTTTAAAATTTTTTAATTGATTTGCTTATTTTTACAGACACTTTTACAATATGCCAGCACCGGGATGACCGCAGCGAAGCGGGGCGGGTTAACATAAATGACAGGCGATATAATGTTAAGATTTACTGCAATCTTCTATGGTTTTTATCATATCACTTGAAAGCGAAAAAGTAAAAATTATCTAAGTAACAAAGTTTATTGCGTTCCGGGGTGACCGCAGCGAAGCGGGGTGAACGCTGCTAGTATTGTATATTCATAAATACAATAGGGGGCCGACATAAGCTTTGCGGGGAGGGGGGGAGGCTAGGATCGGCGCGCTTGACGAATAGTTAGGGTTTTCAGACAAACTGATAATCTATATATATAAAAGAGAACGTACAAAATTTTGTCCGCTCATCACGCTAATACGGCTGAACCAATTTCTTTCATTTTTGGGGGGTTATTAGGATTTGGACCCTAGATGGTTTTTATCATATCACTTTAATTTTTAATTACCAGTGTCTTGAGATAATTGACCATTCAAGTGTCCATAACGTACAAATCCTTTGTTATTAGTTCATCATAGGTAAAAATAAACGTATTTATATGCAACCCGCATGACCGTGTCACTCGGCGGGTTAACATAAATGACAGGCGATATACAGCGGAAAATAGCTTGAATCTTCTGTTTAAAATTTTTTAATTGATTTGCTTATTTTTACAGACACTTTTACAATATGCCAGCACCGGGATGACCGCAGCGAAGCGGGGCGGGTTAACATAAATGACAGGCGATATAATGTTAAGATTTACTGCAATCTTCTATGGTTTTTATCATATCACTTGAAAGCGAAAAAGTAAAAATTATCTAAGTAACAAAGTTTATTGCGTTCCGGGGTGACCGCAGCGAAGCGGGGTGAACGCTGCTAGTTATTAATAAAAATAAAATGCCACAGAATTATGAAACAATTTTATCAATGCTATAGATAGAAATAGATTCCCCTGCTGATCTAGTAGCTAGCGCGAATACATTTGCTACAAGGGGTCCCGGCTTCGATTCTTGAAGGGGAAGAATTGAAATTTAAACGCGTTACAGTGGTTCGAATTTCATCTTCAACTGTAGGTTGAAAAGTGATGAAGAACACCGACGCTAAATTTCAACAACAACATAATGTATTAAAAGATATTAACAGTCGGTTTGATAATGTCGGTTTGATATCAAAGGGGGGTACCTTCAATTATGGTGATTTAATTGCTATAAAGTTCTCGAGAGAAGGTCTCGTAATGGCTCAGTTTAGTGTACCAGTACTTAACATAGATAATTAATGTGGGTGAAAAGTAAAGAAACTGGAATAAAAATTAAACAGAAAATTAATGTTACTTTTAGTTGTGTTTTAATATATATGGTTTACCCAACATTGTTAGGGTCGTCAAGTCTAGGAGGCTTAGGTGGGCAGGTCATGTAGCTAGAATGGAAGAAAGTAGAAACGCTTTCAAAGTCTTGACTGGTAGACCTATAGGAAAACGACCATTAGGAAGACCTAGGCGCAGATGAGAGGACAATATTAAGATGGATCTCGCAGAGATAGGAATACAAAGTAGATACTGGATGCAATTAGCTAAGGATAGAAGCCAGTGGAGAGCTTTTGTGAACGCGGCACTGAACTTCCGGGTTCCATAGGCCATAGAGTTAGTTAGTTAGTTTTAGTTGTGTTTATTTAACTTTCATGAACACATACATTATTTTTTCTACGAGTCGAATTTAAGTTATAACAACTGCAATTTTTTCCCTTCAGAACTGGAAACAGATAGAAACATGCTGTTTATTTTAAAATACACAAACACTCATTGTCAAGGCGTGACAGAGATGGCAACACCGTACAGCACATAGAACTAGCGGCAGCGATGAGAGTGATGACTATTTTTGATACGATACTCGTAAAATGGAGACATTTTCATACAAAAAAAGCGCGTAACCAATCTTTTTTTTTTTTTTCATCTGCATGGTGTGACTCCGCTTACAATTCATCGCCAGTTGAATGAGGCATGTGATGATTTTGTCATGGATGTGCCTAATGTGCGTTCGTAGGTACGACAGTTCAAAGAAGGCAGAACGTCATATGACAACAATACAAGAGAATCTCGGCCTCGCACTAGCCGGTCTGACGTCAATGTGCATTGATCCATCGCCATTCTCATTCGGCGATCCTCCGAAACAACTTTCTTCACTAGATCGATCACGTCGTCTTGAGTGAGGCCGAGATTATCTTGGTTTGGTTTGTTGTCACACGACGTTCTGCCTTCCTTGTACTATCGCACCCACGAATGCACATTAGATACATCCATGTACCATTCATCGCATGTCTCAGTCAAATGGCGATGAATTGGAAGCTGTGTCACACCACACCATGATTACACGCTGTTCTTTTATTGAAAATGTCGCCATTTTACGAGTATCGTAAGTATCAAAAACAGTCATCGCTCTCACCGCTGCAGCTAGTTCTGTGTGCTAGGGTGTTGCCATCCCTATCACGCATTGACAGGTTGTCGCGTATTGGGTCGATGCATAAGTTCGTGTGGTTCTTATATTTTATACTTATTCTGCTTTTCAGTTCAAATTGAAACACTAATACAACATAGACATAACATTAACATATTCCACGAATGTAACAATACATCGCATACATTGCATACACATTCAAAAAGTGTGTCATTTCCGGCATTGTTTGACGAGGATTCTCATGAAGCAACTCATTGAAAGCGATTTTTGTCAAAATCTGAAGGTCTTCCAGAACGTAGATCATCAGACAAGTCAAACCGTCCTGCTCGAAAGCGGGAAAACCATTTCTGTGCTGTTCTTGCAGCAAAACCATTTCCGTACATTGCACAAATTGTTCTCGCAGCTTCGCTGTACTGGATCCTCGGTTAAACTCGAAGAGTAAAATGTGACGGAAATGATCACTTTTCTGAACTTGACATTCCATATTAGTTTGTCTGAAATATATAAAATAATAAATAAAAACTATGTTTCACAACACACAAACTTTAAACTACGGTAAAACAACGAAATAATGATAAAAAATCTCTTCACACCGCATTGTTGCCAACCCAAAAGAAAATCACACGAACTTATGCATCGACCCAATATTTTAAAATAAACAGTAAGTTTTCTATCTATTACCAGTTGTGAGAAAAATGGTGGCGTTATAACTTAAACGTATCTCGTGAAATGAATATTTAATATCTTAAGAAGTGCCCATTTTAAGGCAACTCAATATATAGAAAAAAAGGATAAATCGTCCTTTATGTATGTACATTCTTTGTAATAGAAAGTATCGCTTTTTTGTCAATGATGTAAACCAGAAAATAATTCACTATTTTTTAAAGGAAAAATTCCGTTACTAATGAACTATGTTTGAATAAGAAATAATACTTTAAAATGTCTATGTAGACTGTTTCCGCTTCTATTTAATTCATCCAATTTTAAAGAATAACTTTAAGTTCAATAATTAATTAGAATCATGTCTTATACATACTTACGTACACTCATGTCCAAAATAATTGTCGCATATCTATAACTATCTTCCAGTAAGAATATAATTTGATAATGATTTTGCAGGGTACTTTTAATACTGATACTATGTGTATAATCCGGAAATCTATATTTGTGGTAAATTTCATAGGAAAAGAATTATAAGTACGAAAATTAGAACGAGTAAAACCAAATGTTGCTGAATGGACAAGAAAGTTTTATTTTCGTTTTATTGTTCTTATTTACTGCTCTTTTGACATGAAATTTTTCGCATACATGTCTTTTCCGATTATACACATACTAACATTATAAGAAATACCGGGCGGATTCGTTATCAAATTATTTTCCTACAACAACATATTTATAGACATGCAACAATAATTTTGAACATGAGTGTAAATTATTGTCGCATGAAGTTTGAACATGTTTAAATTGCAAAAAAGGTAATTAATTTCGCATTTATTTACAGAAAATATCCTTTCAGACACCATTGTATTTTTATAACAGAAATTGCTTAATTCTGTGTCAAATCTCTTATGAGACAGCAAACAATACTACAAACATCTATATGTTGCACAGGGTATTATACTCTTCTTTGATAGACATCCCCCCCCCCAAAAAAAGTAACCATTTTCCGATTTTAAAGTTTCAGAAAGTAGTATTCTCTTTATATTATTTACATTGCAGTACTCATGTCAAAAGAAAAAAATCCTGTTGTATGCTGTATTTAACCATAAGTCCAGAGATCTAAAACAATTGAAAATTTTCCTAAAAATCGTTTTTGTACGGATGCTTCACTGCAGTTGAAACAATTCTGTATTATTTCCTAGTAAGAAACAACATGACATTGGTAAAAAATAAGAAATATTTTCAAAACCGGAATAATTTCATAATTAATTTTTGTATTTGATAGTAAACTTCAGCTGAACTACCAGGCAGAGCTTGTGGTGAATTTTTAAAGTGCGGTTATTAGAGTACAATTGAACACAGTATTGAAGTAGGTGAAGACATAACATTTTTGATGGCAGTTTAATGTCTTACTACAGTGAAGCCTCCCTTAACAGACACATTTATAATACGTCCACACTTTTTGTACCGGCAAAAACGTATGCTCCTTTGCGGAACAAAACCCTCCATTTTACGGATACTCAGATACGGACGCTTACAATCCTTCCCTTCCTTCCCAAAACATTTCAATAACCTCTTCATAACGGACAGGAATTATTCTCGGTTCTGCGATATATTACAGTACACAGAAAAGTTTTCCTCATAAGTGTATCTATTATGAGTCTAGACCTGGTGAACCATCAAACAGAACAGCTTCAAGCTGAATTTGAAATTCTTCTTTGTTTTTCCGCCCGCAATAAACTTCTTTCTGGTGGAAATTCTAGAAAACCTTCTACAAGCAATAACACTCATGTCCAGGATTCTAAGAGGACACTTGCTAATGAGTTTTATTACCCTTGTAGAGAAAAAAAAGACATGCCTTTTTCGTTAGTTTAAAAGGTTAGTTGGTCCTAACGCATCTTTTAAAAAGTTTTTAAGAATTTGAAATAAATGATAAACGCTTACAGGGTGATGGCATGTCCTTAAGAAAATTACCTTACAAGCATTGTCTTTTGCAGTATACGAATAGGTATATATTATCACAATAATATTATTTAACAGAAATGAATTTCTCCTTCACCTCTCCCAGTAATTCAAATACGTACTAAATAGAGTGTTTTCATATTCAATTTTACGTATTTACGCTCATATATAAATGCTGTATATTGCATACAATTACTGTATATTACTGCATACAATTACCGTTGGGAGAAATTAAATTCACGCGACCTCTCTGTAACGGACACCTCTCAGTAACGGGTAAAAACTCATGTCCCATTGGTGTCCGTTATTAAGAGGTTTCACTGTACTAACTTCCGTTTACAGTTCATAGCTGGTAGTTGTGGAATGTGGAATTGTGGGCCGTAGCCAGCCCCAAAATGTAGGATATGCTCGGTAGAAATTAGGGGCGCGCGATCCAAGCATATTATTGTTAATTTGCAAGCCCACCGTGAAAATCTTAGCCCCTCCCCCCTAGATTGAACGTCAATACGGGTCTGTGTGGAATATTCAGTGTTGTGATAAAACATCAGAAATCCCCATTTCAGTGTTTTTGTGGAATAGATATACTAAAAGAGTTTTAAAAAGAGGAGGAAAATTTAAATTTCAGTAGCTTGTCCCTGTCTGCAATATGGCTTTCAAGAACGAATACTGATTGTGAAAGGTTTCTCTCGAAATAAAGTTTGGTAATCAATAATAGAAGGCTACACATGAAAGAAAAACAAATGTGGAAACGTGCAACATGGTGCATCTTGAAATACAGTTTGGTAATCAATGGTAGAAGGCTACACATGAAGGAAAAAAATGTGGAAACGTGTAACATAGTGCATTTTTGATCAGAATAATACCGGTAATTTGCAGACAAGACATACAAGTAGATACTGCGCTAATGTATTGTATGTATGTTTTTCCCTTTCTTGCATGTGTATGTGTTCTTGGTGTATAGCTAATACAACGTATGGGTTTTGTGATGATGACAACCATGAAGATACTATGCTAATGTATTTGAAGTTTTTGGACTTGTAAAAGAAAAAAGAAGTAATTTGTTGTTAGTAACTACATCAAGTATAACTTCATTGTCCTAAGTAGCATTATTGTTTTTAACTTATATTGGGCCTATATTAGAGCTTCTAAAATAATTAACTCAGCGACAAAGTGAGAAATTTTTTATCTCAAAATGAGACAAAATACGAAATTTGTAATTTCAAATGCGAAATGGTTAATTTCAAATTGCGTTAAACTCTTGCCCCTAAAAATGGGCAATCACTTACCTTTACTACTACCTTTAAAAAATTGTGTACGATATTTTCTCAGCATTATCAATTCATTTCTCCTGTAAATAATCCTGTTTTTTACTAATTTTGCCCCCCCTTCTAAACAATTACCCAAGTGAACATTGAATTTACAAAATAGCTATTCAATCGTCTAATTATACCTCAATTAACATTTATCAGGTTTGTCCCATATATTTTTGTTCTAAATAAAAATTTGTTTTTTTAAATGAAAAAATTACCTGCTAAGTCACGAACCAAAGATCTTCACATCATGCGATTGCTATGTACAATAACTTCTGCAAGATCTTCAAACGTGAAAGTTTGCTCAAAATTGGATTTATTAATCGCAAACGAAAGCAGACAACTGTGATAAAAAAAATTTCTTGTCACCTAATAACCTGTTGCGAGAAATAGGTGTCGTAATAGTACAATTCCAATTACAGACATAGGCCAACATGTTTTGACCTATAATTTAGGTGCAAAATATTTTTTCAAGCGCTAACCCAAATTATATAATTACACTATCAGAATGAAGCAGGAGTACATTTTTGTGCTTATTTAATCAAATCACGGTCTATATATTATTGAAACAAAATACATTTGCAGACTTCCACATATTTGGGACGCCGGCTAACCCTTTATACATCATTACTACTGAAGAAGGTACTTCTTTATCAGGTATTACAAATTATATTTTATTTAAAATACACAAATCAAATAAACAAGCACAAATTAAGATTGCATACCTCAGGATGTCTTAACAAAGCGCTACATCTATCTTTGATATAATCTAAATCTATCCATATATTTCCATCTAGTAGCGCGGGAGGTCTCGATGGTATTCGCATTTCCATTCTCAAAGATCTCCTATCCTGGAAAGTACTTGAATCGAAGGAGAAGCTCGTAAAATTATTATGCGATCTGTTCAATTTAATTATTTCAGGAAAAGTTCCCTTGGAAGTTCGGCAGTTGTTTTTCAGAGCCAAACTTGTACTTAAAAAGAAATGTGGTGTAATTAGACCTATCGCCGTTGGGAATGTATGTATGTCGCAGAATATCAGCAAAAATTATACGCTTCAGAAGACGGGAGCATTTTAAGAACATTTTGTCTCCCCATCAACTTACGAGGAAGGTCCATAAACCGTGAGAGTTGAATTTTGATGAAAATTTGTGACAAGATTCAGTTCGAGTTGCTAAGTAACGTAGTAATAGTCACTCGATGCGCAAATGCTTCGTTGAACTGCTACACCGACGCCATCTTGAAATCCGTAGGCAATGTCCAAGAATACCCTTTTAGCACAAAAATGAAAAAGCTTCTGATATATCTGACTTCAGTATTGTAAAACAAGGTAAATCATCTATATGTGAGAGTACTTCCAGTGCATGACCGCCATCTTGAAAGGCGCCATATCGAATCGTCGTCAAATATGATAAATGGCAAGGGGGTCATGTGGGGTATCAAATAGCACTGGTATTTACTCCTGAATTCATTTCCGTAATCAAAGTTCAAATATCTGTTTTCACTTCAGAGTTAAGAGCTCTCTCGCTCACAGGAACATACAAAAACTGAGCAAGTAAAATTTGTGATATGAAATGCGATCGTGCAAACACTTGCATGATTTTAACTAATGCAATAGTAGTTATTTGATCTACAATAGCCACTATACCAATCAGATCTTGAGACTAATGAGATATATCGTTAATTAAATTGAAATGCCTGTAGTGAAAAATGGAATAGCAGCACTGTAACAAATTATACCTATTTCAAAATCGCTATATATATGAGTCTGTGTGTGTTGCGATTCTGCATAGCATTTAAGTGCTGTAATATAAGTTAGGTGTAACGGAACATATGGGTTTAAAGAATCTGTCTTGAAGTTAGTAGAAAATTAATACAAAAAATATTAGAAAAATAATATAAACTATTGCACATAAGCAAGTATTAACCTACTAACCTTTTGCTCTTCAATTGTGATGATGGAGATCCAAAACGTAGAGCAAACACTTAACAAATGAAATTTTGTCACAATCTTCATGACCACAGACACTATTTTCTACTAGTCTTCAGAACATTTGTAAATAAACCAACTATTGCTCCTGTTACGAACTCGTATTTCACGCGTGTCAAGTTAGACCAACCACCAACACCAAAACGACCGGAACATATCTCAGAATTATGGGCTATTTATGGGCTAATTAGTTGCTCTAATCCCAATTTTTGGGCTCCTAATGTTTAGCGGGAAATCGGATTCAAAGTGGGCGAGTCCAGTTTGATATCAAGCTAGAACCCCCCATATGGTTAGAATGGTCCGATCGAAAAAATTCAAACGCCAGAATTATGGGCTATTTATGGGCTAATTAGTTGCTCTAATCCCAATTTTTGAGCTTCTACTGTTTAGCGGGAAATCGGATTCAAAGTGGGCGACTCCAGCTTGATATCAAGCTAGAACCCCCCATATGGTTAGAATAGTCCGATCGAAAAAATTCAAACGCCAGAATTATGGGCTATTTATGGGCTAATTGGTTGCTCTAATCCCAATTTTTGGGCTCCTACTGTTCAGCGGAAAATCGGATTCAAAGTGGGCGAGTCCAGCTTGATATCAAGCTAGAACCCCCCATATGGTTAGAATGGTCCGATCGAAAAAATTCAAACGCCAGAATTATGGGCTATTTATGGGCTAATTAGTTGCTCTAATCTCAATTTTTGGGCTCCTACTGTTCAACGGGAAATCGGATTCAAAGTGGGCGAGTCTAGCTTGATATCAAGCTAGAACCCCCCCATACAGTTACGGTTAGAATGATCCGATCGAAAAAATTCAAACGCCAGAATCATGGGCTATTTATGGGCTAATTAGTTGCCCTAATCCCAATTTTAATCCCAATTTTTGGGCTCCTACTGTTTAGCGGGAAATCGGATTCAAAATAGGCGAGTCTAGCTTGATATGAAGCTAGAACCTCCCATACGGTTACGGTTAGAATGGTCCGATCGAAAAAATTCAAACGCCAGAATTATGGGCTATTTATAGACTACTTATTTACTTTAATCAAAATTTTTGGGCTGCTATTGTTTAGTAGGAAATAGGATTTAAATTGGGCTAGTCTAACTTGCTATCAAGCTAGAAGACCCAATATGGTTACGGTTAAAATGGTCCGATCGAAAAAATTCAAACGCCATAATTATCGCTATTTATATGCTAATTAGTTGCTCTAATCCCAATTTTTGAGCTTCTACTGTTTAGCGGGAAATCGGATTCAAAGTGGGCGACTCCAGCTTGATATCAAGCTAGAACCCCCCATATGGTTAGAATAGTCCGATCGAAAAAATTCAAACGCCAGAATTATGGGCTATTTATGGGCTAATTGGTTGCTCTAATCCCAATTTTTGGGCTCCTACTGTTCAGCGGGAAATCGGATTCAAAGTGGGCGAGTCCAGCTTGATATCAAGCTAGAACCCCCCATATGGTTAGAATGATCCGATCGAAAAAATTCAAACGCCAGAATTATGGGCTATTTATGGGCTAATTAGTTGCTCTAATCTCAATTTTTGGGCTCCTACTGTTCAACGGGAAATCGGATTCAAAGTGGGCGAGTCTAGCTTGATATCAAGCTAGAACCCCCCCATACAGTTACGGTTAGAATGATCCGATCGAAAAAATTCAAACGCCAGAATCATGGGCTATTTATGGGCTAATTAGTTGCTCTAATCCCAATTTTAATCCCAATTTTTGGGCTCCTACTGTTTAGCGGGAAATCGGATTCAAAATAGATGAGTCTAGCATGATATGAAGCTAGAACCTCCCATACGGTTACGGTTAGATGTCCGATCGAAAAAATTCAAACGCCAGAATTATGGGCTATTTATAGACTACTTATTTACTTTAATCAAAATTTTTGGGCTGCTATTGTTTAGTAGAAATCGGATTTAAAATGGGCTAGTCTAACTTGCTATCAAGCTAGAAGACCCAATATGGTTACGGTTAAAATGGTCCGATCGAAAAAATTCAAACGCCATAATTATCGCTATTATATGCCTAATTAGTTGCTCTAATCCCAATTTTTGGGCTCCTATTGGTATAGTGGAAATCGGATTTTAAAATGGGGCGAGTCTAACTTGATATCAAGCTAGAACCCCCCATATGGTTACGGTTAGAATGGTCCGATCAAAAAATTCAAACGCCATAATTATGGGCTATTTATAGACTACTTTTTTACTTTAATGAAAATTTTTGGGCTGCTATTGTTTAGTAGGAAATCGGATTTAAAATGGGCGAGTGTAACTTGATATCAAGCTAGAAGACCCAATATGGTTACGGTTAAAATGGTCCGATCGAGGAAATTCAAACGCCATAATTATCGCTATTTATGGGCTAATTAGTTGCTCTAATCCCAATTTTTGGGCTCCTACTGTTTAGTGTAAAATCGGATTTAAAATGGGCGAGTCTAACTTGATATCAAGCTAGAACCCCCCATATGGTTATGGTTAGAATGGTCCGATCAAAAAAATTCAAACGCCATAAGTATGGGCTATTTATAGACTACTTATTTACTTTAATCAAAATTTTTGGGCTGCTATTGTTTAGTAGGAAATCGGATTTAAAATGGGCGAGTCTAACTTGATATCAAGCTAGAAGACCCAATATGGTTACGGTTAAAATGGTCCGATCGAAAAAATTCAAACGCCATAATTATCGCTATTTATGGGCTAATTAGTTGCTCTAATCCCAATTTTTGGTCTCCTATTGTTTAGTGGAAAATCGGATTTAAAATGGGCGAGTCTAACTTGATATCAAGCTAGAACCCCCCATATGGTTACGGTTAGAATGGTCCGATCAAAAAAATTCAAACGCCATAATTATGGGCTATTTATAGACTACTTATTTACTTTAATGAAAATTTTTGGGCTGCTATTGTTTAGTAGGAAATCGGATTTAAAATGGGCGAGTGTAACTTGATATCAAGCTAGAAGACCCAATATGGTTACGGTTAAAATGGTCCGATCGAAAAAATTCAAACGCCATAATTATCGCTATTTATGGGCTAATTAGTTGCTCTAATCCCAATTTTTGGTCTCCTATTGTTTAGTGGAAAATCGGATTTAAAATGGGCGAGTCTAACTCGATATCAAGCTAGAACCTCCGATTCGGTAACAATGGTCCGACCCAAAAAACTCAAACGCCGGAATTATGGGCTATTTTTGGGTTAATTGGTGCTCTAATTCCGAGTTTGGGGCTGCTACCGTTTAGCAGGAATTCTTCATCAAATTGTGGGATTTGGCTTAACTTCTTGCTATAAACCTAGTGCTATAAATAATCAAATAATTAAAATGCCGGAATTATGGTTTATTTGTTTTCTAATTAGTTCCTCTAATGTCGATTTTAGTTCTTCTATCGTTCGCAAGAAATCTCATGCAAGATTGGTGCTGATTTCTAGATAACGTGGGATTTCTAGATAACATGAGAAAACGTCGATATTAACTGAAAATTGATTTTTTTGCATTCTCCGCGAATGCAAATATATATCTCTACTAGTAAATTTATGAAATGTCTTTTCACGTTTATATGTTCAGTATGTTTGGAAGCAAGTAGTGTATATATAGAATTTATATGGTGAAATATTATATTGTTTTTTTAAATATTTTTTTAGTTTATAGGAAATGCCTCTTCATCGTTGCTGGGGCCCGCAATGGCACAGCGGTAGAATGCCAATAAAACCCAAGTACATGGTGTTTGTCAACCACAAAGATCAATTGGCGCGATCTGGGATCGAACCAGGAATCACACGCACAAGAGGTAAACGCTCTACCACTGTGCCACTGCGGCCCCCAGCAACGGCAAAGAGGCATTTCCTTAGAAAAAAATTGATTTAAAAAATAATGATATTTCACTATATAAATTTTATATATACACTATTTACTTCAAAACATAATGAACATAAACACGTGAAAAAAGAATTCATGGATTTACTAGTAGAGATATAGATTTACATTTGCGGAGAGTGGAAATAAATCAATTTTCAGTTAATAAACATCGATGTTTTCTCACTGCAACTTTGAAAGTATCATCCCAACTTCTCTAAAAATCAATACCAATCTTGCTTGAGATTTCTTGCTAACGATAGAAGAAAAAAACTCGACATTAGAGCAACAATTTAGCAATACAAATAACCCATAATTCCAACGATTTAATTCTTTTGATCGGAGTGTTATAGCCCTAGGTTTATAGCAAGAAGTAAAGCCAAAACTCTCAATTTGATAAGGAATTGCTGCTAAAACGTAGCAGCCCCAAATTCAGAATTACAGCATCAATTAGAACATAAATAGCCTATATATCTGACGTTTGATTTTCTTCGATTCGAGATGTCTAACCTTAAGGAGAGTTTTTACTTGATGTCAAGCTAGACTCGCAGAATTTGATTATGATTTCCCACTAAAAGATAGGAGCCCAAAAATTGGGATTAGAGCAACTAATTAGCCCATAAATAGCCCATAATTCTAGCGTTTGATTTTTTTCGATCGGACCATTCTAACCATATGGGGGGTTCTAGTTTGATATCAAGCTGGACTCACCCACTTTGAATCCGAATTCCCGCTAAACAGTAGGAGCCCAAAAATTGGGATTAGAGCAACTAATTAGCCCATAAATAGCCCATAATTCTGGCGTTTGAATTTTTTCGATCGGACCATTCTAACCATATGGGGGGTTCTAGCTTGATATCAAGTTGGACTCGCCCACTTTGAATCCGATTTCCCGCTAAACAGTAGAAGCCCAAAAATTGGGATTAAAGCAACTAACTAGCCCATAAATAGCCCATAATTCTAGCGTTTGAATTTTTTCGATCGGACCATTCTAACCATATGGGGGGTTCTAGTTTGATATCAAGCTGGACTCACCCACTTTGAATCCGATTTCCCGCTAAACAGTAGGAGCCCAAAAATTGGGATTAGAGCAACTAATTAGCCCATAAATAGCCCATAATTCTGGCGTTTGAATTTTTTCGATCGAAACATTCTAACCATATGGGGGGTTCTAGCTTGATATCAAGTTGGACTCGCCCACTTTGAATCCGATTTCCCGCTAAACATTAGGAGCCCAAAAATTGGGATTAGAGCAACTAATTAGCCCATAAATAGCCCATAATTCTGGCGTTTGAATTTTTTCGATCGGACCATTCTAGCCATATGGGGGGGTTCTAGCTTGATATCAAGCTGGACTCGCCCACTTTGAATCCGATTTCCCGCTAAACATTAGGAGCCCAAAAATTGGGATTAGAGCAACTAATTAGCCCATAAATAGCCCATAATTCTGAGATATGTTCCGGTCGTTTTGGTGTTGGTGGTTGGTCTAACTTGACACGCGTTTACATTTCTGCCATGCATAAGCAAGCATGTCCTTTAGGACTAGCGCACAAAATTGATGATACACAACAGAATGCGTTTTCTTTTTGAAAATTCTGCCGTATAACTTGTACACCGAACAAGTGAACACCTGCTACAATCAGTTATTTATCACAGTTTTGATATGAAAACTAGTCTTGCCCTTATTATAAGCAAGTGTTTTATCGTTAAAGGTGGAAAGATGCAGATATTTAATTATTTTATATTGAAGGGAAAAGGAAGAAAGAGGCTTGTTTCATGGATTTCAACTTGGTATTGAATCTTGTAATAATCTTTATTGCCATCTATTCTTAGAAGGTCTACATGCATTCTCTTACCACTAATAGCAGAACAGACACAAGAAAAGTGAATTCTAAGTTTCCAGGTGTATCTTCTAAGAATTGGCTGTAAACTGATAATTTAAATCCTCTTAATTGTTCAATGCGTCAGCAATAAATCGATTGTATTTAGAGAAACTGTCAATAAATACATGAAAGTTTTTAACTTCGTAATATGCACGGTAAATTATAGGTTGTCAAATATGAGTATTGGAAAGGAACACAATATTCTGCAGCAATGATGGTCTTTGCGTAAGGTTTCTAGATTGGAGAATAAAACTTAACACACTATAATGGACCACGTAAAATTGCCTAGAAGATATTTTTGGTTTGATACAATTCAACGTCCCACACGCCTGCTACGCTAAAGGAGACGTGGACCTATTGATTATAGTGGAATCCGAACCATTTTGGTCGTTCAACTAATATGTACCAGTTTATATAATTTTTCTAATATATATCCCTTTGGTATTCTCTGCTTGTCAGTACTATTAGGCATGTGTTTCATCGACCAACAGTCTATTCCATCGCACTTTGAAATAGGTATAACTTGTAGCATGCTGATATTCCATTTTTCACTACAGAAATTTCAATTTAATTAACGATTTCTCTTACTAGTTTCAAGATCTGATTGGTAAAGTTGCTATTGTACTGCATTAACTACTGCATTAGTTAAAATCATGCAAGTGCTCGCACGACCGTGTTTCATGACACAAGTTTAACTCGCACAGTTTTTATATGTTCCTGTGGGTAAGAGGGCTCTTAACTCTGAAGTGAAAACAGATATGTAAACTTTGGTTACGGAAATGGATCAGGAGTAAATTCCAGTGCTATTTGATACCCCATATGACCCCCTTGCCATTTATCATATTTGACGGCGATTCAATATGGCGCCTTTCAAGATGGCGGTCATGCACTGGAAGTACTCTCACATATAGATGATTTACCTTGGTTTACAATACTGAAGTCAGATATATCAAAAGCTTTTTCATTTTTGTGCTAAAAGGGTATTCTTGGACACTGCCTACAGGATTTCAAGATGGCATTGGTGTAGCAGCTCAACGAAGCATTTGCGCATCGAGTGACTATTACTACGTTACTTAGTAACTCGAACTGAATCTTGTCACAAATTTTCATCAAAATTCAACTCTCACGGTTTATGGACCTTCCTCGTTAGTGTTTGTATTCCCAACGGAGCCGAAGCAGCTGTACGTGCAACCGGGTTTATTTTTCCTCCATTCACAATGTTCCTAAGGCTATCTTAAAGCTGGATTTTCGCAACGTATTTAACGAACTTCTCCGGGACCCCAGCTTCCTACAGTGTTGAATGAATTTCCTTCAATCTATCCATATCTTTACGAATGTTACGCTCAACCCAATGATCTATTCTTACGTCAAGGCACTATTTCATCCCAGAGAAGAGTACAACAATGCGATCCCGTGGGCCCAGCACTTTTTGCTATAACCATTTATTCCTTAGTGAAATAAATCAACACTGAATTAAACATATGATTTTTGGATGATGGGACTATCGCTGATGAACCTGAAAAAGTTTTTTCAACTCTAGCACAAATAAATGAGGACTACATTTGAATTTTTCGTGTGAAGTTGGGTTTCTTGGGTGCAGCCAAGTTCGACCTATTATTTAAAAAAAATTGACGAAGCTAGCCCAGGAATACGTTTCCTTAACCAGGATGCTTTAATGCACGTCCTGGGATACTAACAAGGTAGATGGACAAGTCTACCAAAAGGGCGTCCATACAAACGTGAACACGTATTATACATACATGCGTCGGAAGGTGATTCTTGTACCCGAATTAAAACGTAAAGTATAGACCAACCTAGGTTTAGAAATGCCTCGGAGTTATGACCACCCAAAAATTTTCGGAAAGATGCCAAAACAAACAATAACTCAAAAAACAAAATGTCGGCTCGAAATCGGACAAAAGGAAATGTCCATTATTTGTAGTCGTAGATTCCAGTAGTGTATAATCGGATGTAGCACAGTGGTGGTGCAAGGATGACTCCCAAAAAACTGAAACATTTCTTCGAGTATTTTATGAAACGTTGAATGACGAAAATGAATTGCAGTCAAGTACAACATTTCAACAACCAAAAGTACTAGTACATCGTTGAAATTAGAACACTTAGAATTGGAAAGAAAGAGATACAAATTTATGATTGATCTATTTTCTGTACACCATCATACACAGAGTCGTTATGAACCTATTCTGAACCAGTTTTTTTTTCATTTTCACACACTCGTAACTTGGACAGGAAGCCATTCATTTATCATCCGTCACCATTAGCCTGGAAGATATAACTGTGACATTAAAGACTACAAAAATAATAGCAAATTAAACAAAATGAGAGTAAAAAGAACATTTTTGAAAAAGATAATCTTGTGAAAACAGACTAAAATGTGTTTCGGGTGTCTACTCCAGTGGTTACAGAAATTGATATCGTTTCTATAGGTCGACTTTCAAGGCATTCTGCACCTAAGGTGGTCAAAAGCTGTATTTTCGGAAATTAATGTATTTCAACAATAAAGTCATCCTCAACAATAATGCATAAAATAAACACTTTGTTACCTTGGTAGTACCTCGAAATAAGCGTAAAAATTGTGCCTCACTAAGGGACAGCGAGCAATGGTTTCCTGACGGAACTTTCAAGAGTTACTGCTAGGATTTTTCCCAATCGTACACCGTACATGAAGATATGGGAAGCACACACGATAATACGTTGATAATACCAGCCTCGCATGCATTGCTGCCAGATAAAACGGAGCGAACATGCAAACAACTGTTTACATTTCTTAAAATGTGGTCTGGCCAGAACGAACTTCGAGTGCTGAAAGCGGATATTGAGCCGGCTGCAATCAATACATTGCGTGTGGTATTTCCTAATTTACAGGTTTTCGGCTGCCATTAGCATTTCAGACAGAGCATCCGGTGGAAAGTTCAAAGTATAGATCACGTCAATGAGAGATTGGCACAATAAGTTAAACCGCAGCAACTCTAGGATTACACCACATATCTTGAAGCTTGAGGTGTACTCAAAAGAAGATGCGACGTTTATTTTCATGGGTTTGCAAAACAGGGCTTACATTGTAATCCGGAGAGATCAAATTACATTTATCTTGACGAACGATCGCAATTGGTCTTGGGGAAACTACGAAATGGCGAGGACCTTAAAAGATGCTTGAGAAGCTTGAATATTTACAAAAGCTGGAATAATGGGTTATGAATTGCATAAAATTGATTGACAATATACCGTAGTATGAAGGTACCACCTTTACGACGTGCTATTTGCTCGGAAAATAAGATATGCTAAGGGACTTCTTAGAACCGCCTTGGAGTATGGAGCTAATGTTGCATGTTTCACAAATTACGTTTTCCTATGCTCTAAGGCGCGCAATCTTTCTTTGATTATTGAACTTCTAACTGAATTCTCAGATGTGTTGCTTATTCTGTTCTTTATTTATTTTAATTTGTTATTGTTCTATCTTTTGTTCGTAATTATTTTAATTTTTTATTATCCTTTTTCTGTTCTTATTTGTTTTTATTTGTAATTATTTTAGTTTTTTCTATTTCAATTTGAAATAGTTTTTATTTTTTCCTTATCTATTTCAATTTCCCATTGTTTATGTTGTTATTTTTCTCTTCTTCTTTACTATAACTTTTGTTTTCTCCTTTTGTTCTCTGTCTTCTTCTTAGTTATTTTAATTTCCTGTGTTTTCTTTATTATTCTTTTTATGAAACTGTCTTGTATTGATTCTCCTTTTCTACACTGTAAAAAGTCGTTGTGTTATGGTGTTAAGATATAACACCAACAAATGGTAGAACAATTCACTCTCCATTTGGAGCTGTGTGTCAAATGCCGGTAGTTGAAATGACACAGCCTGTGTGTTAAATTAACACAAGCGTAGAAAATTTGGTGTTGTTTTCTGTGTGATTGCCAAATACTGGCCATCTAACTATAAAGGCTTATGTCTGAAGCTACAATCACAGTAGAAAGCAGTACTTAAACAAATCCAGGTATTCGCAAAATTTCAACGTGCAAACCGCACGATGTATTCTCAATTGTTTAACATAATGTTTCTGAAGAAATATGTCAACAGCGAGAAACAGCACCGTATTACTGTGTAGCTTCTACACTGTACTAGAGCTCAAAAGTCAACACCGGCAACTGTTTCAAAACTGGCGAGAAACCAGTAGAAACTCGATTAAGAGGCAAACATACAATAAGGATATAGATAAGAGTTTCCTATCATTCTTGAATAAGTTGTTGGTTAAGTGTTGGGGAGGACGACAAAAAAGTTTATGAAGGTTTTCTAAATGAAGTGTTCTGTAGCAACACCGAAATAAGTGTCGTAGTAACACAGAACTGGACTCGAACTAACACCAAAAACGCTGTTACTCTGGTAGTCTAACCTTGAATTTTAACACAGAGAGTGTTGATTTAACTCCAGAACGGTGTTACTTACACGGCCTTGAACTTGAATTATGACATGGATTGTATGTCGAAATAGCAAGAAGATGATGTTGAAATAACACACACTCTTAAAAATTTCCTTGCTCAGAAATGAGAAAAATGCATGTTCAAAACAAAATAAGTAATGTTACTCATATTTGAGGAAAAATGTCTCATTATTTCCAAATGTGTTTTTATTTATGAGCTCAAGGCAAATTTTCAGGTTCCCATTTATGAGATTTTCTCACTTCTTAAAAATGAGAATGGAATAGTGCGTGATTTGCAATATCATAGATGATTTAAAAATAACGATAACAATCTTACCGAAATAATATTACTATGTTTTACTAGGGAGTAATATTGCTAGGGCTTAATTACTATTCAGGAAACGAGATAAAGGATTTCAGCTGTAGCAGAGTGCGAATGGATATGAGTACGCAGTAGGTGATGCAGCTGAGGTGGCGTATGAATACACGTCATGTGACAGCGGCGAGGAGCAGCATACATATCAACTTTCGAACGTAAGTTTGGGTGAATTGTAAACATACTACGATAGACTAAACGTTACTGTAGTACATTCGTTAGGGTGTAGAACGCTGACCCCCTCATACAGGTTATATAGGCTATAGCAGTCAGGTTGGCTCCTTTATGTATCAAAGTTCAGTACTCAATTTACATAATAACGAGTGCAGCATTAACAAGTGAAGGCGGGTTAAAGCCCCATAGGGCACGTTGTTTTGTATATTACAATAGAACGGGGAGGCATGTCAATGTTTTACACCCTTCGTCATTCGTTCTAATGTGCAAAATAGCTTATGTACGGAAACAAAGAATACATAAGTCATATGTGTAGTTAGAAACAGCGTTACAAACGTGTGATTTATTATTATGGAATTGTAATACAAAGGTGCTGATCACCTAGCATAGATTGGCTCCTCCGTTTTTCACTAAAAGTAATCGTTTTAATGACACGCGTTTGCAGGTTATTTGTGGCATAGTACTGTACGCATTTGCTCTTGATTTAATGTAGAGGCTGCGGTAGCTCAGTGGTAGAGCGCTCACCTCTGGTGCAATGAGGCCCTTGGTTTGATCCCAGGATTCCCAGCTCGCAGCAAGTGGGCTTGCTGGTGGATAAACACAGTGTGCATGGGTTTTCTCGGGGTTCTCCCATTTCTTTCCACTTTCTTCATTCCACTATTTTTTTTCATTCTCATCATCATCGTCTCCTTTAGCCTATCCAACACAACTGTGGGAAGTAAAACTCAAAGATTTCATTTATTTTTTAACCCAACGTCCCAGAATTGTGCTCCAAGGCTAAGAGAGACAGTGATAGAGATGGATAATAATGGTGTAATGAAAATGTGGACGTACGTTTCTTGGCAGTTTTTGCGTGGGTTTGTGACCTTGTTTCCAATCTGAATTGAATCCTAGCAGTGGAGTTTCAGCACATTTATGAGGGGCACATACTGTCACATTCCCCTGCAGTAATGAAGAAGGTGGAAGGTAAGGGGGTGAGTCCTGGAGCTCCGAACCTTCCCCGAAATCGCTAATTTTATGTAAATTTTATCTAATTTTAGGTGCAATTTTACATATTTTAATACAATTTGTCCTCGTATTAAACTTGGAGCCCCTCCGCGTTTCTTGTAGAAGGAAAATAAAGAATCCTGGAAAAGCCCAGGAACACGGTGTTTCTCATGTTGGCAATTTTTTCTTTTAGGGTAGAGAAGTAGGCATATTGGACTGCGATGACTCACTGGTAGAACTAGCCTCCGATGCATGTGGTCCCAAGTTTGATTCCACCTCCGTCAAGTGGGCAATGTGAGTAAACATCTTATGTATGTTTTCTCGGGATTCCCTCACTGCCTTCATTACAGCATTTTCGCTCATTATCATCATAACGTCTGCCTGAGCTTCGTAGCATAACCGTGGGACGTTACACTCCAGCAGAAATTGTTGCCGTTATTCTGAAGTAGACGGATAATTCTTGAATCTGAATTATCAAGAAGTTGGTGTAATGTTGGATCAAACGGGACAATCTTGAGTAAACCACGTCGATGAAAAAGAAAAGTCTTGAGAAAGTGGACAGTGATGAAAAGGAAAATGTTCAACTCTCTGATGCAGTAGGAATAAGTAAGGAACCTAAAATACAAGTCATCGTGGTATTCGTGGAATTTTCTTAAGTTGAAGTGAAGATTTAAATGTGCTATGTTTTAACAATATCTATAACTGTAGGTGTTTATTTAATATAAATTCTGGGTGTACTAATAGTTTGAATTTTTTTGCCGGTTTATATTTTGTTTATATCCTTTTCCGTCTTATCGTATTTGAGAACCCTGTTTCTGTGCACCGTTTCTCGCTTTTGAGGAAGATATTCCTCAAATCTTTTTGAGAAATGTGTTTCTCAAAATTGGGGTTATACGTCGCATTTCCTCAAATGTTACTTTCTCAATTTTAAGAAAAAATACATTTTTTCTCAAATTTGAGAAAGCATTTGCACCCTCAGAAATGAGACATAATTTCTCGCATTTGAGTCAATATTTCTCAAAATTATTTGAGAAAATCGGAATTTCACTTTTAAGAATGTATTACTCGGTGCACAGATAAGAAACGGATGTTCTCAAATACGAGGAATATTTTCTCGAATTTAAGAAACCATTTTTAACAGTGCAGGGACTGTGTTATACTAGTACTTGACATGGTATAATAATAACACAAAATAATTAACACATTACACACTGTGTTATTTTATTTGTGTTGGTGTAACACAACCACAAGTAACACTCATCACTTTTCCTCACACTACCGACCCTTACATGGTGTCGAATCAACACCGAAAATTCTAACACAGATCCGAATTTAACACCGCTCAACACCGGTATTGTGTTAAAAACGTAACACACCGCCAGTGTTAAACGCTAACACCGCGAAGTCTGTATTGAGTTAACACCGCATAGTGGTAGTCACGCCGGAACCACTGCCCTGTGTTAAATTTGAGTTGAATTAAGGCAACCATTTTTTACTGTGTATTGGTAATTGCAATTGTTCGTATTTATGTTAACTTCTGTTTGCTCTCTTCCTGTTCTTACTTAGTTTACGTTTGTTCTATGTCCTCTCTTCCCCTATAGTGAAAGCGTTTCACGATGGATCGCATGACTGAAAGGTAGATCGTGTGAAAATGGACGACACCTGCAGTTTGATTAATCCGGTAAACAGCACCGTGCGAAATTGCTCGATAATGAGCACTGTGTGAAATTGCACCGGGCAAAAATGCATGACATCCACAAAAATTTCCTCGTTGGAATTTATGTTCCATAAGCTTTCCAGTGAGGTATGGATTTTATCTCTGTGATGATTAGGGGCATCGTTAGGGCTGCCAAAATATTTCGGCAACCCTCGAGATAGACGAAAATATTTCGAAAAATATGTTCAGGATGATTCTCGTAGGAAACATGTTCGTAATTTTTTTCCTCATTTGGTATTGAATTTTCACTCTTCATTTCTTTTGTACCCAATGACTGGGCTATATTTGAAAATATTTTTTTTCCTGCGTACGACAAGTAACAGTGTTGCCAGATTCTAACAAATTTCTAAAACAAAAATTCTCATTAAGGAAAACTATTTCTGTAAGTTTCGCACAGGCACACAAAAGTTAGCTTGTTGGAATCTGTGTTCTATAAGCTTTCAACAAGGTATAGTTCATGCTCCTGTTTCAATTAGAAAGTGTACTAGGGTCGCCAACATAAAGGTCTATGATCTTCTTGAAATCCCTTTCGGTCTGAAAAGGAAAAATGAAATTATTTTCATTCCAAGTGTTAAATATATATTCAAAGATTCAATCTAACGGAAGTAGTCGTTACTCTTTGTGAAAAATTTAAACACTCTTTTTCCCATTGAAATAAAATTAAATCAAATTTTTAGTTTAATTCCCACGATTATGCCCTTTAAGCTAAAGAAGACAGATAATTAATTGTGATAAATGATTCTGAAATAATTGGTGGAATGAGAACGTGGGAAAGAATGGGAAAACACCGACAAAATCCATGGACAGAATGTTGTCCGAGACAAACTTTGTCTAGGACCGAATGAGGGGCACTTATCCGCAGAGGTGAGTCTTCTACCACTGACCCACTCTGTCTCCATTTTTACTATTACACAGTAAAAAATGATTGTGTTAATTCAACTCAAATTTAACACAGGGCAGTCGTTCCAGCGTGACTACCACTATGCGGTGTTAATTCAACACATACCCCGCGTGTTAGTGTTTAACACAGGCGGTGTGTTACGTTTTAACACAATGCCGGTGTTGAACGGTGCTAAATTCGGGTCTGTGTTAGTACTTTCGGTGTTGATTCGACATCATGTCAGGGTCGGTGTGGGGAAAAGTCTTGAGTGTCACTTGTGGCGGTGTTGCACGAACACGAAGAAAGTAACACAGTGTGTAGTGTATTAATTATTTTGTATTAATATTACACCATGTGAAGTATTAATATAACTCAGACCCGGTATTATTTCAACATTATTATCTTGTTATTTCAACACACAATCTGCGTCATAATTCCAAGTCAAAGCTGTATAAATAACACTGTTTTGGTGTTAAATCAATACTCTCTGCGTTAAAATTCAAGGTCAGACCAAGAGATAAACATCGTTTCTGGTGTTAGTTTGAGTCCGGTTCTGTGTTACTACGACATCTATTTCGGTGTTGAAATAACTTCCTGTGCGGTGTTGATGTAACCATTATTCTGTGTTGGAAAAGCTTGTGGCGTGCATGCTTACGATTACCGAAGATTCTACTTTTAAAATAAGAATAGTAAACTACAGAACACTTCATATAGAAAATCTTCATAAACTTTTTTGTTGTCCTCCCCAATACTCATTGTGAAGCATTTCTTGATGGTTCGAAACACAACCTTCACCAACAACTTGTTCAAGAATGGTAGGAAACTCTTACCTATATCCTTAAAGTACGTTTGCCTATTAATCGTGTTTCCTCTGGTTTTCCGCCATGTTTGAAACAGTCCCCGGTGTTGACTTGTGAGCTCTAGTGCAGTGTAGAGGTGATAGTAATACGGTGTTGTTTCTCGCTGTTGACATTCAGAAACATTATGTAAAACAATTGAGAACACATCGTGCAGTTTGCACGTTGAAATTTTGCGAATACCTGGATTTGTTGAAGTACTGCTTTCTAGTCTGTTTGACTGTAGCTTCAGACATAATCCTTTATAATTAAATGGCCAGCATATTTGGCAATCACGCAGAAAACAATTCCGAATATTCTACACTTGTGTTAATTTAACACATAGGCTGTGTGTCGTTTCAACTACCGGCATTTGACACACAACTCCAAGTGGACAGTAAGTTGTTCTAACCATCTGTTGGTGTTATATTTTAACACAATTGTGTTAACACATAGGCATGTCGTTGAAATAACACAACGATTTTTTACAGTGTAAGATAAGCATTTTAGTAAAAGCATAATGATAAAAAAAACTCAAAGTGCTCAATGCTATATTTGCAACACTTTATGTAAAACTGCTAAATTGTTTCGTTATTATTGTCACTATATGAATATAAAATGGGGGATGAAAATATTGTAAAAATTTCCCCTACCTCCCTAGAAGTGTTAATTAGTTTTAATACGCTTCTATATATAAGTTTTTTATGTTCCGAACATGAAATAATCTAAATTTTTTTAAAGGAAAAAAATTGAATCTGTTCCTTCTTTAGGGCACACATTTTAATACTAGTGACATAGTAAATACTCGGTCCGAACCAAATGCTACAATCAAACTAATTTCCCAGAGGAACACGATGTGGGTCTGTGTAGCAAACAAATATTCGGTCAAACAAAGTTAAAAACTTGTCATTCGGTTTATACGTAAGATCTCTCAAAAAGTATATTTTAAATATTTTTCATCATTTTTTTTCGTACGTGGCATTTCAGCTTTTATACTGCTGAATAAAATAGTAAATTTTCATATAAACCACGATGTATATGAATATTCAGTCGTATCTATATTACTTAATTTTATCGTATAAATATAGCTTATAATTAGTTGCTAACCAACTTATGGTACTGTATGTGTTTTATGTATAATATATACGGGATTAGCCTAAAAGAAATATACAACTTCAGTGGTCCTTCAAATGAAGAGATTTAATGACATGGTGATATGACTTACATGAGTCGGGGGGTACTTCTGGAAGCTTTTGTTGTACAACTATAGATGTTCTATGTGTGAACATTTGGTTACACGAGAAACATCTAGTCTGTAGTCCAATTCTCCCTAAATACGCATCAAAGTCTGACTGACCACCAATGGACCAGCATCTCTGATTCGTTCTTTCAGTTGCGTCAGACTCTGAAGCAGAGAGGAAACACACACTTTAATTTTTATGAAACCCCACTGAAAGTAAGTGACAGTGTGAGGTCTAGACTTCGTGGTGGCCATTGAATCATAGCCATGTTCTCATCAATTGAACGGCCAATCCATCGTCTAGGAAGAACTTAGTCAAGGTAACCCCTTACCAAGGGCGCCGATTTCTCTATAAATTGGGGGGGTCATTCATATGCAGAAGGTATATACACCCTGTTTCAAAAAAAAAAAATACCTATTTCGAATGCATATATTTATTAAACCTTAAGACATACGAATATGAAATTCCACACACATATTTACGAGCCTCTCAAGTTCCAATCACAGTTCAAAGTTCAAATTACGAACAATATCACATTGATACTCAAATTCATCCCATACTCGGGCAAGTATATCCTGCGTCACTGATGTTATGGCAGGATGGATCCGGCTTTTCAACTCTTCCAGCTTCTGTGGGAGTGGTGGTAGATAAACGTTGTCTTTAACGAAACCCTACAGGAAGAAGTAACAGGAAGTCAAATCCGGTGACCGTGGATGCCAGCTGAGACATGCTAAGTCGCTAGCTCCTTCACGACCAATCCAAGGGTTCGGTAGAATTTCATTCAGATATTCACACACATGGCGACTTCAGTGAGGGGGAACCCCGTGTTGCTGAAAAATGAAGTTGTCTTCGTGCAGCCTCGGAAACAACCAGTTTTGTAACATAGCGAGATACTGCTGACTGTTAACCGTGTTTCCATTAAAGAAGAATGAGCCGTAAATAGATGATCGGAATATCGCACAAAACACATAGACTTTCGGCGAATCTCGTACATGTTCAATGACTGCATGTGGGTTCTGTAAGTCCCAAATTCGAACATTTTGTTTGTTTACCTGGCCACTAACACGGCAAGTCGCTTCATTACTGAACACAATGCGTTGTGCAAAAGTGTTAATCATTGTCAATAGCATCCAGAATCTCGTTACAAATTGCCACACGTTTGCGTTTGTCACCAGGACGCAGAGCTTGTAACAACTGTAACTTGTACGGCTTCATAATCAACCGACGTCTCAAAACACGCCAAATTGTTGTTGTCGGCACTTGTAACTCCCGACTGGCACGACGAGTTGATTTTGAAAGACTACGTTGGAAAGCAGTTTGAATTCGGAGGCCCTTGCCCCTTACATCAGAATGTGGTGGAGCTCCATCCTATACAAATATGAAATTGTCACTATTTTCTTCAAGTTGTAGAATCAACCAAAGTTGCAACATGTCAAGGTACGTTCTTCCAGTAACGGTTTCTTCTTAGAAAAAGAACGGTCCACACACCTTTTTGGGCGATATAGCACAAAACACGTTAACCTTTGGGAAGTTCCTAATCTGCTCTACAATCTCCAGAGGGTTCACTTCCCCATATACGCATGTTATGTTTGATTTCGACACCACTAATGTGAAAGGTATATATGCAACTGAAGACAGTCATCTTTTCCTTCACAAAGAGTTTGTATGAACATACAAAACTCTAAACCTTGCTGTTTGTCACTTTCACTGAGACTTTGCAGTAATTGCGATCAATATAAATAGAACTTGAGACGTTTGCGTAGAATGTTCCAGACAATCTCTTGAGGAATATCAAATTCCTTTTCTGCACGTGCCACTGATTTCCTCGGGCTGCGAAAGTAGCTCGCACGAACGCGCTCAACTGTTTCATTTGACACTGGAGGTCTTCCTGTGGATTTCTTCTTACACAGACAATGTGTTACTAGAAATCTGTGCACCCAGTCATAAATGGACTACCGTGTGGGTGGTTGTTTCCCATACTTTGTTCTAAAATCACATTGCACTACACTAACTCAATTTGTCCTAACATATTCCAGAATACAGAACTCCTTCTCAACATGCCTCCCCATATTCCTCCAAGCCACGTCAAGGTCAAGGTCCAGAGCAAGACCGCTTAAGTCACGAACCCGTCACTGAAACAAAAGAAAAACTGTCAACCGCAAAACTTCAAGTATGTACCCATGTACCACAGGTAAAATCCTTTTGCTTAAAGAAAAAACATAATATTTTATACATAGTACAACTTGTCTATTTCTTTTAGGGTAACCCTGTACATATACAGATGAAGGGTGTCCCATAAAGAGCACAGCTTTTGAAATGCTCGCCATTTCTGTTCTATTAAGTTGGCAGCACTGAACGTTATACAATTTTCTCTGTTGTTTTCTAGCTAGTAGCGCATGATCGTCATATATTTTCTAACGGGTAGGAATGGAGCGCTTCATAATGGAAACAGTGTATTGTCATAGTGAAAACTTATTACAAATGCAGTTAATGCTGTGCAGAGAGTGTTCGCAAACTCCGTGCTATTTGGCGTTCCGTGATTACTAATCACAAGGACAACAGATTAAAATCGTGTAACTTTCAGTGCTGCCAACTTACTAGAACAGAAATGGCGGGCATTTCGAAAGTTATGTTCTTCATGGTTCTTTATGATAACCTTTAGATAATATTTCAGCAAAACAAGATCTAGTAACTGGATCTGACTGGCATCGAGCGATATAATTTCTAACGCCATCAAAGTTCGTTTCCTCGATTTTCTCGTATACTACGGATGATAATTTTCTCGCAAGCACGTCAATCTGTTTAGTTCGATGTCCTTTATCGATAGATATATGTCTAATATTTAGATAATATTATATTTAAACATCAAATTAAAGTATAAGAGCTAATGACAATCCTATGTCATTAAACCCTCTACTATTGTGTTTTTTATTGTGATAATAATCAGCTTAACTAGCATATACTTTACTACTAGCTTCATCTTCATGATCAGCAGCATTTCGTACAGCGTATCGTACAGCAGCATTTCTCAACCTATAGTCCGCAGACCATCAGTAGTCCGCAAAGATATTGAAGGTCGTTAATTGAATTAAAAATAACATCACTAAACAAGTTAAAATATAATGAGTAAACATTATTCCCTTCAAATGGACACTGAAAGCCATTCTTTTAAAGATCTTCCAATATTTGAACGCAGTGAACTGTTCGTATACCCTAGATTCTAAAATTATGAAACATATTTCAGTGATCAGACAAAAATTTGGTATTTCCAGAAAATCAGTAGAACTACATAGCTGCAGTTGTCATTAATTTGAAAGGAACTGAGATGCCTGTCGACAACAGACTAATACTACAGAAATAAGAAAGAAAAACAAAAGACTGTGAAGTAATCAAGGATTTTATTGCTTCTCCTTTCCCTTTCTGTTTTAAGTTAAATGTGCTTTCCATAATTGAACAATCTAATTGTTGTTTCTTGCTATTTATGAATAGCTTTCCTCTGTCAATTAAAGCTCACGTCAGAAGATATTCAGAGTGCTATGTTATAGTTGGGCAAAATGTGCTGGCACTTAACTCTAGTTTTAAAATATTTTTGAAATGTGTCTTAGTAACAGAAAAGTGGCTTAGGACAGGGGCTTTGAAATGGAAAGTAAGAAATGCAAGTGAAACTAACTTTAAATATGAAGATACTGCACATTTACAGACAGTTTAAACAAAAAATGCAGTATAATAGGAAACGTGTTAGTATAATATAATACAGAGGTGGATCCAGGACGGACTTCTAGGGAGGCGGTGGGTTGTAATACTGCTACTTAGAGCTACTTTTAAGATCTCCAAAATCTGGGATGGGTTTCATTTATATATAAAATAAGGAAGTTTCCTTTTGGGGAGGGGGAATGCGATAAGGGCGATTGCCCCTTCTGGATCCGCCCCTGATTTATGTTAGTATAAAAGGAAGTCAAACCAGAAAAAGGAAACCTCACTCTACCGGGGAAAAATATATGGACCGAAACGAAAAGGAATGAAGATATACTAAAAGAAGCTAATGATTATTTATTTTCATTAAGGTACGAAGTTTTACTATTTGTAAATGAACGCAATTCAGATCTTGCCTCACTTAATTTTGACGACGCATGGCTACTGACATTATCCTATTTTTAAAGCTTGAAAAAAAATAAATGAACTAGTTATCTGCCTTCAGGGAAATATCTTTCAATTTTCTTCATGTTTACAATATAATTTAGAAAAAAGAACTCGTGTTATGGACTAGCTACATAAAGAACAGGCAGTTTGCTGTTTTATTCCAACATTGAAATCATTTTGAATGAATGTCTTGAAAGAGTTTGCAGCCACCTCAAAACTGTAAACCAAAAATTTGAAACATATTTTCCACACTACATGTACGAGAAATTTCTGTGGATTTGCGATCCGTTTGAAGCTTATACACGAGAATGACCTCATTATGAAGAAAATACAATTAATTGAACTTTCAAGCGACAATGGGCTTAACACGTAATTGATTCTGGATATCGCCTTTAGTGAGTATTGAATTTCCAGAATTATCTGAAGAAGCATTGAAAATTATTATGTAATTTTCAACAACCTGTCTTTGTTGAAAGATGTTCTTTTATCGCTCTTCAAATAAAAACTAAATACAGAAACCGACTTAATGTATGTACCGAACAAAGTTCGACTAAATTTGATTATTATTGAGCCAGATATCCAAGAGTTATGGCATAGGAGACAAGGTCAACCATCTCAATTAATATGAGTAACAACCTAATTATATTATTTATTTAGCAAATAAATATTAAAAGACTATTGAAAATATAATTTGACTTTTTTACAATTTACTTTCAATTGAATGATCATGTTTCCGTAGAAATTCAAAGTATCTTTTTAGATTTATTACTGTCTAATGGTACAGTAGGCCCCAAATATTTAGAATATACATAAACCTACACATAAAAAAGTGGATAGGCAAAATTAATGGTTCGTAGAAATATTTCAGCCATTTTGGAGATCTTCGGATTTACAAAGTTAGAGAAACGCTGTTTTACAGAATCATTTTTTAGGTCAGGGTTTATTAACTTGGGGGTCACGAAGATAAGCGGAAGAGATAAATATAACTTGAATTTAATACCGGAAAATATTTTTAAATATTATTTTGAATTTTGTTCTTATAGGCATATTTTTATTTTTATACATACTGTTAAGAACAACAAAAAATAGGTCTACTAACCATTTTCAACAGGTGCAAATTTGTTTAAAAATCAATTCAAATGAAAGAGGTATGATATGGAACTAACGAGAATTGCATATTAAAATACCAGAAAAATACAAATCCAACAAAACCTGCATATTAAAATACAAATAAAATTGAAAGCTAATGAGATACCTGAGCATAGTGTGATTTCATTAGTGCGTCAATGTCCGGTTCAATCCTCGTGAAGCACATTATCAAGTCATTCAAAATACTCAATAACATTTTTAACAACTGTTCTAGTCTTTCTTTAACCAAAATTAGAAAGTTTATCATATGACCCAAAATTAACGGAGTTATGAAGTTTTAAAAGTTTCAAATGACCTCCAGTTTGAAACAGTATGACGAATCGTATTCGATATTTGTAATGTGAATGAACTGACAAATTTGGTTTTAATATATTGGCTTTTAGGGAATTTGCTGTATCCACTATATACAAGAAATGGATTCTAATATTACCGGTATAGAAATAAATGGATATTATGAGATATCCGCAATAGATATATTAAAAATCCCACATAACCTTATCACAAACCAGAAATTATATGGGAGTTGCTGGCAAAAAGATGTGATAAAATAGGGTCGCGATAGGAATTAGGTTGAGAACCACTGTTTTAGATTTACAAAAGCATTCATTTCTCTTGATTTTGTCGAAAATTGCGCATTGGAATTAAGATTCACTCTCATAATTTAATTCAGCTCTATAAGAAGTATTGATTGGTATATTTCATCATTGGTAGATAAAATATTTCTCCCTTGAATTCCAATAATGCTGAAGAGTATATTTACTAAGTTTGCACTTCAACAGCAAAATAGAAAACAAGCAGGCATATATATATATATATATATATATATATATATATATATATATATATATATATATATATATATATCTTCATTCTTCACAAGTCCTTCATATACTCTTCTGATTAACTATAGGCCTACATCACAGAACCTTGAAATTAATTGTATGCGTTGAGCTTATTTTATGTGGGAAATAGATTTCTGTACAAACAAAACATTCTATCATAACGTTTACACTTGTTTTGTTCCCAGTAATCACTCTCATTTGTGGGGTTGAAAGTACTATATATAATAATATATAAAGACTTCCTCAACAAGGCCATAATGATCGTCACAGACTTTATATGTAAGTAATTAAAACGGATAATTAATATCCAAGTAAGACATTCTTTTCTGTATGCATAGAACAAAGGTTATGGCCGAAGTTTCACAGCTTCTTTTTCAACATGGTAACGGAACTGTATTAATATTGTAGGTAGAATGTATTGTGAAAGTAGGGAGAACGATGGACCTAGTAGTATTCCTTAACAATTTATTGTTGGTATATAGACCCCCTATGATGATGATAACTATATTAAAATATATTACTATCTGTGTTAACTGTAATACAGAGAGCAAACATTCAGTTTTACTTCCCACGTTATGCCGGCTAGATTTAAAGAGACGGTGATTATGAGAAATAAATGCAATAGTGGAATGAAGAAACTAAAAGGAAGCAGGAGAACCCAGAGCAAACCCACGAACACGGTGTTTTTTCAGCCACGAAGTCCACTTGCTGGGATCGAACCAAGGATCCTACGCACCAGAGGTGAACGCTCTAACACTGAGCCCCCGTGCTCGCAACTTTGATACTCATATGAAGTGAGGTTATTTGAATTTAATAATAAACAATATATACCATTTTCTTGTAGTATATATACTAAGTAGTACATTCATAGTACATGGTACGTTCCAAACAAGAAAAACAATATAAATGTATATTGTTTCTCCTTGATTTAAGGTTAGGCAATTACTGTGTTCAATTTTGGAAAATAAACTGTCAATGTTTCCTTCAATATTTGTCATTAACCAATAAATACCGTAGACAAGAGAAAGCTAGCCCGTAAAAAGGTTGTGGTGCACATATTAGAAAGACGCCAAAAAAGAACGGTAGTACAGGCATTGGAAGAATGCCACATCGATTCGCAGAATAAGTGGTATTATGCCATTTATCTATTTCTGTCCTTAATGACATATATTATTTCTTTAACCACGTATAATTTCAACTATGACATAAAATACAATTTTTAAATAAATATACATGAAATATACGTACTGTTTTAGTTTGATATTTGATTACACAAAACGGCTGCAGATGCTCAATATAGGTATAACGTAGGCCCTATCAACTTTAGAATCACTTCGGAACATTAATTCAGAAGACACGCAACGTATTTTCTGAATTATTCCAAAATATATTATTGTTGTGTATTATAATATTTTCTGACCAGAACAAAATGAATTATTTAATAACTATACGATTTTTGTTACAGTTTCAAGGACCTAACGTCCTCTTCATCAGACATTGAGAAAAAAAACAGATGACAGCAAATCTTATATCTTCCTCAGCCGTTAGTTAGCATATTCATTTATATAATTTTAATTGTTTATATATATATAATTTAAATTTATATATAATTTAAACTAATGTTTAAGAAAAAAAACTATATGATACTATGTAATGGCTTGATATAATCTCTGATAGTTTCAAGTTTTCTTTTCAGATTATATATTTTTATTTAAGAAATAAAAAAAATGAAAGTTAAAGAACATATTAATGTCGATTCATGGTCGGAAACAAGAAATATTAAATCAGAAATAATTATGTAATTATAACGTCAAAAGAAAAACTATTGTCCAGGAACTGTTATATATAAAACAATTCTTCTCAAAGTATAAACACCTCATCCAGTTCCTTGCCAGGTGGTAAAGTGCCAAGGACCGACGAGACGTTACCACATTGGATAGAAACGGATATGCGCTGTATTAGATAAGATGTGGAGCGAACTTCGCCGGAAACACAAGAAATGCGTCTTCCTACCTCCCTAATGAATTCAAGACTTCTTGCACCCCAAGCACCAAAGGTTTCAATAGCGATTGGAGTGAAAACAAACTTTTCGAGAAGGTTGTTGTATTTTCTTTGCTTTTCAGCTTCTCTGCGATTAGCAACCGCTCCAGCGTTCATTACTGACAGAGGGAGACTTGAATGAGCGTATGTATCAGCGTATGTGAAGTCCCACAATAAACATTTACCTCTCATCCATGGAACCAATGTCATCCCATCCGGTCGCTTTCCATCAGAACGACAGCAACCAGAAGGTTCCCGTATTGAAGGAAACCCAGCTGTGTTGAGGGTTTGTAGTATTATATCATTTACCGAGGAATGTCGGGCGAATCTACCAGCGCTCTTCATGCATGAAAGGCCATGCAGGCCACGTTGGTTAACCTCATCCGCACAAGCTGGACAGCGATGAGGCTCACAAACTGCTAAGCCTAAACGTAAGGCTGCAGCAATTCGAAAGCTTTCATTTGACAAATGAAGGCCTAAAGGCGGAGAAGGTATCGCCATCAACCATGCACCCACTTCGGGAGACGAGGCAGCAAGAAGCCTGGCTTTATCTTCCGGAACAACAACACATTGTAACAAATGATTATGTAATTGACTCTTTGTTAATCTCCGGAATTATTTTCAATATTATATACATTTTCTGGGAACACCACAAAGGGGAAGGCACATCGGAAATTAGCTAAATTGCTCGAAGGACTAGTCCATTCTTGACCGAAGTTACGTTCACAATCATGCTCGACAGCGTGTCGAAGAAAATATAATGAACAACCTGTTACGCCTTTTCAGGCACTTCCTATTTTCGTGACCAAGTCACCATCAACTTCATTTTGAAATATTGGGTATTTTTATTGCTGGAAAGAATCATCGGGTTAAAAGAAGTAAATATTTGAAGATTATCCAGATGCCTAGACAAAATAAAATGTGTATAGTTTCAAGAGGAGGTAATTTTTACCCTCTCTGTATACCCTCCATTATATCCCTAATACAACTGTTTATAAGTTATTTCACTATTAAGTTTTAGTGGCTTATTCTTGATTTCTTCAGTAACATTTTAAATTCAAAAAAGACTAAATAAATTATTGTTGATCTTAGATTTGTTCCTCAAAAATAATATCATCCTTAGGTCAAAACTGTTGAAACATTTGAGTTTTACCGTTTTAGTATTCTTGTTTTCAATATCACATTTTATTCTTAATTCTTTTTGCTCAATTGTTTCAAAGTTCGTAGTCTTCAGGATGCTGTGGCACAATTCTAGAGCTTTCACTTCTGAATCAGGTGCACACTTCCCTGATTCGATTCCACCTCCGGTAAGTGTGTTTTGGGATGGATAAGCATCATGTCCAAAGGTCTTTTCAGGATTCTCCCATTTCATCCCAATTTGTAGATTCAGGTGGATGGAGACATGGGCCTAGCACATTTGATAGAAGCATATCTTGAAAAAGGGTATAGCACAAAACTCGGTATTTGCGGTAGGAACCGCAAAACCTTGGCATAGAAAAAGCTTTTAATTTCTAAAGTGAGGGCTGGAGACATAGACGCTAGTATATTTGATAAAGGGAAAACTTGGCAGGACAAAACTAGGGATTTGTGGCACAAAACGGCTCAAAACTTTGACATGAAAAAAACTTTCAATTTGTAAAGTGGGAACTGAGGACATGCGTTCCAGCATGTTTGATAAGGGTATCTTGGAAACGGGGCAGCAGAAAACTCAGGGTTTGCAGGACAAAACGGTGCAAAAGTAATACAAAACTAAGGTATAGAAAGAATGTTCAATTTGTGAACAGGGTGGCTGCATGTCTTCATCCCCTCGCCGACTGGTTATCGCAGATAACTCGGAGTTTGCAGGCATCATTTTACAGACCTTTCCCCCAATTCTACCCCTCAAAAACATGTTCTCAATAATGAAACTCTCAAGAATGAGGGAAAGAAGATATCGAAAACCTACTATTCTCCAATTTATTATTGATTCAAGGTATTTTTGGAAAAAATTTTGAAATCAATCTAGGCTTTGGCTGAATTGTAAATATTGCCACTTTCTACAAAAAGACATTAGTAAGATTGGAGAACATCTCCAATCATTCATTGGTGGCTGGCGCTCCTTTAAACTAACTATGATGTCATGTTAAAATAAATTGCTGAGTGCCTCCTCCCCGTTCTATTGGAGAAGATTACTTGAGGTACTGCTAATAATCGTATACATTATTACAAAAGAATTATTTGTTTATTTGAACGATACAAATGTTTGTGTACACTACAAAAGAATAAAAATCAGATTTTTCTTTCTTATGTTCTCGTAATTTGCCATAAATAACCAGCAAGTGATTGTATTTTTACCCCATCAGAAAACGCTGGATGACACATTTCAGTGATTTCAAGAAAAGCGGAGAAAACCTATAGTGTACCCCTGAATTACAGATTACTCCGCTCGGAGACCAGTTTCTCAGCTTACCAGTGCCATCACTTGGGCAATGGAGAATTCAATATATCGTCCCTCTCGAGAAAAATTGGTGTATCTCATTTTCTTAGTTTCTCCAGAAGACAACTTGAAACCTTTTGTCATTGTTTATTCTATCGTCTTGTTTTAAAATTTCGTTTAATATTCTGAGTTCAAATATCCTTAGATATATAATATACGAGATCAAACTACATTTGAAAAGCAGATGATAAAATAAACATTGAGAAAAGGTTTAAACTTGTCTTCGGGAAATGTTCAGAAAATGAGATACGCCCCTTTGTTTCAAGAGGGACGATACAGAGGTCATGTTCCATTCAGCATAATCCAAAATATGCCATACAGCGTTATTCGGTGAGATGCTTCAATTTCCAATAGCATATAACCTACCACGTGGAATGTGTATTCATTCCTTCACAACGATCAATTTATGTGTATTTGTAACCGTTTTAACGTTTGTGAAGAGAAATATGTCCACTCGAATCTATGCTATCCATAAGTTATATGAAGTGCCAATGCTAGTCTATCCGTCTGTCTTTCGACATCAGAATAAAAAGTGGCAAAATAACTTGTGGATAAGCAGTTAGCGTTCGTTCCTTTGGGACAGGAAACCCGGATTCAATTTCAGGCAGAAGCTTATGTGGTTCGAATCCCACGTTAAATTGTAGGTTCAGGACTCATACAGTACGGCCTTTCCCAAGGCTTGTCAATTACTAGGTTTAGCCTAGTAGTCCATAGACGGTCTCAAGTGGATGCACGCGTACCAGGGGCGTACCCACGGGAAGTAAACCGGGTCCGGGCAACACTCCCCCAAAATGTTCTAGCTCAAGATACATTTGTACACTTTCTCAATAAAGCTACATATATTTGTTTGACAGGTAAATGATTGATATAGCATGAAAATTTGATCTTACACTTCATCCTTACTTTTCTCGTACATAAAAGGTTAGTTCTATCTTTTTTTCTGAAATTATATGTGAAAGCATTTTATAATTATTTACTGTCTTTTCGGGTACAGAATAATACCCATTCAATACCACATAGATGTAATGCCTTGACCCTCTTTCCCAAAGTCAGAAGAAAAATGTTGCAACATAATAATGATAAAACTAAAAAAAAAAAACTAAATTTGCTCAAAGCCTTTTGAACAGACGCCTTTGAATTATATATATATATATATATATATATATATATATATATATATATATATATATATATATAATATTCATATCGTAATTGTATGCATTTCAATATCTCATTTATATATACGTAAGTTAGTATATTTCTGTGTGTGCTAAAATATGTATTATGTGTGCTAAAATGACAATGTAATTCGTATTGATATATAATCTATGTTTATTGCTAATACCTAAATATGCAAACATGCATCAGCAAGGCCCCAAGGTTTAGTCGTAGTTGTAAAAATCAAAAACCCAGCTATCACCCAATTCTTATTAGGCAGTCCCAGTTTTCTTTCAAAATTTCTTATTTTTCTATTCAAAATTTTCTTTAAAAGTCATGACTTCTGTATTTCCTTATGTCACTCTTTCCACTAATTTACTTGATGTACGTAATCTAAATTTTGGTAGATTCCAGAGAAGCTATACACATTCCTTTTAATTTCATAAATCTTGAGATGATATATCAACTAATTAACAGCAATTATCTGCTAATCCGTATAATTATGTCAATCGATATTGGTCAATGTAAGGTTAATAAGTTAATTATGTTTGGATCCTTATTTTTAAAAACTCAGTGTGTCATAATAAATCAAAATTAATGTAGTTAAAACTTGTTACGAAGAACTATGTCATTGCCTGGTTGAAGTATGTCAAATCATTCAGAAATTGATTCAAGTCAAAGGTTAAGAAGGAGAAAAATTGCAATGCGTTTGACTAGATTATATATTGGTGCTAAGGCCTTATGCCTTACTCTCTTTTTTATTTTATTTGTTATTATACTTTCAAAATATATTGTTATTTTTCGTTATACTTGACTTTTTTTTAACATTTACTTTTAATCATTAAAGCTTTTATTCAATGTTAACCTAAATTTGTAATATTTTCATTTACAAGCCACGTATTGCATCGTTCACCTAAATAATAATAATAATACCTTTTCTATTATGGTTTGATAGACCAAGATGTTAAGAAATGCAGGAAATTTTCTAGTACATTCTATCACGGACAGAATTAAACTGATTTTCAGGACTTTCAGTCAAAATTCGAATCCAGGATATTTGTCTACTTATCTCAAAATTATTTTATTCCAGTTTTCCTGGAAAGTGAAACTCGGTCTAATTCGTCTTTATACATCAAACATTAGTCTAATTCTTTTTCAGCATTGCAGCATGTGATAATATAAGTATGCTACAAGAGTAAAATAAATAGATTTTTTCGCTTGCCCTCACGGTTTAGAGGGATCTTATTTTCCTAAAGTCCTGAAATACCGCGGGAAGATAAGATTTTCATTACCGTGAAATCAGTCTTTATTTTTGTATTAAACAGGATCGTGGTTTCGAAACCCAAATAGATCAGTTTCCCTTTCGAGATCTCATTCTTCCGCGTAAAAAATATTTTTTTAGTCGCCCGGTGATTTATGTAGTTCACGCTTTTTATTGGTTAATTAGAATAGAGGAATCGGGAACGGTGACTTCAACGCTGGTGCACATAAGGTAAATTGTGGCAGCCGGAACACGAACCCAACACCCCACTCATTCATAACCTAGTCTATATAGAAAATTTAGTGCCGCGAACACAGTCCTTATATTTTTAACCTTTATAGAGTAGAGTATTGTTGTTATTTAAATGTGATTTCTGTATGTTAAAAGATGTTTTGGTTAAACCTAAAAATTATATTGGAAAGGTTACAATTTCACGTTGCAGAAAATGAGGGAGAGGAAGATGGGGAAACAGGTTGATACAGAAGAGGGCAGAAAGATGTACAGAAAGTTAAATAATGAATTACGAAGAGAAACAGACAGAGCGAGGGAAGGGTTTTACAAAAGAAAATGTGAGGACATAGAAGAATTAGAAAGAGTTGGGAAATATGGGGAAATGTACAAGAAGGTGAAATCTATGGAATTTCGGAGGAAACAAGGGGGTATTATGATGGCAGTAGAAAACAAGAATGGGAAGGTAGTCAGCGAGAGAAATGAGGTCATAGGAAGGTGTAAAGAATACGTTGAAGAAGTACCGGCGGAAGGGCCGGGCGAGCCGGGCGACCGCCCGTGGCGCCAAATTTTAGCGGAGTTTGGGGGCGCCAAAATCCTTGCTAAATTTATATTATTGTAAACGGTGAATTAAAAATTAACTTTTTCATAAATTGTGTAGCAACATTGGTTACTACCTCATGCCATAGGCCTCACTCTTTATAACAACCCCGGTTTCTTCTTGAATCTCTTATAAAGGAAATCCCTTCATCCCTTCACCTTATTTGTCTATAAAAAATCTCCGCTGACAAAGCTAAAGGCTATTGTTGAGAGTTGGGAGTTTTGAGCAACAATAACACGCTCTGACACTTACATCCGCAGCGGTGCCGACAATTGCACTCCTTGCGACAAAGCTATGTCAGCCGCTCTAACAATACACACAAACAATATTGAGTTATCGGCAACCAAAAAGAAATTAGTTCTGTTTGTACTGTCAAATGTCTCGTGAAAGAAAATTATAAATCAGAAGTCATATACATGTAGTACAGGCTTCATGGTGTGCGTGTTCTTCTTTTGTCTACTGAATTTCGACTCTTAGTAGAAGAATCATTGCGTTAATGTGCTCTTTATCAACATGTCGGAAAAAAAGAAGCCTTCTGGAAATGTATACAGAAAAAGAAGGGCACAATTAGCGGCTGAAAATTAGAAACAGGCAGCAGCATTAAAGAAATTCTTTTGTACTCCTGAAACAGACAATAATGGAAATGAAAACGTAGAACCAGAGAATGAGGAAACCAGCAAGAAATCAACAAATATTCCAGAAGATAACAACACAGTACAGGTAAGTAGGCCTACATTACGTAACGTATTTTCGTTTTATTACGTTTAATAGAGAAGAGGTGTTTACACACGTAGCGTCTTAGCAGGCTGGGTGGGTAGGGTGGCGGCCTCTCAGATAGGCGGCGAACTTCAGGCTCAAAGAAAGTTCTTTCCCCATTGATATAAGTAGCAATAATTAGGGGAAAGTTGGGGAATACCACGCACTTAAGGTACATTTTCCAATATCTCGCTACAAATCAAACAAATTAACATGAGGAAAATATATGTTGTAACTTAATCATTCAAGTTTGATATTCGGTCGTTGGTAGTGCTCCTTGATTTTCATAGATTCTGTAAAAATGAAGTTTGTGAAAAAAGAGATACGCGTGGTATTCCTCACCACATCGGGTGATGACACGCATTACATCGGGTATTGGCACGCACTAATTCCTTAACGTGAAGCATCAGAATCTCTTTCTATAAACTTAGGTCGTTTGTTGACTGTACGTTTAGGTCAACTGCTAGTTTGTTTCCTCAGGTTGTCTTCAGGTTTTCCACGAACATCGAATTTTCTAGTTTTCTTTTCAACTTTGCTTTCTTGGTGCTTTGTTCGCTTAGTGCTCTTTCTGAATTCAGCATCTTGCAATATTCGTTTGGTTGGAGTAGAAGGTAAGATTTCTGAACGCTTTTTGTTATTTCGAGGAGTTGACTTGGCAAACCTGGAGATAGGAGAAATCTGTGAGACTTTCACAGCCTCATTTTGTAAAGAAGACGGTTGGACAAACAATGGTAACTGCTGTGATGATGTTCCGGGTAGTTGATGTTCTTCTCGATTTAGCCCTATTTTCGTCGAAGATGGTTGATCATTTTGGCATAGGCCTATAATAGTTTGTGCATCGGAAAGCAATTGGGAATTCACTTCTTCAGAAGTCTCTCTTTCATCTTCAAGTTCTACGGGCTGGAATTCCTGAGCTACTTCAAAATCTTCTTTTCTAAAATGTCCAGCTCCAAAGGACAAATACCAGCTTGTTTAAAACCATTAACAGCTTTGTCCATATTTGCTGCTTTCAGATAAGCTCTATTAAAGATATCGACTAAGTCATATGGAGAAATTTTTCCTTAACGTAGCGCTTCGCGAACAGTGTGCATTCTTGGTTGAAATATGTTTTGTGGGGACCAAAAAAGGTGAGGTCTAGCGACTGAAGTTTATGTAACGTATGCGGTGGTATTGTAACCATAACAATTCCTTTCTTCTTACAAAAATTATAAATTTCTAATGAAATATGGCTCGTGTGATCCAAAATAGGAAGGATTGGATCATTTGTTATCGGTTTCGCAATAAGAGCAAAATGTTGCAGCCACTAGATTCATTGCTCCATCCAAGAATATATAGATCAAGTAGATTCTCCTTTCTACAGCTGAGATGACATGTGTTTTCTTGGGTAGAAAAACATAGGGGTATGTAAGACCTGGCAGCTTTGTAACGCTTTCCAATGTTATTAGTGCTCCAAGCTGTTTCACTCCCTTTGGATCCAAAATCGCCTTGGTGTCTATACTATGAATATACCTGTTTCGTCAACGTTAAAGATCTAATCTTCGCAGAAATGATATTTTTCGGTAACTTCTGTCAGGCTCTTAAAATACCCTTTCACCTCTTCTTGATTGAATCCGTCGACCCTGTTAATACTAATTGCTTCAGATTTCCTTAACTTTATCGTGGAATTTTTCTTTAAAAGCAATTGCAACCAATCATTCCCAGCAAGTCGACCTTCTTTATTTATATTGTGTTTGATATTTTTAGCTTCTGCGTATTCATAAGCTATTCTGCATAGTTCAATTGGAGGCATTCCGTAAAACAACTTGGCTAAATGTAAAGCGTGACCAGCAGGTTCCGCATTTTGTGTAGAGCTGAATACAGCTTTTCTTCCCATTTTCTTAGAACAGACAGTCCCAGCTTTCACTTTTGTTCTTTATGTAGCCTCATGTATCCCAAAATCATTTGCTACCTCTCTAATTTTTCTTCCGCCATTTATTGCTCCTATGGCGTTTGGTAGTTGTTTTAATGTCCATTTGCACTTCTCTGTTTGCCTAATATAGTGTCATGGCATCTGCAATATACATAAAAAAGGAAAAGAAACGCAGCATAAACTTTTTTGATAACTGTTTCGTGAAGGGGCAATACTACGCACAATGGACGACATGCGTGCAATTACCCCATTCCAAGCCGAGAAAGAAAAATTGAACCTTCAGAAGTTTCACGACGTTTCATATTTAGCATGAACTTACTACTAACACACTACGCTAAAACATTGTATACACATTATAAAAATCAACTAAGTATTTCAATATATACTTCTAAATCTGCAAACGAAATAAATTAGAAGAAATTACAGCAAAACAACATTTTGCCATGCCATGAACCACACCTAGCAGCAACTGGCGCCTCGCTCATGCAATATGTATTTCATAGTCTAAACTAGATAGTAGCACTAATCTGAATCAGTTTCGAAGCATTAGAACTGAGAAAATAGGGTGCGTGGTATTCCCTCGTTGCGTGGAATTTCCCCACTTTCCCCTACATTCTATACCAACACTGTTGCTTGATACATGTACCAAAGCGATAAGACTTTTACTCGTTAGATATGTATTAACCAACTTTAGCTGTATTTCAAGCATTCATCTATTAATTAAGTAGAGGGCCTCCATAGTCTAGAGGTTAAAGCGTTGGACTCATGTTTACGGGCTCCTGGGTTCAATCCCCGGACTTTCCACTTTTCAACGGCGTGAAAACTGGGGAGTCACATAAATAAAGATATGACGGTCACTTGGCCTGCAAAGCTCTTAATACGCCTGTTGGCGGGTAGTGACACGACAAGCTGACCCGCGTTCTGTTACCCAGGTGGATGAATTTTTACCACTCGCTATCAGATGGCGTTGGAGCAGGCCCAGGATCTGTTGGTCTGCCGTGCCAGTGATTATTATTATTACTATTATTATTATTTGTAGTAGTAGTAGTATTGTAGTAGTTTTAGTAGTGGTATCGTCTACTAACTAAAATTCTGAAGAGTTGAAATATATGATTGTTACCGTTAACAGATCCCCGTGGAGTTTCGCTATCACAAATTTTGCAATAGACCCATTATTTCATAAACATATCGTAAATAAGTAACATGTACCAGTGTAAGACTATATAGATTATGTTTCTATCCAATACGATTAACGTGACTTAAAAAAAAAAAGTGTTCGGGCTTCGGCAGCTAATTTGAATGCGTTCGCATCTATTTTATGAATGCGCTGATTCTTGATAATTTTCACAACACAAAGTTGTTAATCAATAAGGAGAGAATTTAATTTTTATGTACAGTTAGCAAAAGAAAAAATGAGGCCATTCTTACCTAGATTTTGTAAGAATCACCCCATTTTTTGTTTTCCTAACTGTACATTTTCACAATGAACACGGAATATGTAGATTCAATATTTATACGTAGTTATTTTATCATTTATGCATTTTCTTCACCTTTAGAATACAAATTAAATATTTTTTCTTTTAATAAAAGAAACTTTATTTGTAACGTATTAGTTCTTTTCCTTTCCACAGGTGGATCGATCGATTACGAGCATTTCGCAGAAGGAAGAAGGACAATTGAAATCTGGAACAATTCATATACGAAACGAAGATGGATCAGCATTTCCACAGGAAATTGTAATAGATGTAAGTTAAACATTTTCTATTTGAATAAACATACAATTGCATGTTGGTTGAATATTACGCAATTACAGCATTGTGTAAAATATAAGAGGAAATGCAGTGAAACATAATTACTTTTATTATTAGAGTACATTGCAATTCGACAGGAAAAAATTTTAAATTCGACAGACCGACAATTGTTTCTAAATATCTTGTACCAATATGTTCATGACGGCTTAGCTCTTTTATATATATATATATATATATATATATATATATATTATATATATATATAGTTAGTGGGATTAAATTAACTATGTATCACTTACTTTCCAAGAAGCATATACAATATTATTGATTTTATTTGGTTTAATTTGACGGGTGTTGTAGATGAATGGGTCATTTCGACCTGAACTAGGGATATAAATCGAATTATTATTTTTGTAACAAATAAGCAAGCAGTAGAACTGATTAGAGACTTTTCACTAACTGACATTTTTTTAAAAAAAATCTTTTAACAGATTATAGTTTGGCCACATACTTTTTACTGTAATTATGTTTTTAATCTGTTGGAAAAATGAAAATACTGAGGTTCAAACTGTATAAGCTTTTGTACTGTAATATAAGAAAGCTCATAATTTGCCTGCTATTAGTAATTAATTTATGATGATGATTGGTGTTCTTCCCGGAGGCATGTGTTTGACTCCGAAGGTCTCTCAGCAAGGTGAAACCATGGTGGCTTTGCATTGCTTTCCATGGGATGATGATGACGTTCTAAGGGCGGGATCCGAACCACTTGTGTCCTCACCGAGAATCGAACCCGAGCTCCTTTAGTTATAAGGCGATGAGCTTAACCAGTCGTTCTGCGGAGACACCAATTAAATTATAACATGCCAAATATATAAACAATCAATCAAAAACATCTTTAGGGTCACACTTACTCAATTTTTGGAATTCATTTCTTGTGTCTAGGTGCATAATATCACTGTATTTCGTTCAAGTTGCTTTGACGGAAGACATATGGGATAACATTTAAAAAAAAAAAAATAATAATATGTAATATTTATTGCCTTAGTGGTTGAATGACTAGCAGACTCACATTTGATGCAAGAGTTAGCGGATTCTATCCCCCAAGGCTTTTTATATTGAGCATCGCAAGGAAATCGGAAAGCTTTTCAAATAATATAAAGTACCAAACTCTAATCCAGAAAGCCCCAAAATATTACGATACAAGTCAACTAACTTATCACATACCAACCCACCACATTTAAAGAGAAAGAAAAAAGGACAGTCAGTGGTCATTCGGAGCTTAAAAAAACAGAGTTTAGTTTTAATTAGTGTATAATAATGTGCATATTTTAAAGAAAATACAGATAGTAAGAAATTCAAACTTGCTAAGAATAATGTTCAAAGAAATGTTGTTTTCAAAGTTGCATATTTCTTACGTTAAGTCAGCCACGAACATGTTTGTATCCCGGTTGATCTGGTCGTTCATTACTGATTCAACTTCGTAAGAGGCATTTGTAGAGCCAATCAGGATCAAGGCATTTAACCACATTACAGCACTTCAATGCTGAAACCGAGAATCCTGGGTAGGGCTTCAGAAATCCTGGGCAGATTCTCCTATGTATACAAACGAACATGACGTGGATGTCTTATATTCGCACGAAACCCGTATTTATTTATTTATTTATTCAATTATTATTAAACTTTTCCTCTCCCCCTCTTTATTTATTTATATCTCACATCTATCGGAGGCTTATTGGTCATGCGCCTTTCTAAGTTTTGTGTTTATCCCCGGATGATCTAGCTGCTTGAATATTCCCCACCCCCACCCCACTCATCTTCGGTGCAAGCCTACCATCTTTAAAAATTATGAACACAATTTTAAAAATTCCATTCAAGTTTTAGTCACTTATTCTTTATTAGAAGACAATGTTTAAAATAAATTTAACATTATTTTCTACTGGCTCTTTTTTTTTGCAGGTGTTGGAATCACAATCAATCGATCTTGATGATCCAGGAAATTGGCCAGAACATATTACGGACAGAATGCGTCAGATACTTGTTAGACGAGGTCCAGTTCAAGTCTCCAAACGAGAGTTCCCAGTAAACAGCGAGGGTCGGCGATTTACTACAAGTAACTACAAAAGACGTCTGCACAATGGAGAAGAAGTTGCTCGTAGTTGGCTTATTTATTCAGTGACTAAGGATGCAATATTTTGTTTCTGTTGCCGTCTTTTCGGTGGTACTACAATGTCACTCTCTTCTTGTGAAGGTTTTTCGGATTGGAAGCATATGTCCGGACTGTTATCAGACCATGATAGATCTTTGACTCACATGAAAGCTTTCCAATCGTGGTTTGAACTTGCAAACCGATTACAGTCAGGTATAACAGTTGACGCTGAAAACCAAGCAATTATTCGCAATGAAACTGAGCGTTGGAAAGAGGTTCTCAAACGACTGCTGTGTATAATTCAGTTTTTTGCTTCCCAGAACTTGGGATTTCGTGGTCAAAATGACACTATTTACTCAAGAAACAACGACAATTTTTTCAAACTAGTTGAGTGTATTGCACAGTTTGATGTTACTATGGCTGAGCATTTGCGACGAATAACATGTAAAGAGACACATGTACATTATTTGAGCAAGGACACTCAAAATGAAATAATTGAACTCCTTGGGTCAAAAATAAAGGATAACATTTTGACTGATCTAATGAAAGCGACATATTATTCCGTAATATTAGATTGTACACCAGACGTAAGTCATACAGAGCAAATAAGCCTAATTGTTCGTTTCGTGAAGGTAGAACTGGGTAAGGAACCATCCATTGAAGAACATTTTTTGGGATTTTTGTGCATAAATGATTCTTGAGGAAAAGGACTAACTACCACTATTTTGGAAGAATTAGAAAAACAAAATTTCTCTCTCAAATATGCGTAGCCAAGGGTATGATAACGGTGCCAATATGAAAGGAAAGCACTCAGGCGTTCAAAAAAGAATATTAGATCTAAATAGTCAAGCATTTTTTGTCCCTTTTAGCTACCATGCATTGAATTTGGTTGTGAATGATTCTGCAATGTGATGTGGTGAGGCTGTAATTTTTTTGCTTTATTGCAAGAAGTATACAATTATTTTTCTAGTTCCACATATCGTTGGTCTGTTCTGCAAAAACATATATCCAATTTCACTTTGAAACCTCTTAGTGATACTAGATGGGAGAGTTGTATTGATGCTGTCAAATCGTTTCGCTACTAGTTAGGAGAAATTTACGATGCTCTTTTCGAAGCATCAAAGGACTCAAAGATAGACGTTATGGGCAAAAATAAGGGTTGTTCCCTGGCTAGGAAGCTCCGGAATTTTAAGTTCGTTTGTGTTGTGGTGTTTTGGTATGAAGTTCTTTCTCGTGTTAATGTGGTTAGCCATGTTTTCCAACAAGTATCAGTGGATATTCAGCAAGCAGTTGATCTGCTAAGAAAACCAAGTGTCGCCTTGAGAACGTGCGAAGTGATGAAGGTTTCCAGAATATATTGGTTGATGCCAAAGTAATTGCTGAAGAGCTCACATTCAACCACAATTTGAGAATGAACCAAAACTCCGACATAGAAAAGTCAAACGACAATTTTTGTATGAATCTGAAGACGAACCGATTAATGATCCATACAGTGCGTTTAAATGTAACTTCTATTTTTGCACATTAGACACAATTATCTGTTCTCTAAATGAAAGATTTCAACAACTGAAGCAGCACAGCGAAATATTTGGGTTTTTATATGACATCCATCCAATAACGGACAAAGAGTATTTACTAAAGTGTTGCAAGGACTTACAACTATCTTTAACAGACAAAGATCACTGTGATATTGACGGATTTCAGTTATATCTAGAGCTCTTACTTTTACCTTCATTTCTCGGTTCTGAAAGCGGGAGCAAACCGTTGCAAGTACTTACATATATTTGCAAGAACTTCCTTATTGGGTTATTTCCAAATGCAACTATTGCTCTAAGAATCTTACTAACTATTCCTGTAAGTGTAGCTTCAGCAGAAAGAAGTTTCTCCAAGTTGAAACTTATAAAGAACTACCTACGATCAACGATGACGCAAGAGCGTCTTGTAGGCCTTTCTATGTCTATTGAATGTGATGTTCTGTGTGAGCTTGACACCGATACTTTAGTTAAAGACTTTACAGAGAAAAAGGCACCAAAAGTTAACTTTACTTAGCATTGTAAACAAGTCATAGGACAATTTGCATTAAAACTGTATAAACATATAAAATTATATCACTGGTTGTATTATTTGTGTTACGAAATCTTTGTAGAATACTGTTACAAAATATATTTGTATGTTCTTTTGTTCATATATGTGTTCTCTTTCGCAGTTAACAAGGTTGTTTTTGTATATATGTGTAAATAAATGCTGTATCGCATCATCAATCTTAATTTTATATAAATCGTTGTTTCTTGAATCGTTCTGTAAATTTCTAATCAGTGACGTAGAATATTTTGCATGCTCATGTGTAAATAATTGTTTCGTATATCGTTAACTAAAACTTACTCTGTGTATTTAACTGACAAAAGTTAAGATGTTACTCAGTTTTATAATTGATTCTTAAAGTTATAGTTATAGAGTTCAAGGAGTTATCCTTTAAAAGCAGCTATCTGTAAGGTACCATAGCAAATTTAAACTCAGTAATACCAATGGGTTGTAGGGGGCACCATATGGATTCTTTGCCCGGGTGATATTTTCCCCTTCCGCCGGCCCTGCGTTGAAGACTTATATGAGAGTAGGGATAGACCGTGTAGCCTAAATGTTGAAGTAGAAAATGAGTAGGTGAGGATGATAAAGAATTTAGTATTCTTAGGGATGAGTTTGAAAAGGCTATATCCGAGATTAGAAATGGAAAGGCAACCGGAATGGATAACATACCAATCGAAATCATTAAAAATATAGGAGACAAGGGAAAGAAAGCATTGTTCCGACTATGCAATGAAATATATGAAACAGGAGAATGGCCAAAATACTTTCTGAAAACGATAATGATACCGATGGCTAAGAAATCGAACCCAAAGAGATGTGAGGACTATTAGTCTCATATCTCATGCAGCTAAAATTCTGCTCCGAATACTGAACAGAAGGTTATATGAAAGAACAAATAAAGAAGTTGAGGAGGAGAAATTCGGGTTCAGAAGAGGCAAGGGCACAAGAGATGCAATTGGATTATTAAGGGTGATCGGTGAAAGAGGGAAAGAGGTGTATGTTATATTTATTGATCTAGAAAAGGCTTTTGAGCGCTTGAATTGGGAATTTTTGTTGGGAGTTCTAACGAAGATAGGGTTGGAATGAGAAGATAGAAGACTCATAAGAAACTTATACATGAACCAACAAGTAAGTGTTAGGGTAGGGGAAGAAGTGACGAAAGAGAGTGCAATTGAAAGGGGAGTTCGACAAGGATGCTGCCTCTCGCCAACACTATTTAATGTCTATCTAGAAGAGATAGTGAAAAAGAGATTACATGATGATGATGGCATTTCGGTAGGAGGTAGAATGATTAGATGCATAATATTTGCAGATGATATGGCGCTTTTTGCAAAATCTGAAAAGAAAACCAATAAAATGTTAGAAAAAATGAGAAAGGGCTTTGAAGAATATGGGATGAAAATAAATGTCAGAAAGACAAAATACATGGTGATTGGAACGAAGGGTCTGTGTCAAATATAAAAGTAGGAGGGGAGAAAATAGAACAAGTGAATAGTTTTTGATGTGCGAACGTAAAATGAAAGCAAGGATAGGAATGGCGAATGAAGCCTTTAGGAGGAAGAAAAGTCTGTTTTGTGGGACCTTGAATAAATAGTTGAGAAAAAGACTCATAAAATGCTTCGTGTGGAGTGTTGTACTGTATGGGGCAGAAACGTGGACATTACGTAAAGGTGACGAAAATCGACTGGAAGCCTTCGAAATGTGGTTGTGGAGAAGAATGGAAAGAATTAGTTGGGTCGAGCGGAAAACGAATGAGAGAGTGTTAGAAATGGTAGGTGAGAAAAGAACACTTCTAGATGTTATTAGGAAGAGGAAGAGAAACTGGTTGGGACATTGCCTAAGAAGAGATTGTATCATGAGGGACGTCCTAGAGGGTATGGTGGCGGGAGAGAGAGGGAGGGGGCGAAGGAGACTACAATTAATGGATGATATAAAAACAGAAAGATCATACGCGAAGACGAAGTTAGCGGAGGACTGTGGAGCATGGAAGCTTCTCAGCTGCGGCAAGTGACCTGCCAATAAAGACAGAAAACCTATGGTGATGATGATGGTGTATAAAGCATAGATCATTATTTTTCTTTGACACCTGTTTAATCTCAAATATAATTTTTCTAAATCCAAAGAGAGGTAAGGTTTAGATTTTACATAATTGGGGTATAAGAGGGTATATTAGGGCATTAGTTTAACCTGGAATATAAGGCTTCTTAAAACTAAATCTTAAACAATGGAAGGTAAAAACTTCTTATATTTTGAGTATGAGAGGGTATATACCTTACACACTTGGGGTATGAGAAGATATATGAAGCATATAGTATTCTTGCTGTTTGGCATCTTTTTTACCTCAAATATAAGCAACTTAAAGTAACTAAACATTAAATTATTGGTGAAGTTAGAACCTCAGATAGTTGACGTATAAGAGGATATTTAATATTGACCGATTCAGGTATTTGGATAAATTCATTTATATACCGAAGTCACGCTTGTGATCCTCTTTATTGTCTTTACCAGAGTTTATCTTCCTGTTTTCTTTCGCATAGCAGAATGCATTTTAGAATAAAAGACATCACATATGTTTTTTTTTTTTTAATTTTTGACTTTTAAGGAAGTAATAATTTGAAAACATAAAGGCAACTGTTAGTTATTAAGTACAAAGAATACCAGAATATGAAAGGTAATCAACAGCAAATAGTCAGAAAGCACTTATAGCTAGTAATTATGTATACAAATAAAACATATTATTCTTTTATTATTTTAAAAAGACATTTATGTTCATCATTTTTGTGTCAGATTAATATTCTCCTCTTTTAGAGGTAACATATAGAAACATAAATCCAGTCATAAAATTCTAAGTTAATAATAATGTGAACCTTCCGTGTGTTTACTTTGCCATCATTAAAAAAAATATATTTATTAGACATGAACCAACAATCATTAATTTTAGTTGGAAGGTTATATATGGTAGTTTCAATCAAACGACATTAAATATTGTTGATATTTCTTTTATGTTGCCAGTTTGGTGGTGCGGTCCTTAGAAAGACTCTTGGTGTATATGATTAGAGATCTTCCAGGTAACAAGCAATTTTGCAAGAACTATCGATAAATAAGTTACATGGACAGTGACCTAATAGGTCAGCAATGCTCTTTCTATTTCTAGACTTGTATTCTCTTCCTTCAATATGAAAAAATAAAATAAAAAGTAAATGAAAAGAACTTCTTAACGTAACGTCAAGTGGTTATAACTTTTAGGATAAAGGATATGGATATTTTCGTTCCGAAAAAAAGTTGGCTACAAATGGTTTATCAAAACTAAATAGACTTGTCGTTACGTTTCTTTTTCCTCATTTTGAATCACAGGCGCGCAACTACTAATCTTAATGCTTGAGGTACTCAAGAAAAGACTGTTACATTAGTTTAAAGAAAACACATACGCCTACTTATATCAGCATTTGCAGTTATTTCATCAGAAACTGTTACATCAGTTGGTGGACAAGACACAACACTGCTGAGGTAAACACTTCCACTAGCACTGATTACAGGTATAACTCTCATATCGCATACCGATGTTTCATATCTTAACGTTCATACCTGTCTACGTATCGCTGTGAAATTACGGTCCTCGAACATTTCACTTAGCTCAGCATAGTGTTGTAAATAGAAAATAAACCGTTCGTATTTTTTTAGAAATGTACGTTTTTTTAGAAAAAAACATTGCCTCTCGTTTTTTTTCCTAAATTTCGTTTTTTTTTCAAATAGTCATTTGTAATGCATCTTACGTCTATTTAAGTATGAAATATTTTTATGTAGGCGTAATCACCGTAAAATGCAACATAAATTAAACGCTAGATACTAATACGCTACAAATATTTTACAATTTACATGAATACCATACCTATTAACAATTCGGGTTTCAGCAGTTTTCATCAATATCAACTAAGAAATAAGGTGCATTTCGCCAGCCCCCCCCCTTGGAGTTTCGAAAAAAAAACTATGCCAATCGTTTGTGCTACGTTTGTGCCGGAATGTACCGCAAAAATTTTCGTTTGTACCACTTCCGGTACGAAGTTATAAGGGTTTTAAAGTGGGGGGGCTGGGGAAACGGCAGCCCCCCCACCTTGGAATTTCGAAACGAAACCTATGCCAATCGTTTGTGCCGGAATGTACCGCAAAAATTTTCGTTTGTACCACTTCCGGTACGAAGTTATAAGGGTTTTAAAGTGGGGGGGCTGGGGAAACAGCAGCCCACCCACCTTGGAATTTCGAAACGAAACCTATGCCAATCGTTTGTGCTACGTTTGTGCCGGAATGTACCGCAAAAATTTTCGTTTGTACCACTTCCGGTACGAAGTTATAAGGGTTTTAAAGTGGGGGGGCTGGAGAAACGGCAGCCTCCAAACTTAGAATTTCGAAACAAAACCGATGGCAATCGTTTGTGCTACGTTTGTGCCGGAATGTACCGCAAAAATTTTCGTTTGTACCACTTCCGGTACGAAGTTATAAGGGTTTTAAAGTGGGGGGGGCTGGAGAAACGGCAGCCTCCAAACTTAGAATTTCGAAACAAAACCGATGGCAATCGTTTGTGCTACGTTTGTGCCGGAATGTACCGCAAAAATTTTCGTTTGTACCACTTCCGGTACGAAGTTATAAGGGTTTTAAAGTGGGGGGGCTGGAGAAACGGCAGCCTCCAAACTTCGAATTTCGAAACAAAACCGATGGCAATCGTTTGTGCTACGTTTGTGCCGGAATGTACCGCAAAAATTTTCGTTTGTACCACTTCCGGTACGAAGTTATAATAGTTTTAAAGTGGGGGGCAAACTTCAGAAACATCAAATTCTATACAAATAGAGATAGAAACATTGAGTTAACGGCAATCGTTAGTGCACTTAAAAGCACTAAGCACTAACGTTAGTGCTATCATATTTTGGGATTTATTCAAAATTTTTGGTGGGGGGGCCAACTTCAGAAATATCAAATTCTATACAAATAAAGGTAGAAACATAGTGTTAACGGCAATCATTAGTGCATCATTAGTGCACTTAAACGCACTAAGCACTAACGTTAGTGCTACTATATTTTGAGATTTATTCAAAAAATTTGGTGGAGTGGTCAACTTCAGTAATATCAAATTCTATACAAATAGGGATGAAACATGGGGTTAATGGCAAACGTTAGTGCATCTTTAGTGCACTTAAACGTACTAAGCACTATCGTTGGTGCTACCATATTTTGGAATTCATTTAAGATTTTCGGTGGGATGGGCAACTTCAGTAACTTCAAATTCTGTACAAATAGAGATAGGAACATAGAGGTAACGGCAATCGTTAGTGCATCGTTAGTGCACTTAAAATACTAAGCACTGACGTTAGTGCTACAATATTTTGGGATTTATTCAAGATTTTAGATGGGGGCCAACTTCACAAATATCAAATTCTATACAAATAGAGGTAGAAACATGCAGTTAAAGACAATCGTTATTGCATCGTTAGTGCACTTACATGCACTAAGCATTAAGGTTAGCATTACCATATTTTGGGATTTATTCAAGATTTTTAGTGGGGCCAACTTCAGAAATATCAAATTCCATACAAACGTTTAGTGCTTTCTAGAAGCACTAACGATACACTAATGAATGGCATTAATTTTTTGTTAGTGCTTGAAGTTGACGCAAGTTCACCGTGACCTCCAAAGATATTATACCTGTAGCACCTACACTAATGAAGTACTAACGTTAGGGGTTGGTGCACTAAGAACCACTAACGATTGCACTAGAATAGATCATTAGTACTCTTGAATTTGACGGAAATTTGATGCAATGAAAAATTTCCCATAAATTTATTATGTGTTTCGTTACATGTAATTGGGCATAACTAAACTAATATTGAAGTTCTAACTAAATTGTTAGCGTTTTCCAGAAGCACTACCAATGCACTAACGAATAGCACTAAGTTTTTAGTTAGTGCTTGAAGTGGGGGCGCTAAGTTCACTCTGGCCTCAAAAGGTATTTTAATTATAGCACATTTACTAATGAAGCACTAACCTTAGGTGTAGATGCGCTAAGAAGCACTAACAATGCACTAACGATCGCTCTAGAAGAGATAATTAGTGATTTTGAATTTGGCGGAAATTTATTCAATGAAAAATTTGCCTAAATATCTTGTGAGTCTCGTGATATGTAATTGGCCATAACTACACTAATAGTGAAGCACTAAAGAAATTGTTAGTGCTTTATAGAAGCACTAACGAATTGGACTTTTTTCCGTTAGTGCTTAAAGTGTCGGTGCGAAATTCACGCTGACTTCCCCATAGGTTTTTTTTTACTTGTAACACCTACACTAATGAAGCACTAACGTTAGGTGTTTGTGCTCTAAGAAGCAATTACGATGCACTAACAATTGCACTAACAGAGGTAATTAGTGCTTTTGAATGCGATGGGAATTTGATACAATGAATAATTCCCCATGCGTTTCTTATCGGAGTTTTGAGACTTATAATTGGCCATTTCTACATTAATGGTGAAACACTAACGAAACTACTTGTATCTTCTAGAAGTACTAACAATGCACTAACGTATAAAACTAATTTTTTCGTTAGTGCTTGTAGTGGGGGCTAAGTTCACGATAATTTCGAAAGTTTTCTTTCCTTGTAACATTAGTGCTTCCTAGTGCACCAACACCTAAGTTTCGTGCTTCATTAGTGTAGGTGCTACAAGTAAGAAACCTTTGCGGGCCAGCGTGAACTTGGTTCCCACTTCAAGCAGTAACGAAAAATAAGTCCATTCGTTAATGTATCGTTAGCGCTTCTGCAAAACACTCATAGTTCCGTTAATGCTTAACTATTGATGTAGATATGGCCAATTATATGCCACAAAAATCCCATAAGAGATTTATGTGGAATTTTTCATTGCGTCAAATTTCCGCCAAAATCAAAAGCACTAATGACCTCTTCTACTGAAATCGTTAGTGCTTCTTAGTGCATTAACACCTAACGTTAGTTCTTCATTAATGTAGGTCCTACAAGTAAAAAAACCTTTGGAAGCTTTCATAAATTTGGCGCCCCACTTCAACCAATAACGAAAAAATTACAGCCGTTTTCATTAGTGCTTCACTATTAGTGTAGTTATGGCCAGTTACATCTCAGGAAACTCACATAAGAAATTTAAGGGGAGTTTTTCACTGTGTCCAATTTCTGCCAAATTAAAAAGCACTAATGATCATTTCCAGTACAATCCTTAGTGCATCGTTAGTGCTTCTTCGTGCACCAACCCCTAACGTTAGTGCTTAATTAGTGTAGGTGCTACAAGTAAAATATCTTTGGTGGTCAGCGTGAATTTGCGCCCTCTTCAAACACTAACAAAGTAATTAGTGCATTCGTTACTGATTCCTGAAAATACTGACACTTTGTATGGAATTTGATATTTCCGAAGTTGGCCCCCACCAAAAATTTTGAATAAATCTCAAAATGTGGTAACACTAACGTTAGTGCTTAGTGCTTTTAAGTGCACTAACGATGCACTAACGATTACCGTCAACCCCATGTTTCTACCTCTATTTGTATAGAATTTGATATTTCTGAAGTCGGCCCCCCACCGAAAATCTTGAATAATCCCAAAATACGGTAGCACTTACGGTAGTGCTTAGTGTGTTTAAGTGCACTAACGATGCACTAACGATTACCGTCAACCCCATGTTTCTACCTCTATTTGTATAGAATTTGATATTTCTGAAGTTGGCACCCCACCGAAAATCTTGAATAATCCCAAAATATGGTAGCACTTACGGTAGTGCTTAATGTGTTTAAGTGCACTAACGATGCGCTAAGTTTAGTGAAAATCTGTCTGCATAAAGATGGGTGGGGGGCTAACTTTATATGAAGTTGGTCCCCCACCAAAATCATTAATATCTCGTAAACGCCGATAGCACTAACGTTAGTTCTAAATGCACTAACGTGCACTAACGATGCATTAACGATGTGCAACGTTTGGTGTAATTTGCGAGAGGTGGGGGGCCAACTTCAGGCACGTAATTTTTTTGCGGTACATTCCGGCAAAAACGTACCACAAATGATTGACACAGTCTTATCTCGAAATTCCAAGGCGGAGGGTTCTGGAAACGGCAGCCCCCTAGTTAAAACTGTCATACTTTTGTACTGGAAGTGATACAAACAAAAATGTTTGCGATACATTCCGACATAACCGTAGCACAAAAGATTGCAATGAGGTTTTGTTTTGAAATTCCTAGGGGGCGGGCTGCCGTTTCCCCAACTCCCCATGTTAAAACCCTTATAATTTCGTACCGGAAGTACTACAAACGAAAATTTTTCCGGAACATTCCGATACAAATGTAGCACAAACGATTGGCATAGGCTTAGTTTTGAAATTCCAAGGTTGGAGGCTTCCGTTTCTCCACCCCCCCCCCCACTTTAAAACCCTTATAACTTCGTACCGGAAGTGGAACAAACGAAAATTTATTCAATACATTCCGGCAAAAACGTAGAACAAACGATTGCAATAGGTTTTGTTTCGAAATTCCAAGTTTGGACGCTGCTGTTTCTCCAGTCCCCCCACTTTAAAACCCTTATAACTTCGTACCGGACGTGGTACAAACGAAAATTTTTGCGGTACATTCTGGCACAAACGTAGCACAAACGATTGGCATAGATTTCGTTTCGAAATTCCTAGGTGGGGAGCTGCCGTTTCCCCAACCCCCACTTTAAAACTATTATAACTTCGTACCGGAAGTGGTACAATCGAAAATTTTTGCGGTACATTCCAGCACAAACGTAGCACAAACGATTGCCATAGGTTTTGTTTCGAAATCCCAAGTTTGGAGGCTGCCGTTTCTCCAGCCCCCCACTTTAAAACCCTTATAACTTCGTACCGGAAGTGGTACAAACGAAAATTTTTGCGGTACATTCCGGCACAAACATAGCACAAACGATTGTCGTAGGCTTTGTTTCGAAATTCCAAGCTTGCAGGCTGCCGTTTCTCCAGCCCCCACACTTTAAAACCCTTATAACTTCGTACCGGAAGTGGTACAAACGAAATTTTTTGCGGTACATTCCGGCACAAACGTAGCACAAACGATTGCCATCGGTTTTGTTTCGAAATTCGAAGTTTGGAGGCTGCCGTTTCTCCAGCCCCCCCCCACTTTAAAACCCTTATAACTTCGTACCGGAAGTGGTACAAACGAAAATTTTTGCGGTACATTCCGGCACAAACGTAGCACAAACGATTGGCATAGGCTTTGTTTTGCGATTTCTAGGTGGGGAGGCTGCCGTTTCCCTAGCCCCCACTTCAAAACCCTTATAACTTCGTACCGGAAGTGGTACAAACGAAAATTATTGCGGAACATTCCAGCACAAACGTAGCACAAACGATTGGCATAGGCTTAGTTTAGAAATTCCTAGATGGCGGGTTGACGTTTCCCCAGCTCCCCACTTTAAAACCCTTATAACATCATACCGGAAGTAGTACAAACGAAAATTTCTCCCGTACATTCCGGCACAAACGTAGCACAAACGATTGGCATAGTTTCTCTTTCGAAATTCCAAGGTTGAAGGCTTCCGTTTCTCCAGCCCCCCCCACTTTAAAACCCTTATAACTTCGTACCGGAAGTGGTACAAACGAAAAATTTTTGCGGTACATTCCGGCACAAACGTAGCACAAACGATTGCCTTAGGTTTTTTTTCGAAATTCCAAGTTTGGAGGCTGCCGTTTCTCCAGCCCCCCCCACACACCTTAAAACCCTTGTAACTTCGTACCGGAAGTGGTACAAACGATAATTTTTGCGGTACATTCCGGCACAAACATAGCACAAACGATTGTCATAGGCTTTGTTTCGAAATTCCAAGTTTGGAGGCTGCCGTTTCTCCAGCCCCCACACTTTAAAACCCTTATAACTTCGTACCGGAAGTGGTACAAACGAAAATTTTTGCGGTACATTCCGGCACTAACGTAGCACAAACGATTGCCATCGGTTTTGTTTCGAAATTCGAAGTTTGGAGGCTGCCGTTTCTCCAGCCCCCCCCCCCACTTTAAAACCCTTATAACTTCGTACCGGAAGTGGCACAAACGAAAAATTTTGCGGCACATTCCGGCACAAACGTAGCACAAACGATTGCCATCGGTTTTGTTTCGAAATTCTAAGTTTGGAGGCTGCCGTTTCTCCAGCCCCCCCACTTTAAAACCCTTATAACTTCGTACCGGAAGTGGCACAAACGAAAAATTTTGCGGTACATTCCGGCACAAACGTAGCACAAACGATTGCCATCGGTTTTGTTTCGAAATTCTAAGTTTGGAGGCTGCCGTTTCTCCAGCCCCCCCCCACTTTAAAACCCTTATAACTTCGTACCGGAAGTGGTACAAACGAAAATTTTTGCGGTACATTCCGGCACAAACGTAGCACAAACGATTGGCATAGGTTTCGTTTCGAAATTCCAAGGTGGGGGGGCTGCCGTTTCCCCAGCCCCCCCACTTTAAAACCCTTATAACTTCGTACCGGAAGTGGTACAAACGAAAATTTTTGCGGTACATTCCGGCACAAACGTAGCACAAACGATTGGCATAGGTTTTTTTTCGAAACTCCAAGGTGGGGGGGCTGGCGAAATGCACCTTAAGAAATAAAAGTAGAAATGAAATTTTGTTTTTTCGTGAAAACAGGTCTTTAATATGTACGAAAATAATGTCACAAACAGTATAAAATTCAAATAACTTGTGTAAAGGTAAAAACTAATACTAATTTGGCTAATTGTATTTTTCTAAATATCATATATAAATAATTTCTCGACTAGATATATATGATATGCAGAGCCGGCTCTACCATACCTGTAACACGTGCATTTGCATGGAGCGACAAGTTTGGAGGGTTCGGCAAAATCTGTTATAAGTAGAGACCGGATGTTTAGGCATTAAATTAAAAAAAAAAAATAAGCAGTAGAATAGGCACTAAAATGTAACTCGAAATAATGAAGATAAATACTCAATACAATTTAAAAAAAGATTAGTCATAAATAGTGTTCAAAGAATATAGCAACATACCTGTTTGTTATTGTCTTCTTCTTTTATTCTATATGTAAAGAACGAAGCTTGATATGTATTTCATATATATATATATATATATATATATATATATATATATATATATATATATATATATATATATATGTATACAGAGAGCGAGAGAGAGAGATTGTAATGTACCATGTGCTTGTGTTGTTTACAGTATATAAATTATATATATTTCCCAATTAAATCTTATTTCAAAGAAAATGCATAGAATACGCAATATTAGGCAATTATTTAGGCAGTGAGGGGCGAAATAGGCAAAATAAAGTTGGCTTAAATCGAAACTACAATCCCTGATATAAACATTAAAACGTTATTTTTGATCATATCTTTAGCATTAAAGAATAGGCATTTTGCCTAACATCCGGTCTCTAGTTATAAGTATATTATTTAAATTAAATATTTCTTCTTGGAAACAAACTTCATGATGATGATAGTTACATTTACTAAACTGACCTATTTGAATACTACATTCATAAATTATGTTTAGGTTGCATTAGTTTAAGGTTACATAGATAATGCTAAAGCAAATGGTCGAATCAATCCGAGCACAAATTGCTTGATTGTTTTCAAATGCAAGAATTCAATTCTCGAATAGTAGCGAATATCTGTTCCATTTAGTAAGTTATCACATTTTTGATATGACAATTAGTCTTGATTTTGTCAAAAACAAGTTCCTTATCATTGAAGATGGGAAACAAGATTAAAAAAATTAACAGATGTAGAATAAAATAAAAAATAAAGGTAAAAGATCTAGTTGCACTTGAATTGCAAACTGATACATTGATATTGAAGCTCGATATTGAATTCTATAAAGAAGGATCACCATCTTTCCTCTGCAGGTGTGTTTGCTTTATCTTTCACTAACATAATAGATTAATATTTAAAGAAAAAAAAACAGACACAACGGGATTGCATTTTTAGTAAGTATTTAAGCCTTTCTGAGTGCCACTGCACTTACCCTCCCCTTCGTTGTTCATGCTGGAGTAGCATACTTAAAATTATAACTTTTAAGATTTGTTCTTTCTGGAGAAAGGGGGAGGCGGCAAATTATGCCATTGCACGGGGCGACAAATTGTTTAGGGCCGGCCCTGATGATATGTATATACAAGACATGAATATAGGATGACACAATTTTAAGCAATGCGGGCTGTTTCAAAATTAATATTAGGGTTTTGAAACTTTGTAGTATCTATTACAATTAACTTACAATTATAAATATTATATCAAATGAAAGAGCAACTCAAACTGTTTTGTACGCACGCATGTACATGCATTGTTTCTTCTGTCTGCCGTTAGAAATAGCAAGTAGCAAAGATGGAGACTAGAGAGCAGAAAGCTTTTTGTGTTTTAATAAAGACTGAATCTGTACAGTGCAACCGTCTGTGTGAAGAATATTAAGGAGACGCTTGCAACTACGTCCTTATCGTTTGCAGTTGCTACAGGTCTAAAGCCTACAGACTACGGTTTACGTGCCAATTTCGCAAGTAAAATATTGCTGCATAACAATGAAGATTTTCTGGATCGTGTCGTCTCCAGTGATAAATCGACATTTCACCTAAGAGCTAATGTCAACACTCATAATGTTTGCATCTGACCGTCAGCAAATCCTCAGGAGATGGTACAGTTGAAACGAGACTCCCCTAAATTGAATTGGCTTTGTGCCATATGGCGGAAGGTTTATGGGCCTTTCTCGTCTATCGACTAGATGTGTAGCATGTGACGAATGAATCTCACATCGGACACTTGTAGCAAAGACTGTTTGAGCTGCTCTTTTACTTGATGCATTGCTTATAATTGTACGTTAAATGTAATAAGTACTACGAAGACTTAAAACCCCGATATTCATTTTGAAACACTCTGCATTTCTCACCAACAGTGTTAGAACTAAGATGTAAAAAGGAGAGAAAATTTTCCTTATAAAGTTATTGTTTACAACAACGATATTATTATTAGTCGAGACTATAACTACAACAACAGCACGGGTTAGTAGTCAAAAAAAAATGTAATCAAATGTACACTCGGTGGCTCAGGTAACCAAAGTGGCACACGCAGGTGTGTCACTTTTTTAATCCTCTCCTGTGTGGACACTAAAATATCGGGATATTATTCTTGCCAAATATGGTTGGACCATAGTTTATCATATTAATTTTTTTTCTTCTGGTGTCAAATTTCCTTCTCAAAGTTCACCCGTCAAAAATTCGAGAATTTTCTAATTTCGAATTTCCTTTACTCCTTTTTTCCCGATAGCTTCCTTCGTTGTAGAAAGACCTCCTTAAGACTTACCAGATAGATACCTCGGATGGATACCTAACTGTTGACATCTATTGGACGGGCCTGCGAGTAGTGTTGTCAATTAGGGAAATTAAAACTTCCCTAAATTTGGGCAAAAAAATCAAGATTTTTGTTTATAAATCCGTACCTATACGTCCGAGTGCAAGTCAACTTACGCCAATCGAACATTTGTCCTTACTTAACAAACGCAAGTACAGATCGTTACAATGGGGTAATTAAGGGGCGCACGAAAACTTCGTATTTAGGTTATAAACCTTGATTTTTCTAGTTTTTACCTTTTATATTTACCGTAATATATTTTTTATAATTAGAAGCTTTGTTCCTTACATATCGCCATAACACTTGTAGGATGTAATAGTGGTGTACCAATGTTTAATTTAAGATAGTTTGTGTCTGTCTGGTAGCAGTGTTGCCAGTTACAGAAAATTTTAATTTCAGATATTAGGGGCAAATTTTGGGAAAATTATCTGTTTTGTCTTTATTATTTCCCTCTTGTTGGCTACATCGGAACAAACGTACCAGTATCTGGAAGTCTCGTTTTTTCCCTACACAACGCACTATAGAAAGTTTCAATAGGATAATTAGGGGAAGTACAGTTGAGGTTTACAGTAGACCTTGTTCTCTAATTGGAAAGATAACTGTGATTTTTTTAAGGTAGAATGAGATATTTTTTATTTTATTGACATGCTTACTTTATTAGATATCGTCACAATACTTGTAGGACATATTAGGAGGATACAAAAGCTTATTTTAAGATAGTTTATGTGTGTCTGATAGCAGTGTTGCAAGCTGCAGAAAATTTTAATTCCAGATTTTAGGGGCAAATTTTGGAAAAAAAATCCCTTTTTGTTTTTATTATTTCCCTCTTGTTAGCTACACTCGAACAAACATACCAGTGTCTAAAAGCTTCGTTCTTAGCCTACACAGCGCATCATAAAAAGTTTCACTAGAATAATTAGAAGAAGTACAGTTGAGGTTTATAATAAACCATGTTCTGGAAATGGTAAGAAAATGGTGAATTTCTGAGGTAGAATGAGATATTTTTTTAACATTTCGTGCTTACTTTGTTAGATATCGCCATGATACTTGTAGGATCTATTCTTGGAGTACTAAGGTTTATTTTCAGATAATTTTCGTCTGTTTGATAGCAGTGTTTCCAGCCAAAACAATTGATTCCAGATTTTAGGTGAGAAATTCGGAAAATTTCCCTTTTTTCCCTCTATTATTACCCTCTTGCTGGCTACATTGAAACAAACGTACCACTACCTGAAAGCTTCCTCTTTGCCCTACAGAACGCACCATAAAAAGTTTCAATAGGATAATTAGAGAAGCTGTAGCCCCGGCATATTTGTTGATTTTTGCTTCTGAGGCGTAAAAAGTGTCAAAATTTCAGGTGTATGATGACAGAGAATTTTTTCTTTCCCTCTCTGAATGGAAGCCAGCGACTTCAGGATTTCACTGTACCTTGTCAACACACCAAAGAATTTGTTTAGGTGACTTGAATTCATATAACAGCAGTGGTGCTAGATACAAAAAAAAAAAAAAAAATGAAATTCGGTTAGAGAACTTTTTGTAAATGTTAACCCCTACATTTACCTCAATAATTTCCCACCCGTTGGGAACACTGCAATGCAACTTACACCAAAACGTAGCCATATCCATTTTCTAAAAAACAAGACCTTAATCATATCAATCGAATGAATGGTTTTTGAGCAATAAGTCACTAACTGAAAATGTAGGAAAACGCCAAAAATGACCTGGATCCGAAAGGAAAAATCACACAATTTTGCTCGTATGGGTACAAAGAAACAAACGATTTGTAAGTTACGAAGGCTTCGACTCAAGTTCTGTTGATTATTTCAATAATCTGCAACATAAATCAATAAACAATAGTTGCCAGAAAAAAAACAGACATTTGAAAAAAAACATGAAAAACAACGATGATTTTTATTGCAAAAAAAAACTTCACAGAAAAAAAACGTTTTTTACAACACTAGCTCAGCACCTTCATTATCCAAAAAGGGAAGGACAATGACTTCCTTCAAAATGGAATACATTTTTACTAATTTCTTTTCTTATTCTCGTGTGTTAGCTTTTATTTTCCTTTTATTAGGGCCACTCAAACATCATTTAGAGGGGCCGTCGTGGCTCAGTGGTAGAGCGTTCACCTCCGATGCATGGGGTCCCTGGTTCGATCGGTGTTCTCCCACTCACATACATTTCCACTTCCGTACACGTCGAAACCCTTCCCAGCTCCGTACAAATACCAGATGCAATGAAATGTCATGATTTAAAAGCGAGATAAAAATTCCCATTTTCCGTACAGGTTCAATAGCTGGCATTATTTCTGTAATTTTTTGTTAGTTTTTGAACAGAGGGACGGATAGAGTCTAAAGGTTTCGTTTCGAGTAGCAGCCAGAGCGAATAAGAGTCCTTGAATAGTTTCATTTTGCAGACTCCCTAGCAGGTCAGCATAACTTTCTTTATTGATAGCACGTTTAAGAGCTATAGGAAACATTTCTTCCCAAATTTTTATAATTCATTCAGATATTGGAAGTTCAATAGAGGAAACTAATGTGATTCCAGTGGTTTTCATCCTTCTCCTGAATAGCAGGAAGCATATATATGAAAGGTAAGAAGTCCTGAGTTGAAATCCTGAAGTTGTAATGGTAGACTTCAAGGAAGCAGTAATAAATTCTTTTAGCATAATTTTCCCTTCAGCTTCCATAAGTGAGTGCAATTTTCACTTTAACCAGTGTCTTTGGCGTAAGATACAGGGTTTGAACTTGGTTACAGACATTACAAAAACAACGATGATATAAGACTTCAAGTTCGAATGTGTGCGTCATGAGTTTTTCTTTCGTTAGAAATGATGGACAGTGATTGGCTGTCTATTCAGGAAGATATCCCCTAAGCTTGAGCAATTCTATAACTATTTCGTTGACCAGTGGCTAGAAAGTTCTACTGTCTCAGTAAGCATGTAGAACTGTCATGAGAAACGCCCTAGAGCAAATAACCCAGCAGAGAATTGGAATAACAGATTAAATACTCCATTAAACAAGCAAAATCCTCATGTCATCGAATTAGTCCATTTTCTCCAGTTAGAAGCCAGGACAAGTGACCATGCTTATGATAGAAAGTATCTCAGCTTGCAAGTTAAAAGAAGGATGAAAGTATTTGGTTGTACTTTTTATATATATATATATATATATATATATATATATATATATATATATATATATATATATACGTATATTGATAAGAATTGCATATATTTCTAGGTGGTGGAAACAACGGTAAACAACTTACTGCACATGGACCAAGATCATAGAAGATCCAGGTACTAGTTCGACGAAAACTCTTTTTAAGAGTCGACTTGTGTATCCCTTTCATGTGATTTGTGAATTCATATCAAACATACTTCGGGGATACATTGGGCGAATCTGAATTCAACGTGAAGGATTGTCAAAAAAAAAAAAAAAAAAAAAAACTACAACAGTACGGAAAGCATGTATGTATTTTTTCGTATTTCTTTGAGCATGCAATTCCATATCTTCCTCTGCTCAAATTTTATTAAAAAATGCACAGAAACAGTGTCAGTTCCTAAATATGAACGGAAGTGGGAAATCTTTTATGAATATCAAAATATGTCTTGTCATCACCCATGGCACTTTTACCCATCTGGAAAGGATTTTGACATGTACGGATCTGGAAATATACGCATTTGGGAGATAATCGGTTCGATTCCAGCTCGCGCCAATTGAACGTTATGGTGGACAAACACCGTGTGTGGGGGTTCTCTCGTTCCCTCTCACTTTATTCATTCCACCGTTTTCATTCTTTTCTCATCATTACCGTCTCCAGGGCCGGATTTCCCAATAGGCCCGGTAGGCCAGGGCCTATGGGCGCAAGCTCCCAGGAGGCGCACGGCCAAGAGAAAAAAATGTCTAGAATTAAAAATAAATAGCCATAACTTAACATATTTTTTGAATTGATTAAAAAAAATCAGGCTAATAAAGCATTCTGATATTGAAGTTTATTGGAACAAATAATTGTTGGTAAAGTTAAACTATTTTTCAACATTATGCATCAACTTCGTTACAACATTGATCTCAAACACGGGAGAACTGGCTGTAGGGATGTCGTTGAGCGGTACGCATCGTATTGCCACTGCCATAGGCTGGCTCGGCGCTACTGCTCGGAGTGATTAGGGGCGCATGCGCCATGTGCGTGCCAATGTTCAAATCACTGCTCCACGAGTACCGTCAACGGTATTTTGTTAAGTCCAGAACCAAGTACACGTAAATTCCTCAAAAAACTTGCAATGGTAAAATTGCATCGTGATAATATTTTTTAATAAAGGTTTTTAGGAAAGTAACTTTAACCAGATTAGGGGGAGGAAAAATTATTGGGCTTAGGGGCGCCAAAACGCTAAATCCGGCCCTGACCGTCTCCTTTATTCGGCATAATCGTGGGACCTAAAACTAAAAGATTTCATTTCAGATTTCGTTATCGTTTAGCAGAAATTATTCTAGCTTACGTTTATCTGTGCTAAAAACACAGTTTAAAAAGCAAATCCCTTTCAAACTACGTTCCCATACATGGTTTGGGATCTGAAAGGCCAGTTATTTACGTCCCTGAGGACCTCTATTTACAAAATCTATTAGTAAATCCTACAACGAAGGAGCAATATTTGAAGAACTTATTTCTACATGCACCACACCTCTACGTGAAGTGATAAAGTAGAAATCGTATAGTAAAGAAAAAGTGCCATTGCCATCTAATCTACCGGAAGGGGGAGAAACTATCCACAATATAAACGATTTGACGTGTAGATTGACGAACTGTCAGCAGAAAAAAATTGTATAAATATACGATTTGAAAGGCAAAATCGATATCTACTTTTAAAATAATGCTAATTCTAAGAGCGTATTTGCATTTCTTTAATATCCACATCCATCCATTGCAATAAAGTTGCCCAATTGTGCATAACGGCTACAAATAAAAAAAAAGAGAGAGCGAACATGCCTTGCAATCATATGTGTGCTGGAAATGTTAAGTTTGGACCAATTTTTGGTCAGTATACATGTATTGATTCTTTCTTTACTTTCCCTATTAACTTAAAATAATAGATAATATATACTGGCAGCAGAACAAGAAAACATCCCATTTATTTTATAAATGGTTCATCATAAATTTTATCCAGCTTAAACAAAATGTGTGTACTTTTGTGATAATACCTTTGATTTTGATGCTGCTGTTTTCCAGAACTATTTTAATTTAATAATGGACGATGAACTATATAAGTGCTGTTAAAAGATTTAATGCGACCTCAAAATGCATAAATACACAAAAATACATCAGAATCAACATATCACAGAGTATGTGAATTCGTTCATTTCACTTCAACTTGTTATAAAGTTATGTGCTAAACTGCTATCTTACTGTGTTCTTAATATTTTTGCAGTTTTATTCATTGGAAATCTAAAGATAAAGAAGTCATGTTTGCAGCGCCGAATTTATGTATAAGCTAAACAAGCTATAGCTTAGGGCCCCACTCTCTTGGGGCCCCAAAAAGCAAAGGAAAAACTGAATGTTCATTTCCAAAATATAAGAGAAACAAATAAAATAAAAATGTAAACATAGCAATAATGCTTCATGTTGTGTAGGCTCTTATGGTATAAGTAATGGGGCTGTTTATACGTCAGCTTCATAAAATGACACTAGTTACTTCATTTCTGTATATAGATGCTTACGTTCATCTGGACATATAAAGGGCCCCGTTACCTTCAATAGCTTAGGGCCCCACCAAACCAGAATGTTTGCAATCCCGAAAAGAGCACGTTATGATTTTTGCTTTAGTTCCATAACCTGTGTTGTTTACAAAATAACATGTCGATTACTATGGCAATGAGTCACATTATTTCAATCGATTTGTACTGCAGCCGCCAGTCTCCTCTCAAGCACATCATAGTTCTAACGTTCTGAGTAACGAGCAAGAAATTATTGGTGAACAGACGTCGACAGGGGGACTTGAATTATTGAGTCGTAAAAAAATCAAACTTTAGTCTTCACGTTCAGCACACTATGAATAACCAAACTTCTTCACGTGGTATACACAGTAGCACTGTTATTTTTTTTTATTCTATGCAAGCAAATGCCTGTACTAAGAGATTTTTATATTTTAATACATATTTTAGCTCGCTTAATAGAATATCTGAACAATGAAATAACTGTGCAGTTGGATTAACTGTGCAGTTGATGGCAAAATAAAAGAAAATATATATGTAGCATTTCTATTCTGCAGTATATATGTAAATTAGAAAGAACGTAATACATTCCACATAATTTTCATAAAGATATCTGTAATTAAATAAACTCTTCTTTTGGTAATCAATCCGTGTTTATTTTATTTTAATTAAGTTTCAAACTCACTGACTGCATTCATCGTCAAAATTATACTAACTTTGGGAATTGTTGTACGATTATTGTAGTACAATTTTAATTGTTACAATTCCACATTTCAAATTTAACAAAGATTGTTATAATTTGCAGTTTCGTTCAAATTTAGAATATAATCGTGTCTTTTATTATGTTTATTATTATTATTATTATTATTATTATTATTATTATTATTATTAATAATAATAATAATAATAATAATAATAATAATAATAATAATAATAATAATAATAATAATAATAATAATATCGTTCTTGTTATTATAACTATTATAAAACTTAATTTCAAAGCTTCTTCTCTGTTCAACATACGATAATGTAATGTTATTTCCATCGCTTCTCTTAATAACGTGACGTGACACCCCTTGATTAACACAGGGGTAAAAGTGCGAGGGACGCAGGAGGCCGTCGTCTCCCACCTCCAAAGAATATATAGGGCGTGCCCCAGTTCTTAAAAAAATACAATGCACAAAGATAGCCAGGAGGATGGCGTGATCTCCCCAGATCCATTTTTACCTCTTTACATGTATAGAAAAAGGTACATGCTATCAAGTTGAAATAAAAAATTGCATCACAAACGTGGATCTAAAGAATCCCGAAAGCCCCCCTTTGTGGTGTAATTGGGGCATATGCCCTGTTCTTGCGATTTTCAAATGCGAACGATATGTTTCGACTGCATATTCGAAAAGCTGGGGAAGAAATAAGATTGCCCTATGAAACATTAGTCCATACTACCTCCCGTTTCCATGTACCTATTGCTTTTCCCAAAAAATGAAGGTGCGCGAAATAGAGTATACGGACTTTACAAATTAAGATAATGTAAGCACCGTCCCAGTTTCGGGAAGTGAAAGACACACCCTTTCCAATGATATGCCACATGCTGACTCAGGGTCTAAAAAAAAAAAAAATGCGTCACGCAAAAAAGAGGTTCCAAAATACGATCAGAACTCGAAAATTTCAAATGGAAAAGGGGGCTCGAGTAATGCCTCGTTGCAAAGGTATCTGCAGATGTTAAAAGAATTCGAACACGATTTTGGAATCCACTAACCACTTTCAACATGGCAACCATAACATTATCGAAACCCTGAATTTCTGGTTCGTCATGAAGAAATAATGTAAATTGGACCGCCCTTCACACTTTTTCCAGACTTAGGACTGGCAACGATTTCCACTCTGTGGAGATCCACAGGGGAAGGGATCGGGGCAATTGCCCCCTCTCCAGAAAAGGAAACGTTTTAATTTTGTATATAAATAAAACCCATCCCAGAGTTTTGAGCTCTTAAAAGTAGCTCTAAATAGCAGTATTACAAGCCACCGCCCTCCAGAACTCCGTCCTGAATCTGCCCCTGTTTCCACTCACAATAAGGAATTCGTTGGCGTGTTTAACGGCTGCTTCGCCAACTGAAAAGGTCCTTCATTGTACAGAAAATGATTGATGATGTTGCTTGACAAAAGATAGTACATTGGTCTTAACAAAAGAAACACTGACAAAAACTTAAAACCCACTTTATTTTAAATTACAATTTGTAACGGTTTTGGATATCTAACATATCCTTCATATCCTTCTTCAAACACTATCGATAATGAATGAAAATACAGACATATAGCTATATAGTCATTGTTATGACAAAGTTTAAATTCTTTACCAGTCATATACCTGGATGAAAGCAGATGTCCGCTGGGATTGGTGGAGAATCATAACGATGGATAACAACTTACGTTGTTCAATATTACATACATGTATATCAATTATTCAGTGTGCTCAAGATATTATAATCTTAATTTTATATCAAGTGTAAAGACTAGTGTTAAAAATTATAATTAGTGGAAATATAAAAGCAGGAAATTCATCGAATTTAACTCACAGACATAAAAACATTCACTGAGGTCTGTGGATTTTTCTAGACTGTTCCAGATCATTCCAGTATTGGTGAGAGGGCCAACAGTTATTAAATTGTATTACATTAAACGTACTGTTCATAAATATACACCTGCTATACGGCAATGCATCATGGGATGCAATAAATACGACGATTGAAAAAGCAACTGTCGCTTAAATAAAGTGTTATGTGTTAAATGTGGATCACCAGAGCCAGCTGACCAATGTACAAACCCTCTTCAATGTATTAATTGTGGAGGAAAGCACTCGGCGGATTATTCACAATGTCCAGAATTCATTAGACAAAATTGATGGAACTCATGGATAGGGAGAAAATATCATTTAATGAAGAAAATGCTCTTCTGAAACATCTAAATAGTACGACAAACAATATTAATTATGGTACTGATAAATATAATAATAGCTATAGGTTGATATCTGAAAATACTTCAGCTTCGCAACAGAAATCATACGCTGCAATTCTTAATTATGATAACATGCCACCATTAGTAAGACATTTACCTCCACAATTGAATCGTGTGCCAACTTTGGTTCATTCTGTGAAAGGTGTACCAGGTTCACCACCCGAGAAACGATGTAGAGGTCATGTGGAAAATTCTTCATGGAAAACACATAAGTAATCTACATATTATGAAAATACAAAAACTTATAACAAAAATATCAAATATGCTCAACCTTCTACATCTTTTGACTTTATTTCTAAAATCACGCAATCCCCAATGGAAACTGAATTGATAAAAAATAATGATGATAATCACATTACAGAAGACTTAAATACAGTTAAAAGCAAATCCTTTTTATCGCAACAAGATATACAGAATGAAAAGGATTCTCCAAATTCATACTTAAAGGGACCAACTAGTATGGTTACTTCAACTTTTACAAACAAATCAGATTGGAATCGTTCATCATAGAATCGGAATCAATGGATGGGTACAACTTCATCACCAACTTCATCATCACATTAAACATACAAAATCAACAAAAATTACGAGAAGCTATTAACAAAATTCTACATGTATTTGCCACATCCAATAAAGTAACCTGCTAATAAAATCAATTTTATGCAACTATAAATAATTTTTATTCTCTTTTAAAATTATAAAGTATCACTCTATATGGCCAGTTGTAGGAAGGGAAGACTAGCCATTATACAATGGAATGCCCAGAGTATATATGGTAAATTGCAATATCTAAAAACTTTAGTCTCTATTTTCTAACCTGATATTATTTTATTACAAGAAACTTGGTGCATTCCAAGAATACCTTTGAAACTTAAAGGATATCAATGTGTTAATCAGATTCGTCATGATGCTCACGGAGGAATCGCCATTTGTGTTAAAAATCATTTAAGTTTCAACACTTTAAATTTTAGTTTACAAAATATACATCCATATATTCAGCTTCTTGGTATTATGATTCGGAATTTTTTTTTTTCAAATTTAAAATTTTATAATAACTATGGAGGATGATCGTGACTCTTCTAATGATACCAGTAATCCTTTCACTGGTATTAGTGATGATATCAATAAAGACTGCAGGTCCATTAATGCAGATTTCTCGCATGTAAGCAACGCATCAGGATCAAAATTCAACCAAAGAAATCAAACCCAAAATGATACCACATTAAACATGAGCATTGATTTTTCAAACAGGCCTAACGAGACTACCTGTAAGCTTTGCAACAAATTATGTGTTAGTTTAAAAGGCCTAGCAATTCATAATAGCAGGTGCCATTATGATATCAATAAAACCAAATCATGCTCGCTTTCACGGAAGTCGCAACCATCCACTGACAATGTCGATCACCCAAGAAAAATTTTGATCTCCAAATGCAATAAGCTTCTAGCAAGATTAAAGTCTTCTACTCCAATGTTGCGCAGGGTACCTCGAGGGGCTAGAGCTACAGTGGCAGACTCTCTGTGTGAGGTATTGCAACAGATTGTACGTACAAATGACTCAGAAGCTTGGATGGATCTCTTCTTTTTTCCTTACGTTACACTGTGCGTGCCATCAAAAGCTGACAAAGTGAATAATTTAACATCATGGGTTAAACAAAGAGTGCGATGTTGGTCTGATTCTCGTTGCGAAGCCCTTCCTAACCACAGTAAAAAATCCTTCAAAGCTCGACGACCAGTAAATTCCACTTTTAACATTAAGAATGTCGAGAACAAATTAGTAGATGGTGATGTCCGCAACGCATTACGGCTTCTCATCTCAGAAGATACTATAGCTTCTCCGAATGGATCTGTATTAGAAGCATTAAAAGAGGAACACCCGGCTCACAGCCACCCTTTTGAACCTCCCGATCTCATTGAGCCCAGTATGAGCCCAGTGCCTAGAGTATCAGCTGACGAGTTTACGAAGGCACTTAAATCATTTCCTTCCGGGTCATCAGGAGGTATGGACAGTCTCCGTCCTTCAATATTAAAGGACCTCCTACTCTCCCAAGACTGCAAAGCTAAAGAACACCTGACTAACGCCATCTGTGATTTTCTCCACTTCATTATTTCGGGTGGTGTGCCCATGGAAATTAGATCTATTTTCTTTGGAGCATCACTAATAGCTTTGAGGAAGAAAATTGGCGGCATTCGTCCCATCGCAGTAGGCAATGTGTGGAGGAGATTGTCAGCCAAAATAATTTGCCATAGAATTAGAGAACCTCTAACACTTTTTCTATCCCCACACCAACTGGGAGTTTGCGTCTCACATGGAGCAGAAGCAGCAGTCCACGCTGCTCGTATGTACTACTCTTTTCCACACCATCAGAAGAAAGTGTTTCTGAAGATAGACTTTAGACACGCATTCAATGAGCTGAATCGTGATTCTATGCTCATACAGGTAAAAAACAATTTTCCATCAATTTATCGATACGTACATCAGTGCTACTCGCAACCGAGCAACTTATACTTAGGAGATGAAATAATCCTCTCTCAGCGTGGCGTACAACAAGGCGACCCTCTTGGCCCTGGTTTGTTCGCACTTACTTTACAATCCATCGTTAATAGTATCAATACAGAACTGAACATATGGTATTTGGATGACGGGACTATAGCTGGAGACAAGGATACAGTACTAGAGACATTAGAAATGATCCGTAGACGGGCTAAGGAGATCGGATTGCAAATGAATTTCTCCAAATGTGAGGTCAGCTTTCTCGGAGTTTCCAATGAGCAGTCTAATAATCTCTTCAAGCTGTTTGACGAAGCCGCGCCTGGAATTCAAAGAATTTCGACAGATGACGCCAGCTTATTAGGAGCAGCATTATCTAATGAGGCAAGACGAACAATATTAAAAGACAAAATTTCTAAATTAGAATTCTTCTTTACACGTCTTTCCTTGACTTCAGCTCACTCTGCCTTTTACCTACTACGTGCCTCATTGTCCATGCCAAGGCTGCTATACTTTCTTCGCTGTGCTCCTTCTTGGCGGGATGCTGGTCTACTGGAATGCTATGACAACACCTTGAAAACCGGTCTAGAATCTATCCTAAATTGTTCACTCAACAATAACTCTTGGCTGCAGGCGTCCCTTCCTGTTAACCACGGAGGTCTCGGCATTCGTCGCGCCATGGATCTGGCTATTTCATAATTTCTGTCTTCATTCTATGGCGCTAAGCCATTGATCGAGACCATTCTCCAACAAGATCTTAGCCTAGTATCGGATTCGGATGTCAACGATAGCATTGCTAAGTGGTCATCTATAGTAGGATCAGATCCCCCTGACCTTGATAAGAGAGGACTACAATCCTCTTGGGACGATCCTCTTATAAATCATCACTTTTCAGCTCTGCTTCAGTCATCCGATAACCCAGAAGATAAGGCCAGACTTCTAGCTACATCATCTCCAGAAGCAGGCGCTTGGCTCCATGCTATCCCGTCACCTTCTTTAGGATTACATCTTCCCAATGACAGTTTTCGAATTGCCAGTGCACTGCGTTTGGGAGCAGATGTTTGCGAGCAACACAGATGTCCTGCCTGTAGAAGTGTCGTAGACAAGAAGGGCCTTCATGGACTCTCCTGTGCCAATAGTGCGGGCAGACATTCACGCCACTCCAGCGTCAACGACATTATCATAAGGGCACTAATTTCAGCAGGAGTTCCTTCTATATGTGAACCGTCGGGATGCAGTCGTGCAGACGGCAAGAGGCCAGATGGTATGACTCTAATACCGTGGAAGAAAAGAAAAGCACTTCTATGGGATTTTACTTGTTCCGACACCTTCGCCCCTTCAAATATACATTCTTCCTCAGCACAAGCTGGCAACGTGGCTGCTCGCTGGGAAACAGAAAAGCGCAGGAAATATAGCAATTTACTCGACAAATATCATTTTGTCGCTATAGCTGTCGAATTGGGTGGTTCATGGTGTCCCGAAGGCCTTAACTTTATAAAAGAAGTTGGTCATCGCATTCGTTTATTGTCAGGAGATGCTAGAGCAACCTCATTTCTACTGCAACGCATCAGCATGGCAGTACAAAGAGGGAACGTTGCATCAGTTTTGTTAACGCTACCCTCTGGTAAGGAACTGGAGGAGATCTTTTGTTTGTAATCTCAACGAAGGTTTGAGGATGCTGTTGTGAGGCTTATCACAATAACGTGTATTAGTGAATAATTATATTTTAATAATCTGTAAAATGTAAATTGTGCACTGTTCAAGGAATGTAATATTTTGTAGTTTTGCCAGCGGACTTAATTTAAAGTGGGATCCTATTGTTGTCTAATTTCTAATTTTAATTAACTTTGAATGTTACAAATTTGAATGAGGCCGTCGGTTTTAACAATATTTCATTGTTAAATTTTAATGTAAATAATCTTTTTATTAAAGCTACAAGCAACCTGAAAAAAAATTCGGAACTTAAAAATACTTAATATTTATATACCTCCTAAAGTAATTGTGGATCATAATTTTTGGAAATAACTATTCTCTAATAATGATATTGATTACATAGGTGGAGATTTTAACATTCATTCTGAACTATGGACATTAAATCGAACTGATTCTGGAGGTAGGAATTTTCTTAAAGAACTAATAAATTCTTCCTACCTATATCTCAATAATGGATCTCCAACAAGAATATAAAATAATATATTAATTGCTCCAGATTTAACACTAACGAACAGTGTACATTATATAGAAACAGAATGGTAAACATATTTTCATACTTACACTAGTGATCACTTTCCTATTATTTTTAAAACTCATTTCATATCATCAGCTATCTCTTATAATGATAGTAATAATATTGCCTTCAAATCAAAATTACATGTTACCACGAACATCTCTTGGTCAGAATATCAACATATAATACAAAATCGAATTACTCAAGATCATGATTTTTTCTGAAATATTTAAATTGATAAAAATCACGGTTTCGTCTTTGAATAACAAAATTAAAAAATTCTAAATTATATTTTAGACATTCATCTGGGCGGCAACATAGTAAACCCATCTGGTTGAATACATTCTGTGAAAAATATGTGAATCAAACTATTCAAACCTTTGAAGTATTTATATTGACACGCTCACCAAAAGCTTTTTTCCAAATATCAACAATAGAGAGCTCAAACGAAAAGAATTATTAATCATACTAAACGTTCCAGGTGGCAAGAGTTCTATAATACTCTGTCTGATCGTACTCCATCTTATAAAATATGACATTTCTGCAAAAAAAAAAAAAAAAAAAAAACTTCAACAATACCACTACAAAAATGTTAATCAAATTCACTTTAATAATTTAGAATGGATACGTGATTTCCATCAAAAATTAACTCTACGCGTTGTTAATAATGATCGGTGTTTATTATCCAAATTTTTATTCTCTAATCCGAACTTCAAATTGGAGAAGAACTTTACCACGTCTAACTTAGAAACGGTACTAAAAATATACATAAAAATACTACACCAGGCATTGATGGCATCAGCTATTTACATTATAAATATCTACTAACCACAGGATTGCAGATGTTATTGAATTATTATAATCATATTGGTAATACAGGACAAATACCATTAAACTGGAAATTAGTCTTAATATTACCTATTCCAAAAAATACTACAGATTCAAATTTAGCAAATAATTTTCGACCTATCTCCTTATTATCTTGTTCATATAAAATTTTCGAAAATTTAATATTAAATAGATTAAATTGTTTTTTTAAGGAAATTCACAAACTTTCTCCTTCCATATAACTGGATTTAGAAAAAAATTAAAATATGATGAATTAACGCTATTAGTACTTGACATTTACAAAGCATTCATCACAAGAGGAGCTCTTTTTGTTACATCATTTGATATAAAAGGCACTTATGATCATGTGATATTAGATATATTAGTGGAAAAAATGTTTAACTCCAAATTCCTGGAAAGATGATTAGAATTACACATAATACTTTGATTAACAGGCAAGTGTATATAAAAGTGAAAAATTCCTATTCTGCGCCAAGAATAACTTCCTTAGGCTTGTTACAAGGAAGTAAATTAAGTCCGATTCTATTCAATATTTATATTCCTGATTTAATAAACTGAAAATGGGATAATACTAGCATCACTTGTTTTGCTGATAATCTCCAGTTACGATCTTACATGACGACCTTATTTCAAAAATATCATATGGTAGTTTATTGTACAACAAATCTGGTTTATATTATAGCTGTTTAGAACAATCAATATATAATTTATCTAAAATAATGTTTTCTCAACCATCATTCTGTCCAAAATGGCTTTATTAAAGGGATCAGAATACACACCATTACCAATATTATTTTCTAAGTTGGCATCAAAATTTATATTAAAAGCATTTTTATTCTATTTGCTGAGGCCTTCAGCCAATCCCGTAAGTCTTCTTGTTCACTTTCGAACTAATCATCCGCCATTTTTGGTTCTTATAAGGGCCTATTTTTATTATTATTATTATTTTCACTTCCTTGCCATAATTCATAAATAAGTAAGCCTCCTGTCCAGTTCATCGGTTTATCTCTTCCTACCTTCTTTATCCAATCTGCTTCTTTCCACTTCCTTATTATCATTCTTTTCTCCATCTCCAACTTCCGTATTATCCCAATTAATTCCTTAATTCGTCTCCTTAACATGTTTGTATATGCCATTGGTATCTTTCTTTCTCCTAACATCATCTTCATGTTGTTTTATCCTTTCTTTCATTCTCTTTCCTGTCTCTCCTATATATGACATATCGCAGTTCTCACACCATACCCTGTAGATGACTCCTTCTTCCTCAACATTAATCTTTTTAGTTCCTTTTCTATTCTTGTTCTTTATTGATTTTAATAAATTTTCTCCACTCTTTCTATAAATTCTGATCCCTCCTTTCTTCAATAAATTCTTCAGTTTCTCCGTTTCTTCTCCCATACTTTCTATACCATGCCATTTTCCACTCTCATCCTCTTCATTCTTTTTTCTCCCTCTCTTCCTCTTCCTGCGTTGTTCTTCCTTCTCTAACTCCTTCTTGCTGTAATCCTTCTTCTCTAATTGTCTGTAGAATTTCAGTATGCTCTCCTTCCTTCCTTACTATTTGTCCTCCACCATTTCTATTCTTCTTATCATATTTGTTATGATATTTCTCTTTGTACTCCTATCCACGTCGCTTCTCTCATGGCAGTACACCCTCGCTGAGCACTCTTTCTCGTATCACCTCGTAACCAGCCCTTCTCCTTGTTTTATTATGGTCATGTCTAAAAAGTTTATTTTTCCATTTTCTTCCAACTCCATGTCCAAGCTTATGCATTTTTCTTTATCTTCCACACTATCTTCGAAGTTCTCTAATTGTCTCCTAGTCCCTCTCCACAAGCCTAGACAATCATCCATATACCTACAAAACATGATCAAGTTCTTACCACATTCTTCTTTCATCTTTTTCTCCCATTTGTTCATACTGGGCTCAGCCTCGAACCATACTGATTCCTTTTCTTATTTTTACCACTTTATCCCCTATTATACAATAACTATTTTCCCATATTACTTTCAAAGCCTTAACTACCTTCTCTTTTGTCCATCCATTTATATTTTTACTTCCCATTTCTTCCTCTATCACATTTAAAATAAAATGGGTTTTAAGCTTTGGTCAGCGTTTCGTTTGTTAAAATAATCAATCTAAAGCCATGGATAGTCTTATTATTCTTAAGTGAAATAAACAGAAAAACGGAACACAATGAGAAACGAATGATGAACGAAAACGAAAAGAATAGGAAAGCACTGACTTTGATGCACATTTGCCAACTTACAGTTGATGTTCGAAATGCCTGCCCTGTGCCTCAGTGCATTTCTGCACACGGTAACTGAAATGTTTCTGTGCCGCAATAATTTCCTCCTCACTAATCTGTCTGCATGCAGCAACTATGCGCTCCATCATGTTGTTCCTTTTTGTGGGACGATGTTGATAAACGATTTCTTCAAGTCGTCCTCATAGATAATAATCTAAACATGTTAAGTATGGTGACCTAGGGGGCCAGGGCCCAGGTCCACCCCTACCTACCCAACGACCACGAAACTTTGCTTTCACCTGATTCCTCGCTGTCAGTTCAAAATGTGCTGGGCAATCAGCTTGTTGTAGCCACATGTTGTCCTGATGTATAAAAGGACGTCTTCGAGAAGAATGGGCAATTGTTCTTGCAGAAATGTACGGTAAACACCACACATAAGACTCGCTTAAAAAAAGTGAGGTCCAATTATTCTTCCGCCGATGATTCCACACCACACATTCACAGACCATTTCCGTTAAAGATCAACCTCTTGCATCCACTGTGGGTTTACGGCGGCCCAATAATGCATGTTGTGACGATTTACCTGACCATCACTTTTAAATGAAGCCTCATCAAACCACAATACTATTTCGTCAAATAATCAAGCGTTTGCATGCACTTGAGCTTGAGACCACATGCAAAAATCGAGCCTGCTTTGAAAATCAGTGCCATGTAGCTCTTGATGCAAGGAAATATGGTATGGATGAAATGTGTTAACCTTCAAAATCCTTGACACCGTAGTTGCGCTGACACCAAAATCGCGAGCAACTTGCCTGATACTTGTGTGAGGATAAACATGGAAGGCTGCAAGTAAATCAGCAGACCTATTATCTCGAACAGGCCGAGCTATCCGTTCATTCCTGTGACTGCTAGAAGGGTGAACATTTCCACTTCTACGTAGACGTTCGGCAGGGTTGCGAAACACATGTCTTGAACGACGTTCCCGATCGGAAGACCTAGCAGCATACACACGAACAGCAGCGGAACTATTTCGTTTGCACTCACCCAAGACCATGAGCATATCAAATGCTTCTTCGTTTGTGAAAGGCATTTCAACTTACATGCCACGATTTGCCAATGCGAAATAATTGACAGAAATGCACACAACCACGAGGATTATACGTTAACAAATCCAGACTTTTCACACAATCCCTTCGACAACGCAACGTCTTGCAACACACAACGATGAATGAGACCAAGATTGGAGTGATTCATGTTATCAGTGGAAGAACACTAGAACTGGCAGAAGAGGTAGGCACACCTCCACCTGTGCAACATAACTTGCGTTGAATCGGGCAGTGTGAAAAGCTTACGGGCAGTCAAATGGAACTTGCTTCTTTGTGGTACTATTACCTGCCCGCCCTTGTTTTAGTCAAGTGGGCAACTTCAATAGTACGTTTTATTTCTTAATGACGAACCAGAAATTCAGGGTTTCGATATTGTTATGGTCGCCATGTTGAAAGTGGTTAGTGGATTCCAAAATCGTGTTCGAATTCTTTTCTCGTTTGCAGAGACATTTGCAACGAGGTATTACTCGCCCCCTTTCCGTTTGAAATTTTCGAGGTCTGTCCTTATTTTGAACTCCTTTTTTTATCACGCAGTTTCTTCTTTTTTTAGACCCTGAGTCACCACGTTGCATATCATTGGAAAGCGTGTGTCTTGCACTTCCCGAAACTGTGACGATGCTTACTTTATCTTAATTAGTAAACTCCGTATACTCTATTTCGCGCACCTTAGTTTTTTTGTTTTGTTTTTTGAAGAAAAAAACAACTGGTACACGGAAAACGGTAGGTAGTACGGACAAATGTTTCGTAGGACAATCTTATTTTTTTTGCCCCCACCTTTTCGAATGTGCATTCGAAACATATCGTTCCCATTTGAAAATCGCAAGAATGGGGTATGTAACTAGGGTGCAGCGTTTTACCACTTTTTTCTCAGAACGAAATGTAATACCTGGCAAAAGTGGCCAATCCACATGGACATTTCAGGTATATATTTGTTTTCAAATCAAATAATATCTTCTGTGAGAACTATTGCCTCAAAGTTTCAAAATTTACCTGAAAATTACAAAAAATACCAAAGTTGTTCATTAATTTTAGTTTTGTTAAAGTAAACATATTTGTGGTTAAATGCATCTCAGCTGTTATGAAAACTGACATTCCAGTCTTAAAATGCCAGTTATATGCCCTTGGGGGAATAGGGGTGCCTCCTCTGGGGCCTGAAAAAAGGGGCAAATTCAGTACAGTTAAGAGGTTGTGTAGCTCCTCGCTCACCTGGCAATATAGCCTGGCCAAGTGACCCAGAGCCCACCATGTAGAGGTGGCTGCACTAGGGCTCCTCCGTTAGGCCTATCCAATCAACCATATGTTGGGCCGCATGAATTGATCCGCTTAGTCACTGATTATTCCGCCTCTAGCATCACTGGCACATACTCGGGAGGCTTCTTCAGTGACTAATTTCACTATCCGTTCTACTGCTACCATGTGGCACGGATTGACGGTGAAGCACCATTCTGGCACAGTGTTGTCAGGAAGTGAAAGTTTGACCATGAGCTGTTTGTTTGGTACCGTCCATAGAACTTACTGGTAGTACAGTTATTGAAACATCAGTGCTTTCCCAGAAGATCATCGCAGTGTAATCGTTTGCCTCAAAATTCAGTCTGGGAATGATGTTATATCTAATGGAGCTATGGAGATTCCCTGCTTCGTGTTTTCGAGCACTAAGAATCTTATGTAATGCATCTTGTCGGACAGCAAGTCATCGTGGCGAGAAGAAATTTTCTGGGAGTGCAAAGAATGCATTCGTCTGAATGGATGAACGGATTACAGCCTGGTATTCCCTTGGTAAGTATCTAGACCTATGAATGGTCTCAAAGACCTGAGAGGACCATCAGCAACGAAACACTATGTTCTGATGCGGTGTTGCATAACCATACAGACTCTAAGTATGAATGTAGCAATTTCTATTAATTTCCTGCTAGATTTTTTTTTTCAATATACAATGTTAAAATTCTGTTTGCACTAGTCAAACAGCTAGCTTTGTTTAGTTTGCCAGGGATCATAGAAACAGGCTCTTACGCGAATACTCCAGAGTCAATGGCTTGAGATATCTGGAACAAGCATCTCAGGTCTTTACTGAGTTTTCTGTGCTCTTCTAGACTATGATGAGGTAAGTCACAGTTTATTGGTTTGAATAGCAACACTGAAAACTTTTCACAGTTAGACAGTTTTGAAACTATGGGGCCTGTGTAAGAATAGGGACTTAAATAAGCGCCGTGAATATGCGTGAAGAGAGCTCGGAACTGCAGTTCATTAAAATGCAAGAGACAAATAGCCCATTGCATAGGTTTTCCTGTTAGTTCCTCTAATCTTCGAAGAACAACTCCATTCAAACCAGTGTTAGTGTATGTTCCATCACACCCGAGAACCTCAACTTTATCAAACCAACTCTGAGTTGGTTCATGATGTATTCGAAAATAGCTGTGGTCTCGTCATGTGCAGAGCCAGAAGATGGTGTCACGTGACCAATGTATTGAGAGTTAGGTTCAGCCGCAAGTGATAAGTGCTCTTCTCTAACGATGCCTGTGTATATTTTAGTGTCATCCCTTCGATCATCAAAGTATAGCCTTTTAATGGGATCATCATTTGTAGAACTTTCTTTTAAATTCCGAGCAATTTTAAGTTGCGCACGCCTTATTTTGTTCCTGTCCACAGTTAAAGCAGTTGTTATGTCGCTAAATTTTTGGGAAGTTATAATTCCAGTCTTTGAATCTGCCTTAAGCACAGTTGTTATATGTGCCGCATCCCTCTCGCTTACATTGTATCTCTGCGAAATCATAACAGTTTCAGTCAAAACTACGAAAGTCGTTCCGAAAGTAATGCCTCATTTTTTTATGGAAACTAATCGAGATACATAACTAACAACAGCACAGCTAAACAGAGCAATATTTCAGCTAAAGACTCATTTTCCCACATAGTTCCCACCATTTGTTATGCACTTTTGCCAACAATGAACCAGTGTCGCGCTTGTAAAAATCGGCATTGCATGGGTTGTCTTTTGAATTCCGGCTCGAAGTAATAACACCACGTATCATCTCCAGTGACGATGCTGTCCAAAAAATTGTCACGTTCATCTTCATATTGGTCCAACAAGTCCCGAGGGAAAAGGCAAGGTCGAGAGCTGTAGAAACGCTTAATTGTACTGAATTTACCCTCTTTTCCGGCCCCAGAGGAGGCACCCCTATCCCCCCAAGCGCATATAACTGGCATTTTGAGACTGGAATGTCAGTTTTCGTAGCATATGGCATGTATAAACCCAAAAATATGTTTACTTTAACATAACTAAAAAATGAACAATTTTGGTATTTTTTGCAATTTTCAGGTAAATTTTGAAACTGAGGCAATAGTTCTCACAGAAGATATTATCTGATTTGGAAAAAACTCTATACCTGAAATGTCCATGTGGATTGGCCACTTTTGCCAGGTATTACATTTCCTTCCGAAGAAAAAGTGGCAAAACGACCCACCCTAGTATGTAACCCAACTACACCACGAAGGTGGGCTTTCGGGATTTTGTAAATAACTTCTACGGATTCTTTGGACCCACATTTGTGGTGCAATTTTTTATTTCAACTTGATAGCATGTACCGTTCTCGAGAAAAAGTAGTGTCTTGGTCGCTCTGGAACACCCTTTCTCTCTCTCTCTCTCTCTCTATATATATATATATATATATATATATATATATATATATGTGTGTGTGTGTGTGTGTGCGTGTGTGTGTGTGTGAGTATATGGGTTTTTTGATACTTCTACAGGCAGTCAAATATTAGTCCCTATGCGATTTTCTGACTACGCCATTGGGCTAAGAACAACGGAACAAACTATCCATCAGAGTACTGGAATCTGGGCTGCAACAACGAAACCGTTAAGAAAAAATCTACTGGAACAGGCCATAGACGTCGCTTAATATAAAAGGGGTGACTGAATAGTTTTGAGCCTTGAGGAAACTATAAGAAGTACAGATTTGGTAATACCTTTATTTATCAACATAATCCAATTGGACATTAACACACTTGCTCCAACAGTGCTATAGTAAAAAAATTCTCTTATCCCAGTAGAAAAAAAAAGCCTTAAGTTGTGACCATAAAAACTCCTCCACGGCTGCCATGACGTCATTATCGCTTGCAAAACGTCGTCCTGCTAGAGACCCTTTTAGATTAGGGAACAAATGAAAGTCTTAGGGAGCCAGATCTGGAGAATGGGGGTGGATGAGGAACGAGTTCAAAGCCGTATTCGTGAATAGCAGCCATGGCAACTGGTGATGTGTGGCCGGGAACGTTGTCATGATGGTAAAGAATGCCTTTGAACATCATTTGTAGCCTTTTGTCTTGAATTTGCACTCGAAGTTTTTACAAAAGGTCACTATAGTATTGTCGTGTGATGGTATGACCTCTTTACAGGTAATCAATGAAGATCACACCTTGGGAATCCCAAAAAGCAGAGGAAATCACTTTGCCAGTGGAGGAGATCACCTTTGCATTCGTTGGAGTATGGGAGGGTGTTCTTAGATTGTTTGGATTGTTTATTTGTTTCTGGTTGGAATTGGTGTACACAATACTCGTCCATAGTAATGAATCGAGAGAGAAAATTGTCCACATCACGTTCTTACAGTTTCGAATTGTCCACGGATAGAAGGTACCGAGTGCTTTTTTGTTCGGGAGTCAGAAGACGTGGGACCCATCGAGCAGAAACTTTTGGTAAACCAAGATCATTCTTCAGAAAATAATGTACTCGCTTCTGTGATATGGCCAACCTGTTTGCTATCACAATCGAGTTGACAATCGGCGATCTTCCATGATCATATCAAGTGCCAGGCCAATGTTCTCCATGGTGGTAGCACTTGATGGTCTCCCAGATCTCGGCTCATCTTCAACACTCTGCCTACCACAGTTGAAATCCTGCATCCCTTTTGATGGTGGTATATGAAGGACAGATTCACCTACGGTATTGACCATATCCTCGTGGATCTCAGACGCCGACATTCCTGTTACTTGCAGATGACTGACCTGTACTCGAGGTTTTCCATTTTCCCAACTTCTGCCATCTCACTCACTTCAAGAGCCTGTAAAAAAACAAAAGAAATTACTTAGGAAAAAACCTTGATACGTCTTAATATCAAAGGTTGCACTATTCTAATACGAGGGCTATCCAGAAAGTAGATTACGTTTTCGTCTGTGTCCGCTAGGGGCGGGGCTAGCGCGGCCATCTTGGGGTCAGAGCGTTGCGCAGCTCAGTCGGCATCTAGCCGTGCTAGTGAGAGGTTCGTGCTGTGCTCCGTTAAGATACTGTGACGGTTTGAAATGTCTGTGTTAATTGAAAATCCCGCGAGCTGCGAGGTGCGTGCAGTAATAAGGTTTCTGACAGCAAAAAACTGTAAACCGATAGAAATCTATCGGCAGCTGTGTGAAGTGTATGGGGACAACATTATCACTGAAGGTGGAGTGCGACAGTGGGTCATAAGATTTAAAAATGGCCGAACCAATGTTCACGACGAAGATTGAAGTGGGAGACCCAGCAAAGTGACTGCCGAAGTTGTCGAAAAAGTCGATGTTAAAGTCCGTGAAAATCGAAAGTTCACAATAACGGAACTTTCTTTGAGTTTTCCACAAATTTCGCGAAGTTTGTTGCACGAAATCATCAGCGAAAAGCTTGGTTACCACAAGTTTTGTGCAAGATGGATTCCAAAAATCTTGACAGAGGACCACAAAAATCAGCGAATGGCTGCAGCGTTGCACTTTTTGGACGCCTACAATAAGGATGGTGACTCTTTACTCGATCGCATCTTTACTGGTGACGAAACATGGGTGAAACACGTGAACTGTGAAACGAAATTGCAATCAATGCAGTGGGGGCACACAGGTTCTCCCCAAAAACCGAAGAAATGCATGCAAACAATGTCGGCAAGGAAGATGATGGCGACTGTTTTTTGGGACAGAAAAGGTGTGATTTTGGTGGACTTCCTGGAAAGAGGCACTACAATAAACGCTCAAAGGTATTGCCAAACTCTGCAAAACCTCAGAAGAGCAATTCAAAACAAGCGCAGAGGAATGTTGAGCTCTAAGATCTTGTTGATTCACGACAACGCCCGGCCCCACACGGCAAATGTCACGCGTGAAGTTCTTGAATCTTTTCAGTGGGAGTTGTTTCCTCATCCGCCGTACAGTCCCGACCTGCCACCGAGCGACTTCCACCTATTCCCAGCAATGAAGAAGTGGCTGGCTATGCAGCGTTTTGATGACGACGAACAGCTGCAAGAAGAGGTAACGAAGTGGTTGAAGTCGCAGTCGGCCGAATTTTTCGACGAAGGAATTTCCAAGCTCGTACATCGCTACGATAAATGCCTTAATTTGAATGGTGACTATGTCGAAAAGTAGTATTTGTGTGTGGCTTTCATCTGTATATAATAAAATTTGTTTCCTATACTTTGTTGATTTTTTATTCCAAAACGTAATCTACTTTCTGGATAGCCCTCGTATGTATAATTATTCTATTTTAGATTCTCATTTTCTGTTGGGCTCAAAACTTTTCAGTAACTCCTCGTACACACATCAGAAAATCGGCCATATTGTCCAGTCAAGATAAGGTTTGACCTTGAACAAATTGCAATAGAAGTGAAATATGCGCCAAAATGATGCTGAGCAAATTCTAAGCAAACCTGAAAAAGTCCTCAAGAATATTCAGTCTGGAAGGTCGTTAAATCCAATATGGCTACCGTTGGTGGTCATTTACGGCAGACATAATAACAAACGGAGTAATTATGTGACTTTGTAACAAAATTACAGGTTTAACATCCCTGATAAAAGTTGTTCACCATTATGTGCCCTTTCAAATGAGGCATTAAGCATACCTATAATATACAGGGTGTCTAAAAAATCTAAAGTGAAGGATTTTTTTTAATCGGATCGCGTGCTGGATAAATTTTGTAAGAGTATGATGAATGGACGCATGTTTGAAATAGTGGCTGGCCAGCGACACGTTAGCATAAAAGAAAGTAACTTCATTCACTTATATTGTGGGTCTCGGTAAATATCAAGCTTTCATTTTCATTTAACATTGGGCACATAAAGAGTGTACAGCACAAACGGCTCGTCCGATTAACCAAAATCCTTCACTTTAGATTGAAATCATGTTTGGAGACGGTTTCCCCTCTTACATTTTGTTGTAACTCTGATAATAACAGAGTTACCCTATATCAGGGGACTTTTGAGACACCCTGTATATTAGAGGTATGTTTAATGCCTCATTTGAAAGGACACATAATGGTGAACAACTTTTATCAGGGATGTTGAGCCTGTAATTTTGTTACAAAGGCACATAATTACTCCGTTTGTTATTATGTCTGCCGTAAATGAACACCAACGGCGACCATATTGGATTTAATGACCTTCCAGACTGAATATTTTTGAGAACTTGTTCAGGATTGCTTAGAATGTGCTCAGCATTATTTTGGCACATATTTAATTTGTATTGCAATTTGTTCAAGGTAAAGTGTCTTGTTTACGTACGTTGACTGGAGTAATAGTCATATTACACATATGTCACTGGTTACAGACACAAACATTCACTGCAGCTAAAAACATCAGATTTATAGAACATTGAATACTGAAAATATTACTAAATTATAACCACGTATACACGATATTGCTATTAGGTTTCTACGATAATCTGATTTTTTTTTCTGAGTTATGCTAATCGATTAAATAATTAATTGGAGTTCTAATATCTTTCCAGCGTCAGACTTATATAAGGAGAATCTTACTTTATAGTGCAATCTGAAATAATATTCATGTTTTAATTTGAAGTAAACCTAAATTGAATATCGGTAAACACCCGAAAATATTTACGCTATTTCTTTATACAATTATTTGCACCAGGCCCGTGCCGGCCCACCGGGACACCGGGACATGTCCCGGTGCGCCCTCCGAGACTCTATGTAAAGGTACTTTTTTTAAATAATAAATTCTTACGGTTATTAATGGTAAAGAACCCATGATAAGTACAGTGCGATCTTTACATAAGACGCCCTTGCGAAAACACATCAATAATAAACGGTTTCATTTATTCTTCTGTGCCATGAATACATACTGTTACTGTTGGTAAAGAACTCATGAAGGGTACGGTGCGCCCTTTGCAAAGACGTCCTTGCGAAACCACCTCAAAGATAAACGGTGTTATTTTTCTGTATGGCACAGTTCTGTACAATCAATACATACTGTTGGTGAAGAACCCGTGAAGGGTACAGTGCGGACTTTACGTAAGGCACCCTTGTCATGTGATTATTCCTGTGTGTTTTAGAGCAGTTTCGGAATAATCAGTGCTATTGTATTTCTAAAATATAGATATATTGATTTATTAGTATATATTTAGCTTCATTTTGTTTGACAAAAAAAAATCTTACAAGAAATAAAAAAAGTTTCTGTAGTAAAAGGGTTTTCACAGCTTAGCTATTTACGTTATTAAACAAACTTTGGGTTTTAATACATAAAATGGCGCCCGTATATATACATAGTGTAACTTAATTAACATAAACTTCAGGAGGTGACTCCTGAAACGAATGTAAAACTACCTGGGTGTAAAAATGCCTCCTTTTGGCGCCTTGATCACACGAAAATTTATCGGAAAAACGTAAGAACAGCCATAACTCAAGCAAAACATCGGATCGGGCGAGTAAAAGAGAATGTTCATTATTTTTAGTCGTAGATCCCATTAGTGTACAGTGGCGACGCAAGGGTGCCTCCCAAAGAAACTGGAGTATTCCGTCGACTATTTTATCAAATGTTGAATGAGGGCAATGAACAACAATCAAGTACAAGATTTCAATAATCAAAAGTAGATCTAATAGTACATCGTTCAAATTAGAAATCGAAAGAAAGAGATATACACATGTGTAATTGATCTATTTCGTCTCAGCACGGAATAAACTCTCGGGAGAACAATATAAACGAAAAGAATTCTTTAACGTATCTCAGGTATATCTTCTAGGCTATTGATAATGGATGATAAATGAACGGCTTTCTGTTCAAGTTACGAGTGTGTGAAGATGGATAAAAGAACGTTCATCCAGATTAGGTTTAAAAAGATCGTGCGTAGGAAAGTCAGACAGTATGTAAAGAAACATAACATGTAGTATTCAAAAATGCAAAGATCATATATGATCAACGAATGTACAAGAGATTTTCCAGATACATATTTTGCGAAAGAAAGCTGCATTAAAGGATTGCCTCCTCGTAATATATAGTTCCGTGGAATATGATATTTCTGTGCACACACTGAGGAAAAAAAATTGTAGCTGGCATACTTAAAAAGATAGGTTACATGGGTAATTCCTGTAGTTTTTGGACTTAACGTACAGTAGACGTATAACTGAAAACGCATGTTTTATAATCCTTACTATGTAAGTGTTCCATCTATACGTACTTTCCGTATGAAACAATGTAGGTGGTCAGGAGCTCACATACAAATGGAGGTATATAACATATAGCTGACGAAGGTAACACAAGTATATGGAAAACTTTAGATGTCAGACAGCCTACAACTGCATGATGTAACATCTAAGGGCAGTGCCTATGTACCATACGGATAACATATTCTCCGTGCTGATTTCTATAGTAAGCAAGAGGATACCATATATTTGTACAATATACCGCTGTCCGGAGAATGGATTTTTCTCTGTACAGAAGCAACAAAAATGGACAAAACACGAGATGTTGTACACGTTGCATAATGATACAAAGAAATGCGCTGGAACATTATACTTAATTTATCCGTTAGGTAAATCTTCTTCCAGGGATACTTTCGAGGGTCTTTCCCCCTCTCTTGGAGTTGGAAAAACACCCATTAATCCTGACCTACAAAAAAATACATTCCTATTGTGAATATACCAAAATAGTGTCGTAGTGTAGCCCACTTATATTTTGATTTTGTCACTGGTGGAACATTTCTTTAAAAGAAAATTGTTTCTAGAAGAAAACACATGCAACAAATGGTGGAAAAAATTTTTTCGACGTTCTCTATGTACTTTGGAGGTGGATGAAATATCAACACGGAGGAAAGAGAATGTGGCACTTTTACTTAGACGTAGCAGGATTTACGGAATTATCGTCCCTTGTATGCCACTTGCAAGTGGCTCGCGGAAGGCTGTATTGCAGTTTTGATGTGGATGGCATAAATTGGCGTGGTTGTGTTATAGAAGGCATCTGACGCAACTTGCGAGTGATATACAGTGTTCGATGCTCTGATGTTACGTGTGGAATTGGTGTATAACAGGATAGGAAGTGTTGCGTACGACGGTATGGTGTAGTATCCAGGTATTCAGGTCGTGTGAAACTGTAGACGTTGGTGTTTAAGTAAAATTAATTTTGTTAATCTGTATGTACCTGCGAATGGCAGATTACCCTGTCCACGAGCTGGCAGATATGTACCTCATTTATGGAAAGATAAGGGGAAATATCCCAGAGGCAAGGCGTTTATATCGTAACCGTTGCCGTAATAGGAGAGTAACTTTCATGTATTTTTTCCACGCCTCCACATTCGCCTTCGGGAGATAGGGTCTCTTCAATTTCCTTTACATGAAATCGGAGGAAATTGCAGCATGTGAACAGTTGAATTTGAACACAGCGTACTGGGAATGATCAAAGATCGTCCTGAAACTAGCAATAGCCATGTGTAGGGTGTACAAATCCACATGCAACTCTAGTGAACGATCAGCAGAGAGTTTTAGTGTAAGCGCGCGGTGCAGTGTGGTGGATAATTTTGTGGTAGGATCTTATTTATTACCGGCCTGCCTGTGTGGGAGTACGTATAATTTATTTTTACGTAATGTTCTCCCAAAATTGTTATAACATGTGCCCTTGGTCATAAGACAGCAGATGTGATTCCTGTATGGCAGTGCACCTGCTCATTTTGACAGGTATATGCAGACATACTTAAATGAAACATTCCCAGATAGTTGGATTGGGAGAGATTGACCTATGTTGTGACCACCTCTTTCACCCTACCTCACGCCCCTTGATTCCTTATTTGGGGCGTTATGAAACGCCGTTTGTATGCAACACTAGCCACGACAGCCGAAGAAGTTGTTGCTCGAGTGAACATAGCTGCGGCATTCACCTCCGAAATTTCAGGTGTGTTTAACCGCAGCGGAAAAAATGCTATTTCAATGTCATCTTTGCAATGCGGTCAACGGTTGACAATATCAGGCTGTGAACTGTTATTCTTCACAGCTGTTTCGTGTACACATATGTTTGATAAAATACTCCAAGGAATAGTCCAGTTTCTTTTGGGAGTCACCCTTGCACCTCCACTGCACTACATCCGATTGTACACTAATGAAATCTACAACTAAAAATAATGGACATTCCGTTTTGCACGAGTGCAATCCGACATTTTGTTCTCGAGTATGGCTGCTCTTGCATTTTCTCGAAAATATTCGGGTGGTCATAGCTCAAAGGCATTTCAACACCCAGGTTGGTCTACACTCTGCGTTTTATCTCCGGTGTCAGGAATATCTCCGGTGTATATATATATTCATGTTTGTATGGGCGCCCTTTTGGAAGACTTGTCCACCGCCATCGTTAGTGACCCAGCACGGGCCTGTGCACAGAAGTTATGATTTTGCAAATTGAAAATGTAAACCTATATTAAGGAAGAAGAAAACAGTATATTCTATTTGTTAACAAAAAATACTACTTGATTTTATTAACTTACGTATCAAAAGATACTAACACAACAGTGAAAATAATTATTTTTGGTTTCCATCTATAACATTTTAAATTCGTAAGAAGAATGCTCTTACTCTATGGGTTTAGGTAGTAGCGAGCGAATGAAAGTAACCTTCCACAGGGTTTGAATATAAAAACATCTCATTCGCAATCTATTCACTCAAATCGCATGACTATTTTTTGTGCTATTTGAAACCTCGTTTTAATGTTCACGGAAAGTATTTTCTGCTTCATACTAGGTTTGTTTACAGTCACATACGACTGTGTAGCGAAGCTACATTTCTTGCAATATATATATATATATATATATATATATATATATATATATATATATATATATATATATATATATATATATATATAAACGTATTTTTCACACATCACAATTTAGTTTACGTCTTAATAACTTACAGAAACCAACTTGAATCCACGAAAGGATGAAAGTTGAAGCAGTGTTCCAACCAATTTTTCGAAAAATCAGGAAAATTCTTATCCAAAATTCAGGAAAAATTCAGGAGATACAACTTACTATCTAAAATATTAATTAGGATGATTTTTTTTTTTTTTTTGCAAGGCAAACAGTGGACCCATCAATGATTATACTTACTAATAAAAGGCTAATCATCTTTATCTGCGTACATGTCAACATTGACTCTGCTGGTCAGAGAGCGATTCACAGGGGATTTTAGCATGAGTTGTTAGAAGTGAGCCTTCTTGTGTGCAGCAATCCTTGCAAAGTTTGGGTATCAAGTCTGTCTGTTTCGTCTTCATCAAAATTACGATTGAAAACACTTTTTCTACAGGTACACTTGAGGAAGGCAGAACAAATGTGGATAAATTCGGAAATATTAACTGGTTAGGCTATCTACTTCTTTTTTAATAACAAGCATCAGAGGCGTCATTTAGGGAGGGCGGGGAGGGGAAATTGCCCTCCCTGAGTTAGAGATTTATATTGATTTTATCAATAGAATAGCAATGAATCAATGAAATGTCCGACATTTTTCTTATATCAAAGTGTCTTATCCCCCTAAGCAAAATCTGAAATGACGCTCCTGACAAGCATCCAAAAATCTTAAACAGAAACTTCATTTTCAGTTTACAAATCTGTGTTTCGCAATAATCGCCATTTTGTGTCCACTTGTTGCAATTTACTCTATTCTATATCATTAGGAAAGTCAGCTACGAGAGGAGCAATTGATTGAGCCGATTTCTTTATCTCATTTGATAAGCTAATCATCTCTAAATGTTTCATGACGGGGTCATGAAGCCTCTCTCTCTCTCTCTCTCGAGTCGAGTTGAGTTGAGTTAAGTTTAACGTCCCGTTCAAAATCGAGACTATATGAGACATGGACCTACTGATTAACGTGGAATCCGAACCACATAAGGTCCCACCGGGAATTGAATCCAGTCCTTCCACGCCAAAATCGTGTACGCTAACGCTTAGCCACGGAGGAGTTAATATCTCTTGATTTTGATGTACTGCTTCAGTATATAATTCAAGACACCTGAGTTTAAAACCTTGCAGTCCATAATTTGGGAGATTTCTTGATGCCGTGGGTAGGGAAAATTTTGTTGCAAAGTACATTTCATCTTAGATACGAATTCCTTTTGGCTTCTGAAGTCTACTTTTCTAAGAGCTTTTGGATGACGCGCAAAACCAGGAGTTTTTAACACTTTTTTAAAGAAAAATCAGTAGACCAGGAGATAACTTGAAAAACCAAGGAATCTCCTGGAATATCAGGAGACCTGGCAACACTGAGTTGAAGTGATCGTAAGTGATTTCATAATTAGGAGGGTGAATGTCCAAACCCGCAGACAATGGAGACTCTGTTCATAATATTATATTACTAAAAAACAAAGCAATTAAAAAACAAGAAAATTATATCCTGAATAAGTTTTTATAGTAGCCCCAATTATTTAACACAGAGAAATTTGACTCAGTGGTTACTTCCAAATTCATAGCTCTGAACAAAGAGTAATGTCTAATGGTTTATCTAACGAGGCAGATCTGCAAGTAGAAATTCATATGTTATTACATGTTTATGTTTTGTCTTTCTGATTGAAACGTTCGTTTGTATTTCGGTCACATTCTAATTAAAGCTAATTAAGTACCATCTAGTTTTTTTTAAGTTAAATTGTGTTGGTCTCGATATCACTATCAGTGAAAAAACTGCAAAATTGTAATTGGAATACATTACTAAATAAAATGTGACTATTCTATGTAAATACGAATTACATATATTCCCCTACGTTCTGTAATAATAGAAAAGAATACTAGAATCGAGATTTTTACACGTTTACGTGTCTCATGGCCCATGAAGGTAGAAAAACTATCTTTGTGTGGTCATCCCTCTGTTCATGTATTTAAGTTCTGATTTAATCTTGCATCATCATAGCAATCATAACATGCAATCATAGCATCATAGCTATCATAACTGGAGACGACATTGTTGATCATATGAATACGTGATTTCAATCTAAAGTTCTTATAGCTTACACCAGGTTCTAGGCTCCCAAACTATGCCACGTATAGGTGCGAAATCTTATAGAACGCCTATGCCGATCTGTCGACAGGTATCAGCAAAGACGCAGATTTCTCTGTAAATTTGGGGGGCGGGGGCATTCAGATGCAGAAGGTATATATATATATATATGAGGATTTTAAGACAAATTGCATTCAAATTATGCAAAATGTTGTATATTCAAAAATACAATACGGGGACCCACATCAGCCCCCCAGGATCGGCGCCCTTGTGTATCAGAGCAGAGTGATATCGAAGAGTGTCTTCTGGAATCGATTCAATATCTCAAGAATACATTCCGTTAACATTCTATTCAAACCAGAAGTGGTAGACACGACCTGTATTGGCGTTGATCACCAAAGAACATAATGACAAGCTTTTCTTCGAAATTGATTCAGAAAAAATATTACAATTTCTACCCACATCCTTCTGCTAAAATCATAAGGGATAGAAATTTATTGGAGATATTGGACAGTGAAATATGCTAAATTGGCATAATTACCAAACTTTACGATTTTTTCAGGCCTTTGGGAGCAGCTACAGGTCTGTAAATTTTTGTGTATTATCTTATGACCTCGGACTACATGCATACACAAATTCAGACTTCTACGTTAGTTGTTTCCTCTTCCCAAACATGTTTTCAATGTCCAAAAATGTTGCTACTGTGGACCCTGATTTCACCTCTTTCAAGTGTTTTTAGGCAAAAATGTTAAGAGATCAAAGTTTTAGCTCTGCACGAGTTGGAGACGTCAAGAAATTTTCAATTTGGTAGGACAAATACATGCTGATATATTCAAAACGACGTAAATGCCTAAAATCGAAAAAAAAGGCAAAATGGCGGCAGCGTCTGTGTCGCATGGGATGTAAAAAAAATAATTAATTGTTGTTTTGAAGTACCCTGATATACGATAAACATTCATGAAAAAATTAGATTTTTTGGAGATGATCGAGTGGCACATGCTTGATCACTTAGAATGTATCGACTCAGTACTAGATATTACCTAGGTACATGTACGAAGTACTACACAAGAATAGAAAATAACTATGCTATTTTCTGAAGAGGAAGAAGGAAGTGAGGAATTGTAAGACAACAATTAACTGAAAACACAAGAAGAATTGTGGCCAATAAGTTCGAACAAAGGTGTGAATTTTCACAACTTCTTGTGAATTAAGATTGGTTGATAGAACAGCATTCAGCAACAGAATCGTGCTAGAGATGAAGGAAACATTCTAAGGATATTCTTATAGCTCATATATAAGTACCAAGAAAGTGAAACGTGCTTTAAGGATTAGCAATGCAGTTTCTCCGTTATGAACGGGAAGTGAAGCCTTGACACGAAATTACGTGTTTAGTGTCTATTGTGCAGACAGTGAAGTTACCAGACATATGCCTCAGCCGGGAACAATTTCAACATCTTCCTTGAGTTCTTGAGGGCACTGAACGCGAAATATTTTCAGAAACTTATTTTAACCTTTCTACGCCCGCCAGGGATTTGAACGAAATCGTAGACGCACAACCAGGGAGCGTGGTGACCCCACTAATTATCACAGAGTCATGGTTGATACATCGTTGGAAAGCTTATAGAACACGAGAAATATTTATGCAGTTCCCTCCCTATTCGTAAAAGAAGAAGAAGAAGAAATAAAAAAGTCCTAAAATCATGAAAAAAAAAAATAGAAAATGGCTTGACTTGTGCACAAAAATGTAGGGGTGAAAATGATGTTAGTTACTCTTTTCTTCCTACAAGCAATTATTGAGAGAGAGAGTCAAAGAAAATATTGTAGAATTTTTGAGTGTTACTAAAAAGAAAATGTATTTGTTTTATGTAGGAAATATTCTCAGAAAAATGTTATGCGTAAAAGAAAACTTTATTGAATTTGACATTTGCCCCCACCACCTATAGTGCCCCCACCTATATATATATATATCTATACACACATTATTTGCTACACACATAATTTACAGCAACAAGAATTATGCTTCTAGAACAATTTAGTTAAAAGATATCTTGTCATACGTGGAACCGTTCTGAAAATAAAGATAATTTACAAAAAAAAAGAAAAAAAACACTAAAAAATTGACTAACTCCCTCACCTCCCCAATATAAGAAAGAAGTACACATACAGAGTATTACCATGTAGTGGACTACTTTATCGTTTCATATACCAATTTTTATGAGTGTACCCTCAAGGACGGGAATGGAATTCCAAAAAAACTGATGGAAAAAAAACACGAACTTTACCCTCCTCCTTCAGCCGTGGTATACCCCACATACATAAAATGTATATCGGCGGAAAACTTCATCATTCAGGAACATATTGATATCAAAATAATGTTCCTAATTTAGTTAGGGACTGAGCTATTGAGATTTAAAGTATTGGTGCGACAGTTGCTTCAATGGGTGTTTAAAGATTAAACGGTTTAACCCCTTTCTCATTTTCGCTATTTTATGAATACAAAATGGAAAATTAAAATAATACAGAAATTGCTCCCTTCCTCCTCATTTAAGGGGGAATTCTTGAAAGCGGTTATTTTTAATCAGAAGTTCATAATCGAGTTTTGTCTTTCTAACTTTAACAGTAGAAATATGAACTACACTCCTCGCCACCTTAAGGTACGTATTTTAATTTTAGTGACATGATTAAAACTCAGTTCTAGGAAGATACTAACTGTGGTCTAAACTTCATTTTAAACGGTTCAGCTGTGTTCCCGTGCAAATGAGACTGACATAGATAAAGAAATGTCCAGCAGCACTCTCTCTGATCACCATGAAGGGTGACCTTCTTAAAGAACGACCTTCGAAGGATGGAATGAGATTGACAATGTTGACTTGAATGGAGAGAAATAGTGGAACTTTTGAGAACACTATAGTACGCTCCGCTTATTTGTAGTGAGGACTTTATATAAGATTACCGAAATTTACTATTCTAACTTGGGAGAATCGTGAGATACTCTATTCTTTTTGCATTAGTTTTCAACCCAATCCTTCCCCCTTTAGTAAATTTTAATAAAGGGCCGCGGTAGCTTAGTGGTAGAGCGTTCACCTCTGGTGCATGGGGTCCCGGGTTCAAACCCTACTCCCGCCAAGTGAAATTTGTGTGGACAAACACCGTGTGCGTGGGTTTTCTCCGGGTCCTCCAGTTTCCTCCCACTTTCTTCATTCCACCATTTAACTCATTTCTCATAATCACCGTCTCCTTTAGCCTAACCGGCATAACCATGGGATGTAAAACTCGAAGATTTCATTTCATTTCATTTCCTGTTTAATAAAAGTGACATTATAAGAAAAGAAACGCTTAGTTTGAGTAAGGCATCGTACGTACTAACGATATTGAAAAATTCTATTCACTGGTTTTAACCGTTTCTCCTTGCTATTACAAACAAGAACACTTCCATATTTATTTACATGATACCCGCTAAATTCCTACAATTCTATCTTGTAGCGCACAGTTCATTGCATACTTAATTCTGATACTTGTTTGAAGCAGTTCCGAATATATGAAATACGAATACTTAATTTGGCTTAAGTAAGTAAATAAATAAATAAAACAGCAAATTCGGGAAAATGATTCCTTTTCTCAAATGATAAGAAGAAATAACTATAATAAACATAGAAAAGGAATATAAGCAAATTCTTTCAGAACTACAAATTATCAAAAGTGCGAAAACTCAATATTTAATGCAGTCTAATATGATAACTTCCACACCTAACGATTATTATAAGTTTTATATGAAGTTAGGAAACACTTGAGATGTATGATACTTTGATAATGAATTGTAAGGTGATGTCTTGAATACAAACCGATTGGTGATTCTTGGTTCCACTTTAAACAGCAGTTTGCGTCTTATATAGTGACTGTGCTAGAAAGGGAGTAACTCTTATTAGGGTCACCTGACGTCCCCTTTTACCCTGACATTCCTTGTTTCTTTGGGTCTTAAAATGGTCCCGGCGAATATTTAGGGAAATGGGTAAATTTCTTGTTTTCTAGATAGAAACAATTACTTCAACTTCAAAATTCATAAAATATATATTTGTATAGATAGATACATATACAGATGCGTATCTATGTATTTGTTAAAGGTTATTATTTCTAAACATTATTGCAAATTCTAATTTTTAAGAAAATTCAACATTTCTAGCTGTAAGCGCGAAGAAGAAAAGGCTAAGGCAGGTAAAGTGTTTATAGAAATATATATATATTTTTATAAGTTGAGAAAACCTTATTGTAAAATTTAAAAGTTTTGACATAAGTTAGACCGAATTCCAATCAATGAAGCATCCCAATTTATTTTGAGTTCCTTTTAGTTCAGTTACTTTTAATATTTTAATTAACGTTTTGAAATTGAGTTCATCGTTTTCTGTAAGCTTCATGGCCAAGAAATATATATATGCAAAAATAACAATGTCTCCACAATATTCAACTACAACTTTTGACCTAGTTTTTAAGTAAATTGTTACAGAAATATATGTAATACAGAAACGATAGACCTACATCATAAATACTGGAAAAACGACGAACAGAAAAAAAGTACAGTAAAAATCTCGTTAGAATATTCGGGAGCATGTCAAGTCAATTTCGAGTTGCGTGTTTGTCCAAGTGAACATGCAACTGAAATGGTTAAGCATTCACAGTTGAGGGAAAAAAGAAGTTCACACATGTTACTCTTATGCATACATACATATATGTGTGTATTAACAGATCCAATGCGTTGAAATGTACCTTGAACTTGATACTATATTCTCACCAAATCGTATTAAGTAACCACTGACAGCTAACTTGATGCAATAAAAATACAACTAGGTAAGTGCATAAAAAAGTAAACTTAACATCTCGTCACGAAATAACATCCTTAAATTATGTTTATTATAGCTTTTATCATGCTATATTTATGGTATAATCTGTGTAATGTGAAAGAAAAGTTAAAACTAAAATGAAATATTATTACTAGTTAGCAACTACCTTCACTTTTTGTTCCCAAAACAGTCACTTTCTTGTGTACTTGCTTATGCAGTAGTGCTTTCAATTAGCTCGAATTCTTATTGTTTAAATAATTTATAGCAGGTTTTCTCAACCTATTTCCTGTCGTGAGAAGTGGCGGATCTAGCCTGGGGCCAGGGGCCTAGACTCCCTCCCTAGTTTTTTGTGTGACGAAAATAATTTAAACTATTACTGTATTGAAAGTATGTAGTAAACTCATAATATACCTATCAGTCTGGGTTCTGGCTCTCCCCCAGTTTTTACCTTCTAGATCCACCACTGGTCACGACTCTCTTTTATTACATTCTCTTGACAGTGTTCCCCATAAATAATGCCCAGTTTGAAATAATTGCTGCTTATCGTTGAACTGTATTTCCATAAGCAGTTTTTCATCATTTTCGTTTCTTTTTACTCTAGTTGTTTTAAAACTATTGTTGATTTGATATTGTCTTAATATTCTTTGCTGCCTTTGGTAACAAGTGTTGAAATAAGAATATGTCAATCAAAATATGAAATTGGAAATAATCTTTAAAAAAAAGCTTTTTTCAGCTACTACATCCTAATTATATCTATCATTTCTTATCTCCGTTCGCGAATTCCTATATTGAAAAAACCCTTCAATACATACTCATGGGCTGGATTTGATGTTTTGCAACTCCTTGGATGAATGGTGTTTTGTTTATTGTTGCACAATATTTGTTTTTTAACTTCTTGAATGTACACCTTTGTATCAACTTTTTTGCTATTAATTTTTAAAGAAATTTCGTATGGTGATAAGGTGTTGTGTAGCGAACATAAGAGGAAACGTGTCGCACATCACCACAATAGCGTTACACACACACCCTTCACTTTTGTCACTTGCAAATATAACCTTAAAATTCCACTCCACTGCAACTACCAATGATTGATGCAAATTGATTCTTTATAAGAATTATGAGTTAGAGGGTGTTTCTCAAGTAATCAAATGAGTATTGACGAATGGTTGATTTTTAGTTCCTGATCACCATTTTTCTTGATCACCTGATCAAGTTGGTAATTCGTTGGTGATGCCGAATTTGTCTCAGTTTTCAGCCAACCAATTTTTCACGGGAAAAGCAATAAAATGGATAATGAGTTTTTAATTTAACCACCTAAACTAAATGTTAAACTTACTGTCAATATTTGTTGGTTAAATTCACTAAAATTAGTATTAATAAATTACCAATGAATTAAAAGTGAAAACTCGGTTCTCATTAAATGCTGGCGTTCCAAAGACTTTTGTTTGTTTGTTTGTTGGTGTGTCTGTGTGTCTGTGTGCGCCTGTGTGTGTGTGTGTGTGTGTGCATGAAAAATCAATTCAATCACAAAGCAACGTTAGACTAATTATTTTGGCTACTTGGGTTACTTTGATTTTAATAATGTTTTATTATCATTACTATTCAACTTTTACGTTTTTTTTTTCGGTTTTTCTTACTAAGTTTTAGTCCAATGTGCGTCCCTAATAGCATTGCACTCCTAGGACTGGAAATAGTGAGCGTAATGATAAAACTGACCTTGAATATACTATTATACATATGGAAAAAGGAAACAGACTCAACCATCTACGGGCCAGACGACACTATTAGAGTCAAGAATGTTAAATTTCGACAAAAGCTTCTTTTTGTCACGAAAGCAAAGACTTTTGATATCGATTCCTAAAGGGGTAATATATATCGAAACCACTGATTCACATTATATATATATATATATATATATATATATATATATATATATATATATATATATATAATGTGAATCAGTGGTTTCGAAGATGAAACTCTGCCTCTAAACCTTTCAGTTAACATTACTCATAAAGTAGCCAATGCAAGAATTCAATTTAGTTGGAGATCTAATATTTGGTTTATAAGCTCTGGATAACCGAGTACGTATTTCAAAGGTTTCTTAATTTTCTCTTAGAAAGGGCAAAAATGTATTCATTTATTGCTTACAGACTTGCTCTCGTTTACTAATTTCCGGCACGGTGTATTAAAGTACATATTTATTAAGTTCATAGCCCGTGAGGTATCAAAATATGTCTACCAAAGTGCACGTAAATGATTTCTAATTTAGTTTGGTTCATTACCAATTCGAGATGCCTTTAGCATATCGTCAGACATCTTGCGACGACATTCCATCATATTTACTATTAGAGATGCCAAGACTACGAAAGACAACGGCCTTGCTTCTTGGAAAATAAACGGAACACTTTTTAGTAGCTATTTTTGCCTGGGAAATTTGGGGATTTTTTTTAATATTTCGATTCAATTGGACAGATAACAGTATGTTCCACCTTGGATTCCCCATTATAACTGGAAAAAATATTTAATTACTGCATTCCTGAAAAATCAAGGAAGTTAGCCATTCGACAGGACGTGTGAGTCAATGGATGAACTCTAGTTCCAAAGGATTGTTTATAGAGCTACTAGCTTCAATTACCCACTTCGCTGGAATAAAATAGGAAGAATTAGTAATAATATTCCATTAGAGTCAGTCACTTTTTTTACTGTTCGTTAAGCGATATCAAATATCGGTCATTTTCAATCATAGTGGAATCAGGTAAAGTTTTGATAAATTTACAAAGTTGCTTATTGAAAGGAAGTGGTTAAAGGTATTGTGTGTTTTATAAATGAGAAAAGAGAGTTAAACATTCAGGAATACATGAAACTTGAAACAAATAATAAAAGTTAAGTGTACATCAAAGTTTGTATACAACTATGAGAAATTCAGGCAATCTCATGGTATGTCAGGTAAATTCGTGACAGTATGTTGGTAATCCTGTGATATCATGAGTTTACCTGAAATTTATTAAAACTCCTACTGAGAATCGTTGTCATTGTTGTGAAGCTTACACAAGTGCCGTGTTGCTCACTTTTATACATTTGACATGGTACCAGATAGACCCTATCACAAAAATTACACTTTATTCATTTTGCTCCAAATCTCTGTTTGGCATAACTATTGTAACTTCCACCACATGTTCCACACAACCAGTAACTATTTCTTTACATCTTCTTCGACACTAGTTTTAACACTGGTATGTTATGTTCTCCAGTGGTTCCTGGAAGCTGATAATTGTTCTTTTGAGAAATGCGTCCTGCTTTCTTACGTTCTGCAGAGTACCGTATCCTGAAAGCTGATCATTGTTCCTTCGTTCTGGTGCAATAATTATTGCAGATGGACTTGAACGTGATAGTCTGAGAAATTGCGCACAAGCTCGCAATACTAGAACTTCATCTAAAGAACCTACCAAATTATTCGCAGGAACAACGGCATTGTGATTTGGGTTTGATATTGTCACAGTTACAAAAACTGAAATGCATGTGCTAATACCTTATACATATAACATATGTTTATTAATAATAAGCATCAAAATATTTGGGATATCTCACAAATCCATGAGCATAAAAATAAATAAATCAATAAGTCTGCCAAATAAGCATGACGCCTTTCTACTTGCAAAAAATTCAAGTTTCATTCTCAAGGGTGTGTCCTTTTCCCTTTCTTCACCCTTTATATAAACTTTTGAGGACATTTATTTCAACTACGAATTCACCTTAATGTGGTTTCATCTTAAAAGAATGAAGATGTCAAATAAATCAATGGTCAGCTCTCTCGTAGCAATTAGTTTTACTTTTTGGCATGCTACTATGTGCCCTATCTAAATTTCCAAGTTTCAGAATCCTGTGGTATTTCCGCATCAATTTTTATAGAGGAAGTTGGTGAGTATTTCAAATTATATGCACGTAACCAAACTCCTTCTATAAAAATTGTTGCGTGACTACAGCAAGATTCTGAAACATTTGTTTTTCGATAGCGCAAGTATCAGTAAGTAAAGTCTTAACCCGACATCGGTACATCCCAAAGTTTTGGAGCAATGAATCTTTAAAGTTCATATTTGTATTTTTTAAATTTTTTAAAATTTTATTTTATTTATTTATTTATTTTGCAGCCTATATCTCCGAAAGGAAGGATTTCTGTACCCAATTTGGTCTACAGTTTTTGTCTTATGTTGGTGTCAGAAATCACCTCCCAAACGTTATCGGTGTTGTTTTGAAACATCCTGCATATATAGAAATAATAAACACTTCTGACCAGAGTATATACACTTGTTTATTAAAAACTAAATTCCAATGTAACAGTTTCAACAACGTAACGTTGTCTTCATCAGACACCAACAGTTGGTGTCTGATGAAGACAACGTTACGTTGTTGAAACTGTTACACTGGAATTTAGTTTTTAATAAACAAGTGTATATACTCTGGTCAGAAGTGTTTATTATTTCTTTAGTGAGCTCCAGAGTCGTGATGGATAGAGTTGCATCCTGCATATATATATATATATATATATATATATATATATATATATATATATATATATATATATATATATATATATATATATATATATATCTTCCCTCCCCCTCCCCAAGTTGCCCGGCTTATATTTAAACGGCATCGAAATTGTCACTATTCATCTCAGCCACTCCGAAAAGTATGAATTCCACACTTTTCGTCATTTTTGGTCATTTGTAATTATCTCTCCTCCCCTTTCCCTAAGTTGCACCATCAAAGTGAAGTGCTAAAACCTATCCCAGGTCCAATTCTTTTTTATGTTCAAAATTGGATCGAGATCAGTTAGGTGGTTCAAGAGTTATTACAAAAAATTAGTTTCATTTCTATTTATATAGGTAGATAAGGTTAACGTTCAACGATAATGCTTTATTTGCAAAAATAATAATAATAATAATAATAATAATAATAATAATAATAATAATAATAATAATAATAATAATAATAATAGTGTTAGTAATAATATGCTCATAAAATAATTCGAAACCCAGAAGAATCGTTTAAAACTTATAATCTAAAACTTCTTTATTAATTATATATTCGTGTAGCACTAATTGAGACGATTGAATTCGAGAGTAGAACGTTCAAAACACCATATGCAAATGTCTTACTTCAAAACTTCTGAGACCATATAACATGAAAGAAAGAAGGAGTTCCATAAGTAATGATCTTAAACCAATATCATACCAAAAGCAGTCGCTTATACCTTTAATTTTGTAAATTGAACTCTCTAAAGCACATGATAAAATGCTTAGTATCTTTTTCTTGATTTATGACATATATTTCCTTGCCTGCCAGATGGCACTAATACAAACATCAAAACACACATGTCAAGATATATACTAATAGGAACTTCCTAAGATGGTTAGCAACCAAACTGCATTTGGGATATGGTGGTTGCATAATATTAACATGCTGGCAACAGCTCTAATGCCAGTTTGTAAACCAATCAATACAACCAGTACCAGCCTGAACATAGGACTCACAATTACTGAATATTATATAGGCAGCCCTGCTTTCTTAATTATAGAATCCATTACAGGGATGCAAAACTAATGGATTGATAAGAAAATCATGTAAAGTTTAAAAAGCAAAAAATTCCCTGTTTTCACTAATCGAATTAGCGCTTGCCAAGGAAAGTTTATGCACATAAGTGTAATTGAAAAAAGTAATAACACTATGTAACAAAATTTAACTTTTGTTTTGTCCTTGAAATTATATCGTTATTTTCAAATTTAAAGTGTCTGAATATGATGGAAATCGGTTTTTATATTCTTCAAACTTTGTTTTTGTAGTGCGTACCTTGGATTATTCTCGTTTTAACCCGTTAAATTCGTGTATTTCACACGAATTTTAGTTAAGTAGCTACTACCTCAGCACTATTCATCCGATAATCGTGGTTCATACGTTTTTCTCTTTAGAATGAACAAGGCTTTCAAATTGTACCACACATGCTCATACATGGTGTATCCTAAAAGGTGAATTTCGGATTTTTTTGGGAAATTTCTCTACAAAAATGAAAATATAAAATCATGAGGCTTTCTGAAGTGATACTGAACATAGGTACCCAAAGGAACACTACTTTTGAAAATACTTATGCTCTATAAGTAATTTCTCTGCCAAGTTTCATTGCAATATAAGTAATAAGTACGAAGAAAATATTTTTCAATTCTTGTTCAAATATAGAATGTATTATCTAAATTGTAAATAAAAAACATAATTTTTAAACAGCAGAATGAAACAAGTTTTCTTTGCACATATATTGAATATATGTTTTTCAAAGAGATTGAACAATTTACTTCATTTTCAGTAAAAACTGCTGTTCCTGAGAGTGGCTTGCAAGAAAACCATATTTTGTTGCCTTGCAAAACATTTTCGTAGCTTGAACACAATCATTTTGAAAACCTTCTGTGTTTCAGACACCAGACGTTTATATGGTACATCACTCTCAGGAACAAAGATGTAGTTCCTAATCATGTTTTCATTGTACCATCCCTGATACCGGCGTTAGAAGTTTAAAATGTCTTGGTGGAAGCACTCCCCATGCTCTTCGAATACGTTCCCATTTCCCTTAAGCTTTTCCAGATGTGGATGCAGAACTTGAATTTTGATGGACATCCTCATCCCATTTTACTATAGGTTTCCACCAGATTGTATATCAGCTCCGCACGATTTTGAATTTATATTTGCCAAGAAATCCTCGAATCACTTCTACCCAACTTTTTAAAGCATCCCTTTCAATTTTGGTGAGTATCCGAGGAAATATTTCACACTGCGTTTAAATTTCAATGGTGAGAAATAAAATATCAATGCATTGTTTCATATTACACACGAATTTAGCTAAGATGAAAAGTTCACACATCAGATAGAGACGATAACTTTCTTTATTTCTTGGTTAAGAATCCACGAGTTAAGAATCCACCTCTTCTTGAGGTTTTTTATGTTCTGTGTTTTAAGTTCGAGAGAAGAAATTAACTAACGTTAATTTAAGAGGAGGCGAGAAACCGAGAGAAAAATAAGAGCTTTTCCTCTTAATTAAATTCGTCTGTAAGTTTATTTCTGCTTAAATGAACACATAAGTACCATCAAAATCGTAAAAATGTCTTATCCTCTTGTTTTCTCGTACTGTACGAATGTCACATAATATAAAAAGGACACAATGCACTAATTTGACGATACACTACTGTGTTTTACCTTCCTTTGTGAACTGTTGCGCTAGTTTTGGAAAATGATCATCACACCATGAAAATTGTACATATTTATCAATGTGGAAGTAATTTTCTTAGTAGTCACAGTTGACGACAATGCTGAACTATGGGGACTACACAAGAGAAAAACTTTTTTTAAAAAGAAAGAAATGAAACAATCTTTTCCTAGAAAACAAAACAAGAATACAAAATATTTATTGACAATTATAATATACACAAGAGATTACTAAAAAAAACTGACAAAAAAATTCTAAAAGCACATCCATGAATTATTTGTATACAAAGTTCCATAAATTAATCTTAACTAATACACATTTCTTGATATCTTTAGAATATGTACAAGTACTTTTTTGAAGTTATTGAAAAAAGTTATAGTTATTATAGTTAAAGTTATTAGTTTTTGAAAAAATCCTAAAAGCACATACATGAATTATTTGTATACAAAGTTCCATAAATTAATATTAATTAATACACTTTTCTTGGTATCTTTAGAATGTATACAAGTACTTTTTTGAAGTTATATACAAAGAAAAAATACGTGATAGAACTTTGTTGAAATTTCACTTCGTAATGCAAAACATGTTAGATTGTATTAAAAGTCAATTTCATTGTTGGAACATTTATTGACATTTTTATATACTGTATATGATCATTCTGAGCAATACAAAATACTTGCGTATCACAGTAATTTTCGTGTATTCGTTTAATAAACGTATCTCCCTTCTTGATGCGAAGAAATGGACATTTAGGAAACCATTTTTCATGCTCTATCCATTTATCATCGCTATCAGTCTAATCTTTCAAACCTCCACTGCAGTAAAAGCAAATAGTCTGGTCTCTTTTGTTCGTGTAAAAACGTCCAGCATCTCTTAAATGTTCAGGACGTTGTTTATTGAAACAGGCCAATGTTCGAATGATCTTAAACGTAATTCCTTTGTACAATACTGTTTATATTGAGGATCCAGACATTTATATGCACTAATAGATGGTAATTCTAACCCAAGTTGGAACGGTTTTCTTTCAGAATTCGGTCGCAGTTCCATTCTTAATCTTCCAGAAATCGTATTTTTTCTAATCTGTTAAAATGAAATCTTGCTGGTGTTTCTATGTTGAATTATGCCCGAAATCTATTAAAATAAAGTTTTAGTTAATTGGAGTTTGTCAATATTATACTGCTAAACTATAATAATAGCACATAGTTTACATAGACATGTTACTCCAGTAGCTGATAAACAGAGACCACTGTCACTATGCATTCAGATACTGTATCTGTGTACGCATAAACGGGGAAGAAAGTAGAAGAAGAAGAAAATCATGTTTCATCTTGTTTATACATGTCCCGTATACTTTCGAAGATGAACGAATTCAGTAAATTGAAGATCGTGCTTGTTACGTCCAGATAAATTAATCTTCATTCCTTCATATATAAACATACATTTCCACTTTGGAAATACGATAATAATTCATCATTATCTGCTTCTAATTTTTCAGCGCAGACTCCTGATAAAGTAACTTTTTCACCTCTTCCTTCAAATGCCACACAGGCCTTCCTTCCATATATCGTTGTAATTATCTCACAGTGTACAAAAGTGGTAAATGGTATGCCAATCTCTAAATCACCCATCATTGTAAAAGGTTCTAATGATGGTGTATTAATAGGGTGGGTCGTTTTGCCACTTTTTCTTCGGAACGAAATGTAATACCTGGCAAAAGTGGCCAATCCACATGGACATTTCAGGTATAGATTTTTTTTTCAAATCAGATAATATCTTCTGTGAGAACTATTGCATCAAAGTTTCAAAATTTCACTGAAAATTGCAAAAAATACCAAAATTGTTAATTTTTTGTTATATTAAAGTAAACATATTTTTGGGTTTATACATGCCAGATGCTATGAAAACTGACATTCCAATCTCAAAATGCCAGTTATATGCGCTTGAGGGTATAGGGGTGTCTACTCTGGGGCCGGAAAAGAGGGTAAATTCAGTACAATTAAGCGTTTCTACAACTTTTTCCGTCCTTGCATTTTCCTTCGGGACCTGCTGGACCAATATGAAGATGAACGTGACATTTTTTTGGATATCATCGTCACTGGAGATGATACGTGGTGTTATCACTACGAGCCGGAATCCAGAAGACAGTCCATGGAATGCCGATTTTTACAAGCGCGACACGCAGGCTCTGGTTCATCGTCGGCAAAAGTGCATAACAAATGGTGAGAACTATGTGGAAAAATGAGTCTGTAGCTGAAATATTGCTCTGTTTAACTATGCTGTTGTTTGTTATGTATCTCCATTAGTTTCCATAAAAAAAAAAGAGATGCATTACTTTGGGAACGACTTTCGTAGATTTGACTGAAACTGTTATGATTGCTCAGAGACACAATGTAAGCGAGAGGTCTGCGGCACATATAACAACTGTGCTTCAGGCAGCTTCAAAGGCTGGAATTATAACTTCTCAAAAATCTAGCGACATAACATCTGTTTTAAGTGTAGACAGGAACAGGAACAAAATAAGGCGTGCGAAACTTAAACTTGATCCGAATTTAAAAGAAAGTTCTAGAAATGATGATCCCATTAAAATCCTATACTTTGATGATAGAAGAGATGACACTAAAACATACACAGGCGTCGTTAGAGAAGAGCACTAGACCAGAGCTACTTTCGAATACATCATGAACCAACTCAGAGTTGGCTTTGATAAAGTTGAGGTTCTTGGGTTTAGTCTTGTTGCATGCATTGTGGCCACAGTGTCAAGGTGGGGGAGATTGGTTCGGGTGGGAGTTTGGAGACAGACTTTCCATTCGAGTGTCCTGTTTGAACTTCAGCTTCTCCTTATGAGGTTGAATGTAATGCAGGACAACAACCTACCGGCGGGGGTGAGCCCTCGGGTATCCCCCGAAATGGGCGACTAACTCGTGCCATTGGATCCGGGAGAGTACGTGTGACCCCATCACGTCCTCAGTGGGGTAGGTAGCTTCGGCTGCCATACCTACCGGCGGGGGTGAGCGTTCGGGTATCCCCAGAAATGGGCAACTAAGCCGTGCCCTTGGGTCCGAGAGATAAGGCTGCGTGGTACCCCAACACGCTAAAAAGAGTGGGTAGTTGGTGTGCCCTGGGTGGGCGGATCCAACGCCCTACCGGGAGGATGATGTAGGTACTGCCCTCAAAGAGAGTGTAATGCGTTCTCTTGGGTCCGGGATGGGATACTTGTATCCTAACGCATACTCGTACCTCAGGAGATCTGAGGAAGTGTGCTTCTTCGTCCCAGATCTTCTGCATTCTACTGGGTGCAGGGGCCACGACCCTACCAGGGGAGACCCCGCTCCCAAATGGCCATTGTCTTTAAAGGCAGACAGTCTACATCAGCCATTGGGTCTGGTAATATACGGTTCACCTCTCTCGTAAAAAGAGGTAGTCCCGTATTGTTTGGACGACCCTACCGAAGGAAGGGTGTGGGTGTCCCTTCTAATGGTGGTCTACACGTACCATTGGGATTCGGACAAGTAGCATTGCTACAACGTGTACGTGGTACCTAAACACGCTAAAGATAGGTAGCCCCGTATTTTTGGGCGAGCCTAACAGGGGAGACATAGCTCCTCGGGGCTTGGGGAGACACGGCTCCCAAATGACAATGTCTGCCTTGAGCAAACGGTCTACATCAGTCATTGGCTCTGGTAATGTACGGTGTACCTCTACCGTAATTAGAGGAAGTCCCGTATTGTTCGGACGACCCTACCGGGGGGAGTGTCGGATTCCAGCCTGCGGGAGGACCAACCGGAGGTGGGGGAGGGGCCAATCCCAGGAATCTGGGTAACGGTTCTGATCCTGCTAATGGGAGGAAGTTCCGTGGGCACCAAACCCAAATGGTGACTGAACACGTACCATTAGGTCCGGGATGAGATACGGGAGTATCTATACGTGTGCGTGGTACCTCTACACGACAAGGCGGTTGCCAGTTGAACGATAGAGGTGGGCAGGGCCGGGATTGAACAAGCCCCCTCGGGCGTTGCCTGGGGCCCCGGATTGGGTTGGACTCTGCGGGCTGTGGTCATACCGTGGGATTCGGTAGCTTGTGGGAGCCAATCCCAGGAATCTGGGTAACGGTGAACACGGGCGGGAGGTGGGCTTGCCTTAATACGCTCGGGCGCCATGCCTGCAGAGCATGGTAGGACTGACTCGCTAGCAGTCTGCCTCAACCAGTAGGTCACTGGTAGGCACTCAGGACTTCGGTCTGGCCGCGCAGTGGGCGTATCCCACTCCCTCAGAGAAGGGGGGTGACACACTTAGGTGTCAAGGTTAAGGGACAAATCTTGACGGTCCACTTTGTGCACGAGCAATAATAGCGTATATTGTGCAACTACGGGCGGGGTGCCTTGTTTGGCGGAACCCGTCCATTAAATAGACCGAACGGCCGCGGGCATGCTCTCCATGCATGCAATTAAGCGTGACATAGTAGACCACTAGCTCACAATGTGATGGAACATACACTAACATGCTTGGAATGAAGTTGAAGGGTAAGGGGAAAAAATAAGGAATGTCCACGTATGTGCTTTATCGGGTGATTTGTCCTATCTGTTAGTAACTTTTGGTACTATTTGACTGTATATGCCATGCATGCGTAGATGGAGAAAGGTCCATGTAAAAAAGGGCAAAAATTTAACTAACCCTATTCATTTTACGCGGTTTTCAATATTAAAACACCGTTTTCTCGAAAATGCAGTTTTGTGACATTCCTTCTTATTTTCCCTTACCCTTTAGTTGTTCTTCGAAAATTAGAGGAACTAACAGGAAAACATATGCAATGGGCTATTTGTCTCTTGCATTTTAATGAACTGCGGTTCCGAGCTCTCTTCACGCATATTCACGGCGTTTATTCAAGCCCCTATTCTTACACACGTTCCATTGTTTCAAAACTATCTAACAGAGTAAAAGCTTTCAGTGTTGCTATTCAAACCAATAAAATGTGACTTACCTCATCATAGTCCAGAAGAGCACAGAAAACTCAGTAAGGACCTGAGATGCTTGTTCCAGATATCTCAAGCCATTGACTCCAGAGCATGCCCTTAAGAGCTTGTTTCTATGTTCCCTGGCAAACTAAACAAAGCTAGCTGGTTGACTAGTGCAAACAGAATTTTAACATTGTATATTGCAACAAAAAACCTACCAAGAAATTAATAGAAATTGCGACATTCATACTTAGAGTCTGTGTGGTTATGCAATGCCGTATCAGAACATAGTCTTCCATTGCTGATGGTTCTCTCACATCTTTGAGGCCATTCAAGGTCTAGATACTTACCAAGGGAATACCAGGCTGTAGTCCGTTCATCCATTCAGACGAATGCATTCTTTGCACTCCCAGAAAATTTCTTCTCGCCATGATGACTGATAGTCGACTTGCTGTGCGACAAGATGCATTACATAAGATTCTTAGTGCTCGAAAACACGAAGCAGGGAATCTCCATAACTCCATTAGATATAACATCATTCCCAGACTGAATTTTGAGACAAACGATTACACTGCAATGATGTTTTGGGAAAGCACTGATGTTTCAGTAACTGTACTACCAGTAAGTTCTATGGACGGTACCAAACAAACAGCTCATGGTCAAACTTTCACTTCCTGACAACACTATGCCAGAATGGTCCTTCACCGTCCATCCGTGCCACACGGTGGCAGTAGAACGGATAGTGAATTTGTCACTGAAAAAGCCTCCTGAGTATGTGCCAGTGATGCTAGAGGCGGAATAATCAGGTCAACTTTACTTTCTAGGCAAGCTGCGTCTAAATTTCAATCGAAGTCTCAATTTGTGACAATTTTTCCTGACAGTGACTAATCGGATCAGTTCATCCGGCCCAACATATGGTTGGTTGATTGGATAGGCCTAGCAGAGGAGCCCTAGTGCAGCCACCTCTACATGGTGGATTCTGGGTCACTTGGTCAGGCTATATTGCCAGGTGAGCGAGGAGCTGCACAACCGCTTAACTGTACTGAATTTGCCCCCTTTTCTGGCCCCAGGGGAGGCACTCCTATTCCCCGCAAGGGCATATAACTGGCATTTTTATACTTGAATGTCAGTTTTCATAGCAACTGACATGTATTTAACCAAAAATATGTTTACTTTAACATAACTAAAATTAATGAACAACTTTAATATTTTTTGTAATTTTCAGGTAAATGTTGAAACTCTGAGGCAATAGTTCTCACAGAAGATATTATCTGATTTGAAAAAAAATCTGTACCTGAAATGTCCTTGTGGATTGGCCACTTTCGTCAGGTATTACATTTCATTCCGAGAAAAAAGTGGTAAAACGCTGCACCCTAGTGTAGATATTAAGCTTATCTCAAACACGAACTTTTTTCTTTCATTTAAAAACAATTCAAGTATGTGAATTCGTTATTATTATACACAAGATTTATAGTATACAGTGACTCACAAAACTATTCGGACACATAGAAATTCCATGCATAAACGTTGATACTGTGACAGACATAAATACAATTAGTGAGTTCAAGTATGAAATATGAAGAAATATATGTTAGGCAACAGAAAAGCACAAAACACTTTATTTTAGCACAAAAATAAAAGTTACTAGTAACACTAAACATAAAGAAAGGAAAATATGGCACCACTTCGGACAGCGATTAATGGTAACACAATAATAGTACTTTGGAATGCAGAAAGAGGGCGTAAATAGTTACTGTAAGTTTCAGAAACAACATCCAGAACTTAATCTTTGTGTATGTGTATTGAAGAAAGCAATTTCAGCGTGCTCAATGGAACAGCAAGAACAGCACGTTCGATCAGCGCCAGCTGATTGTCTACCACCACGCAAAAGGCAAGAGTTGCCGTCAAATTGCGGAAATGCTACAAATGAAGAAAAGTACGGTGTATGATATAGTCAAACGGTTCAGTGAAGAGGATAGGCTCGAACTGTGTCCCGCGGGAGGACACCCAAGAAAGTTTTCCCAGTTTTCCCCCAGAGAAGGACAATTCATAGTGAGGAAAATGAAGAAGAGTCCTCATCTAAGTGCTCCGAATATAACTGCAAACAAAGTTAGGGAAGCAAGCGAGTGTAGAAAGTGTTCGTAGAGTATTGAGAAGGGCAAATTTTCATGGCCGAGTATAAGCCGTATATAAGTAAGGCAAACCAAAGGAAAAGAGACACATTTCTAGACAACATATAGGAAAAGACGAAGAATGATGGAATCGGGTAATTTTTGCTGATGAATCGAAATTCAATATATGTGGATCAGATGAGAGAATTATGGTGTGGCGAAAACCAAATGAGGAGCTTCTGGAAAAGAATATACAAGCTACTGTGAAGCACGGTGGTGGACGTATCATGGTGTGGGGCTGTATGTCCGCCGATGGTGTAGGTGAGTTAGTGTTTATTGATGAGACAATGAATAAGGACGTCTATCTTCGCATCTTGAAAGACAATTTGAAGAAAAGTGCAGGAAAACTTGGTTTAATCAATACTTTTATGTTCTACCAAGATAACGACCCAAAGCACACATCTCATGTTGTGCAGCTTTGGCTCTTATACAACTGTCCAAAAGTGCTCCATCCACCTCCCCAATCACCTGACATGAACGTCATAGAAAATCTGTGGGATAAGTTGGAGAAGGAGGTACAAAAGACGCCCATAAAGTCTAAGGAACATCTGAGAGACAGATTATGAGAAGAGTGGAGAAAACTCTCTCCTGAATACACCAGAAGACTGGTTCAAAGCATGCCTATTAGACTACAGGAAGTTATTCATAAGAAAGGCAAGGCCACAAGGTACTAACTTTTTGGTTTCATTGTATTAGTTATTAATATTATTATTTCCTGAACAAAGTGTCCGAATAGTTTTGTTGTGCTATATTTTCATTTCTGTATCTTCAGAGTTAATAAAATCTTTTCTTTGTTTAGTTACAATGACATTTTCTTTGATTATGTAATCTCTGGCATATACTTTTGTATCTGACATACTTAGTAGCAGCAAATAAATTTATTTCCTTCATATATTGAAAGTAATTTAATTTCTTTTCCATGTGTCCGAATAGTCTTGTGAGCCACTGTACAAAGAAAATATGATAGGATTTTCTTTTTATAAAACGTAAAAACAATAGTAAACTAGTAAAACAAAATCACATTTAGGTGTATTAAACGAACTGAAAACACATCTTTTTTTAAATAAACAAAACATTTTAGTTTCAGTATAATTTTTATTATTAAATGCACTAAATTTGTTACTCCACTGGTCAGTATAAATGAAAAAACAAATCCATTTTCGTCTTTATGAACAGAAGTCCACTTCATCGATACCCTCCAAAGGTTAAGTATCGGTTTCCTAGCACGGCTGTGTTTGTACACTGTCAAATAATTTATCCTAGATTGAATCTATAAGTTTTTGTTTGCAAAATATTTTCATTTCAAATTAAAATCTTTCATCATCAATGTTCATCCTTCCTTCCTACGTGTGATCGTTGAGGGATATCATTCATCATACACTGAGAAAATAAATTGTAGGTGGCGTACTTAAAAAGATAGGTTACATGCGTAATTCCTGTAGTTTTTGGACTTAACGTACAACAGACGTATAACTGAAAACGCATGTTTTATAATACTTTCTGTATAAGCGTTCCATCTATAACTACCCTACGACAAAACTAGGCACAGACTCATCATTCCGAAGAAATCTAAAAGGTAACTAACCCAGACTCTCTCTCTCCCAAATAGTTTTTATCGAGAGCCTTTTTTTTTTCAAAACTGTACGCTCGTACTCCACCAACGGGATTTTCTTATGAAGGGGGCGACTGCGGTGCGTGAAGTTAACCACAGGTGCACACACCAACCTCTGACCTAAATTCGATCAAAACTCAATACTTTCCCTTCTTTGAATTTAAATATATTCACACTGGAAGGCTTAATTTAAAAATTGTTACTATCGTCTTCATGCACAAAGATGTAGCTTTCCGTAGTTGTGCAACACTAATTATAATGTAACTAGCAGCGTTCACCCCGCTTCGCTGCGGTCACCCCGGAACGCAATAAACTTTGTTACTTAGATAATTTTTACTTTTTCGCTTTCAAGTGATATGATAAAAACCATAGAAGATTGCAGTAAATCTTAACATTATATCGCCTGTCATTTATGTTAACCCGCCCCGCTTCGCTGCGGTCATCCCGGTGCTGGCATATTGTAAAAGTGTCTGTAAAAATAAGCAAATCAATTAAAAAATTTTAAACAGAAGATTCAAGCTATTTTCCGCTGTATATCGCCTGTCATTTATGTTAACCCGCCGAGTGACACGGTCATGCGGGTTGCATATAAATACGTTTATTTTTACCTATGATGAACTAATAACAAAGGATTTGTACGTTATGGACACTTGAATGGTCAATTATCTCAAGACACTGGTAATTAAAAATTAAAGTGATATGATAAAAACCATCTAGGGTCCAAATCCTAATAACCCCCCAAAAATGAAAGAAATTGGTTCAGCCGTATTAGCGTGATGAGCGGACAAAATATTGTACGTTCTCTTTTATATATATAGATAAGTTTAATTAAAAAATCACTGCACAAACAAAGCTCACTGTTAACTTGTTCCTCTCTCTCACCCGTGGTTACTGTGTACATCCGGTGGAGACGCTAGCGTCAGAATTCGCAATGTTTCCACCTGTATGACAAAGGGATGGGGGTGGCTTTTTATGAGAGTTTTTGTATAATTTAACAATATTGAAACATATATTGGGTTAAATCACATATGAAACACAAACTAGATATAATATTGAATCTTTGTACAGCTTATGCACTGCTGTCAACTAAAATTTATTGAGAAATAACTGAAAATATTGTTCCAGCCGCTCTCTCTTCCGCAGGAAACGTACGCTAAAAAAAAAAAAAAAAAAAAACATGGTGTCGACTGCTCTCGCATCATGCATTTTGAACAGCACCGTGGGGGATGCAGATAATTTATTGATATAAGCCTTTTTGTGATAATATACCATCTAAAGCTATGTACGGCCTAAACTAAGTAATTAAGACTATTACGGAACCAATCAAGAAAAATTTTACAATTATATAAAGGCTTATGTATGGAAGCCACTATATAAACAAGGGGTGAAGGCTTCTACAAGGAACAGCCTTAGCTATCAGCCTCTCTACCGACATTTAAAAACATAGGCCTGTTTCGCTGACGGTGAAGTTCGTTGATTCTCTGGACGCCTGAATATTAAAACATGGCAAAGGAACTCGGAGCTTGAAAATCTCGCACGTCTTTCTTTGCAGTTTTTGTCATGTAGCTGTGACTTTTTCGTACTCTCTAGTAACAATGTTTTTCTGCGACATACAGTCACCAGCGTTCCATGTTTCCTACATTTACATTAGGGACTAAAATGCGAGTCCATATCTTACTAAAGCGTTTTTCACAGTCCTTTGCACCTTTTGAAAACAAACCGCGTAACTTGATGTTGTATCACTGCGCGCACAACTATTTGCTGATTGGTGAAGAGGAAATTGTTTTGTCTGTTTCCCGCAATATTTCTGCTGCAGCACGTGCATGTATTTCTGCTACTGCGATGTGTATTACTCCTCTCATTCTCACACCATTGCCGTGATATAGGGCAAAATACGCAATACTATATAATATCCCTCCTTTAAGAGCAACTGAACATCGTTATTTTTCTCCAAACTGTAATTATAGATGAAATTACAACGAGTTATGTCAAATTATCAACTGAACGATAAAGAGATGGCGCTGGTATGTAACAGCAAGATTATTATTTCTTTTTCATGTATTATTTCTTTTTCATCTATTACCTAAATCATTATGCATATCCATGAAAAACAGGTGGTACTTTTCCCCCTTAAGTTCAATTTATTGATGTGCTTTCTTACATTGTATAGCATGTGAATGTACAAATACTAACTTCAGTACTACAAAGCAAGTAAATAATTATTCTATGAGAACATGAAAATTAGCTATTATAGGTCTTGTGAATTGAACAACGTTGACATCGTTTGATAAAGTATTTGCTTTTCTTTTGTACTTAAGGGTTTGCCTTGTTTAACAGAATAACTCGGAGCAGCAGGTAACCTGCTGGCGTCTTTGGGCAACATCTTTAAATTGTGGCGCACATTTCGTGTGTTTTGTCATTTGTTGTAACAGTTCTCTCTTACAAATTCGATTTTGGTTCAAGATTTCGATCCCATATAGATACATACTTTGAGTCGAAACCTAAATGTTCTTACTGTGCCTTAACAATACATGAATTACCATAATACATTGTATTTGTTGTGTACTATTTGCTCATGGAAGAATAAACAGTTATTAGTCTCATTTTCAATGTTATTAACTCATAGTTATTTTTCTGTTTTTCACAAAGAATGGTTGTCAAACAGTTGTGTCATTTCATGAAAATGGGCTAACAAAATGAAAAAGAGAAATCAAGTGAACTCGCTGTTCTTATTGAAGATAACAACTTCCTTATAGTATTTCAGATCTTTCTTTGACCTTTCATTAGAGATAAGGAAATAGTCAATTAAAAAAGAGACAGAGTGAGGGGGATAGAGAGAAGTTAAAGGGAATAAAACCTGTTTTAGTGATTCTTTACGAAGTAATATGAGGCTAGTTTTTTAGTTATAATTTGTATATCGCGTTATTAAAATGCGATCAGAATAAATGACCATTTAAAAGATGTAAAAACCGAATATTCGGTGCCAGAAATGAAATAATGTACAAAGGAATCTTCAACATTTAAGAATTTTTATAATATTGGATAGGAATGTTCGTAACTTTTGAGTCTTATTTTCTTTTCTGGCTTCAGTGAAATTAAGAGGAGGTACTATGTGCATATTAAATAATGTGTCTTTATTCCTATGTAGAATCTAAAAACTTTCTTGGAATGTCGATAGAGTCTTCATACTCTCGTGACTGATATTAGTTTATGGCGTAACTTTTCTGTTAGATATCAAATGAAAGGATAAGTCACGAGGATTCAAAATATACTTTATAGGTATTTTATTACATATAACAAAGAAAATAAAATAATAAATTCTCTATTCAATAAATAAGTAAACTCAGTAGTTTTCAAGTTCTTGCAGAATGAACAATTGGTTGTTCCAAACACTCACTCGCCTATAATGGAAACGCACAAGGAGCTCAATTTTGAAATGAAATGAAATGAAATCTTTTGAGTTTTACGTCCCACGATTATGCAGGCTAGGCTAAAGGAGACGCTGATGAAAACATGAATGAAATGTTGGAATGAAGAAAGTGGGAGGAAACTGAAGGACCCAGAGAAAACATACGCAGACAGTGTTTGTCTACCACAAGGCTCACTTGGCGCGAACTGGGATCGAACCAGGAACCCCATGTGCCAGATGTGAACGCTCTACCACTAAGCCACCGCGGCCCCCCAAGAGCTCAATTTTGAATAGAAATCGTGAGTACAACTGCACATGTTTCTAGATCCGATAATTAACTCCTTTGTGGCTATGTGATCCGCGTACTCGTCGTCGGGCGGGAAACCCACGTTTGATTTCCGGACGAAATTCATGTAGTTCGGATCACTCGTTCGGCTGTAGGTCTAAATCTTATAGAGCCTTGTTATTGAAGGGGACGATAAACTTTAATCCATCCATCCAACCATAGATCTGCTAGTAGGAACACTAAGTCATCATGTAATAGTGGCTCTGAATCCTAACATTTAGGTAGATTCTCAGCTAGAGGAAACGTTAGGAGTGGGGATAGTAAGTTTTAGTTGTAATTTACACTGGTAGAAGAAGTTCAACGTTCTGCTCTTCTTCCTCCTGATGCGTGTTTGCGTTTACATTGTAGTTCAAAGATTCAGGAGAGCAGTGCGTACGCCACTGCAAACGAGAGAAAATGGTTCCTGATTCTCTTATCACAAGCCCATGCCATTTTATTTTTAATCTCATTGTTTCCCCCCTTCAGTTTGTTTATTCATTTCTTAGCACAAATTTGCATATAACATTTTTTGTTTAATTAGTTGGCAACATTTCTGCACTGCAGTCTGCTTTGTTTACAAGGGGTGCAAAGGTTCGTGAAAATCAGATTATGTATTAGTGCGTCCATTTGCGATGATAATATAAAGATGTAGGTGGAAACTATGCTCTGCTGTTTCTTCACTAAAAGCATAGCTCCTCTAGAAGACAAAGGTTTTGCGTCGAAACTTTTTTTTTTTTTTTTAAAGCCAGGGCGAGAGACTTGAGTTTTCATAGTTCGGCAATTTTTATTTCTTGTATAAAATATCGTTGAACAAATAGCTCGATATGCTCTTTACTATGCTGAATGATTAACGCATTGACATATACATACATGCTTCACCTCATTACTAATGAATGACACTAAACATATACAAAATTAACCTAAATTATGTAATTTCTATATAATCCTTTAATTATGAATATGATTAACTACAATTAAATATAAATATCCGGTTGAATATGTATGCAAATAAGGTCAAAAAATATTGGTCTGCAAGTTAAATATATATAATATGAATGCTTAATACACAATGTACCTTAAAAAAATATAATAAAGAAATAACGGGCATGATTTTAAATATTAAATTAGAACTGGACAAACTACGAAAAAATTAGAATCGACCAGTGAATACGGCACGTTTCTAGCACTTGTGGTTTTCGATATCTCATTGTCAAAAGAACTGGAGACAAACATGTAAACCTAACATTTTAATATATAGTCTAGCTGAACCTGCGCTCTCTACACAGCACATCATTCACATATGAGCATTATTCTCCTTCTCATTCCTCACAACATATGTACATGTCCCTTTACAGACACAAGTGAAAGACTTAAAAAAATTGGCTAGGGGTATCATAAAGGGGAGATTTTTTCGATTATTTTTTCTCAATATCTCGCACTATTTCAAGATTTGAGCCTACTTCCAGTTGGAGTTTCTAATTCATTTATGGCCAGTGTTTTCTTTCTTCTTGCATGCAGTATGTAATAGGCAAATACATTACATATACAATTATTTATAATGTCAGTTATGTATGATGTTTATTGGGCAAAACACTCAGAAAATAAAGATTTATTTTACTTAGACTCGAGAAATGGTTATCCTTCCTTTGTCATTATTATTTGGTTATGAAACAAACGCCTGAGACATATACAACCCCAATAAATAACAATGTGGTGTTGGACTGTATTACGCATAGGATATGATGCTTTTTTTTAAAATTTCAACGCTTCCAGTGTACCCTAAAGAATGTAATAAAGAAATAATTGCCATGTTTTTTTTTAAAAAATATTCAATTAGAACTGGACTAGCTACTCAAGATTTCCAATCGATCAGTGAAAACGTCATCTTTCTAGAGCCTGTAGTTTCCGAGATCTCATTGTTGAAAGGATTGACCACAAATATATAACCGTCCTCAACCTATAGTTTAAAAGAATTCGGGTGATGAAAGCCCAATTCACATGGATTGATTTTAGAGAAGGCTTATTAAAATACAGAGGCTTTGAACAATAATTTTATATCATAAACTTTATGAAAAAGATATAGTTAACTAATTTAGATTATTTAAAGTAGAAATGCTTAAAATGTTTGTCTCTGTTAAACGTGAAATCACACATAACCGTAAATGAAAGATTTGAAAGCCGAAGTCATAGGTTGGAGCTCAGGCGCTTTTAAGTGCTATTGTAGCATTTTAATAGATGCATAATTTTCTATATTTTTGATAATATACGTGATATTACTTAGCAATTACTTATCTTTTCGCATATAGAATTACCCTGGTACTATATTTAATAGACATAGAGTCTTGATGTGGATGCCCACAAACTTTGGAACCGTTCCAACAAGTTTTGGGTGCATGAGTAAGATAACATTTCTTAAGAAACGAATGGCAAAATATTCAACTTCCATGCTTAGAGAGATGTCCATCTTACAGTATGAATGTTGAGCAATTTTAAAATTGTTTTTGGGCTGCGTCAGGAAAACGTCACAGACAGGTTTATGGTTTGGAAGTACCTAATTCTCCATAGAGGTCAAACAGAGGAACGTATTCCAAAATTTACGACTAATTTCTCACCTGTATCCAAGCATTAAACAGTTTAAAAGCCAATAAGTGACCAAAATGAGCTGAAATGAATTAGATTAATGAGAATTTAATCATATATGTATTAGGTTTGTTTAAACAACAACATAGTTCTCTCTCACGAGTATTAACGAACTATTACTATGACCTGCACGTTTTTAGGAATTATTATTTCCACACCTTTTTTAATTCTAGTGTTATTGAATTCTTTTTTATTGAAATTCAAGTTAAATCTTGAGATTGTTTTAGTACGTTTGAGCAGATGGATTTTAATCGCGAACTGTTTGAGGAGGACGGATAAGCCTAATATGATAATGATATTGAGCATAATGGACCACGATAATACACTGGAGTAGTGTATCCTTCTCTGTCTATATGTTTGAATCTCTCTCCCTCCTCTATCTCTCAATGTCATCTGCCACGAACTCACATGGCGTGGAATCAAACCTCCAACTCTTGAAACCAGACGTAAGCGCTCTACAAATGTATCACTGTTACTCCCTATAGCTTCACTGTTAGTAGGCTGCGGATATGTAGACACTTCAAACCGAAAATGTAGACACAATAACAGAATATATCCAATTTTCATGCTGTGAAAGCATTGACGTTTCTGAAATGTGAAAGAAATACAAAGTTTATCAAGCAGCATTCTCCGTGCGTGAGTCGTGACTTCATAACTGAAAGAATCTTCGTTCGAAATCCAACTCCGAAAACTGTGATTTCTTTTATTTCTTCTTCTTCCATGCGCTAAGATATTTCTTTCACTGCACAATCGTATGATGATGCAAAAAAGACTTTTCTACCTTAATTCAACAATTGTGGGTATTTTTATCGCAGGTTCAACTGAGAAACTTTGATCCTTATGCTTTAAAAAAATCATACATTTCGTCAGAATATGGATGCTGTCCGATCATCATTTATTCCTACAACTTGAAGCTTGCATACTTAAATGTATTCGTCTTTGCCCTGTGTTTGAATCCATCTTCTTGTTCTCCTCTCTCAGTCCATCCGTTAAGAGCTCGCATGGACTGAGATCAAATGTCCGACTCTTCAAATCAGATATAAGTCTCTTGTAAAGAGGAAACGTAGATAGAAAAGTCAGTAAAACAGTCGCTTTCCTTCTGGAAATTTCGATCAGTGAAATGCTTCTCGCAGTGGGCACCCAATCACAGAAAAAGTGGATGATATTCTAGCAAAAATTAAGTAAGACCGGCATATAAACAATCATGACATCTTCAATGACCTAAACATCCAACACTACTGTTAAATCAGTTGGATCTGAGAAAGCTGGTTAAAAGGTTTCCTTACCTCTTGATTATATGCAACCTGCTTTACTTTGTTAACTTTCTTGTCGCTTTTCTCATTAGACGTTGCAGGAATATTTGATTTCTTTTTAACAAAGTAATTAGTTAATTAATACTTCTTCAATTTTGAATCAAAAGATGCAATATATTTCAGGTAAAAATTTTCTTGTCTGGAAAACTATATCTGGAGAACTACATAGTGTACCCAAACTCAAACTATCGCTTAACTCAGTATGGCGTGCTTATTCCGTAAAAAAATACGAAAACTCGATTTAGGGGCCGTTCAAAAATTATGTGGCCTCTGATGCTAAAAAAATAATTATTGGCCAAGATCGCAATCTTTTGATCTATTTTTTGGATCATTTCTAAAATTCTTGTTATATATATATAATGTTTTCTTGGGAATAGCTTATTCGACTAGTGAAAACCGCATCGAATTATGAGCAACGGTTCTCGAAATGATTACCGTACATAGAACACATTCACATTCAGGTCAAAGGAAGTCGGTTAAAAACTGGAAGTTTGGGTGATAGGTAACTGAAGTCAGTAGAGGGCACAAGATCAGTAACTGAAGTCAGTAGAGGGCACAAGATTACTAGAACATAAAGATTACAAGATGGAAGATCTCAGTAGGAACTATAATACAAAAAGAAATAAACATACATGAACATAAAATGCTACAAAATGTTTGCGTTTTCTGTTCCTGAAGAGAAGGTAGTGGTAGAATTCTCTACCTCTAGGACCCTACAACTAAAGAAGGGAACATTTAGAATAAAAGTCCTTTGTACTGTATTATAATATAATCTAATTTTAATTAATCGTAATTTTGATGTTTCCTTGTACAGCTTTACAATATTTGCTTTAGTTTCGTTCTATTATTAATTATTTGCTTTTCGTTTCATTTTCGTTTCATACTTGTAGTAATAATTTAATTATTTTAAATATGTTCATTTTCCTTGTTATCACCAATTTAATAAATGCGATTTAGTTTATGAGCAAGAAGTTATCACAACAGAAAAGAAGAAGGAGAAATTTATTTTTATAATTTTAATTTTAATTTTCGTTTGTCAGATGTTACATGATTGAAGAAATTTCCAGAGTGCTGTTTGAACAGTGAAGATTTATGACATCTTAAAGTAGAGACCTGCACCAGGCCGAATTTTTCGGCCTGAGCCCGATCCAGCTCGAACGTACCTAGGCCCGGCCCAGCCAGAGCCCGAAATGTTTTGGAGATTTTCGGCCCGAGCCCGGCCCGGCCCGATAAGTTTTTTAAAAGTCTTGGCCCTAGCCCGGCCCGGGCCCGATAGATTTTAAAAGTTTTTGGCCCGACCCTGGCCCGATAATTTAAAAAAAAATAGCTCGAGCCCCAATCTTTCTCAAAATTTAGTACTAAATTTGACCTAACCTCAGAAACATTTTCTAAACTTTGGTTCACAACCTGACGCTTGCCTCCCGAATGGTACCATTGCCTCCTAGAATTTTGTCTGTCATCGAGAGAACAAAAACTCCATTCCCTGTAACAAAAATCTAACTTAATTGATTTATAGCATAAAGTGAAGATGGCAATATTGTTTAGCGACAGGCAAAACTTTCCCACCCCTTGTCATATTTTGAGTTGAGTGAAGGTCAAGGTCAGAGCTCAATTTACCGCGCAATGCCTGCAATCCTCTATAGTGAAAGTGGAGCCGCTGAGCAACACAAGCTGTAAATAGCTGTTGCATTATTTGTAACATTTTTCACGGACACACTTCTTCAACGTTTGGTTTTATTCTAATTATCGTTTAACGAAAGTCAATAATTATTAAAGAATTGCAATTGATCGGCCCCAGCCCAGCCCGACCTGAAGAGAAATCAGTGTCGGCCAGCCCAAGCCCGGGCCGGCCCACAGAAATATCACAGTCGGCCCGCCCAAGCCCGGCCCGTGCAGGTCTCTACCTCAAAGATATAAATTAGATGCAAACAAGACTCTCGTAAATCTATAAAACGAAAGAAAAGTATCATTCATAAAACTTTTATTGAAGCTAATCTAAAACCTGGTGATTTTTTAATTGCAAAATAAGTATGAAAAGCAAAAAAATATGTAAAGCTGATTTTAATAAACTCTAAATTGTGAAAATTGGCATAATAACATAAACTTGAAGCACTAATTATACTATATGAGAGGGTTCATTCTTTCCGTAACACAATGACAAAAATGCCTATGCCTAAATATTAATGCCTTGAAAAGCCTTAACTGTTTTCTAAATACTATAAATTATCTTTTAAAATTTTAGTAATCTTATAAATCTTTTAACAAGTATATTAGTACAGCCAAAACAAAATTTCTTACTGTAATGCTCCATCTTGTAATAGTATTTTCTTTAAACACTTGTTCCGTAAACTTTACTTGCTTTCTTCCAATTCATTTCCGGCATTGGCACAATCCAGATGTTATTGTATCAATCTAACACAACGATGTTGAAGTTATTTGGTGCAGTCCCCCTGAAATCCACGAGGAACTGAATCTGTGGCCCAGTCAAACGTCGAAATCGAGAAATTTAGGTTAAGTAGATTCGTGACAAAACATGTAAGATAACTTGAAACAAAATATTTACAATGTCATGTAAAAATGCTGAGAAAGACATGACATAATGAATTTATTAACAAAGTCAGTAATAATAAAATCAACAGAATTTTACATACAAACAGTGCTTTTACCAAAACAATATATTATCCATTCTATCACAAACATGCAACTGAACAATTGTTTTACAAAACTTTGCACAGTAATATTTCAATATTCAAATGATATTTCAAATTTGCATATTTTACGTCTCAATAAATTAATTTTGCCACATTTAATTATGCTTATGCTGACAGAATTTATATTTGAAGTTTCGGGTAAGTATTAATAATTTGTTTTGTTAGGTTAGGTTTCAGTTAATAACGGTAAGTATAAACAGAAGGTAATTGTAGTTCCAGACGGATTCCAGGTAAGTAAGGTTCATTTTCAAACCTGAGTATTTGGTAAGAATCCAGATAAGTAAAATCCAATAGATAAGTAGCCATTAGGTTTGCCAGTAGATATAGATATCTGGGAAAACATGTGTATTTGATTGTTTCAGAAATTGTTGTAGCCACTCTTATTTGCCTTTGATCAGGTACGTTGTAGAGCTAGCTTTTTTATTTATTAGTTTTATATCGGGTGTTGCAAATAAGTGTTACAACTCTTGGGAGGTGACTCCTGCCACTGAGACAAGAAAAAAAGTTCTCTTCAACTTTCTGCTATCGGACATAGTTTCAGATCTACAAATTGCCGAAAGCGTGGAAAAATGACTTTCGGACGCCAATAGTTCGGAAACTATCCAACACAAAGAGCGCGGGTAGAAAATTCACTGAAGAGGTCATACCTGCTCTATTGAATTTTGCATGTATCACAATCCTACAGTGCACGAGCAAGGGATTCCCCAAAGGAACGTAGGGAGTCTCGGATAATATGCCAAATGAAACTTGGTCTAAATGGATATGAATTGATAGGCTTTCTACCAGGTAACAATAATTCGTTTGTATTAAGTCGATATCTGGAACAAATACAAAATGGCGGACACCTTCATGCCCGTTGTGTGTGGTTGGATAATCGCCAGGTACGGATGCTGGCCAACAGTGACGTTCTGAGTATTAATTGTAGCGAATTTGTACTCAAATACTCTAAAAAAGACATGTGGAGTGTCGATAGAGCTTAACAGATCAAGCAGGGTGATTCACATGTGTGGAAACACTTAACGAAAAATGCCCAGAAATGCATTGATACTCAGTAAACGTGAGTTCAAAGCGTCGGAAATGTAAGGATTAGCGTCAAGAACATGAAAGCCATTCCCAATTCACCAATAATATTCCCTCAAACCGATGCAATATGATGTGCACGGTTGCATACTAATAAGGATGCAACAACTGAGGCCAAGTTCAAATTGTGCAGTTGGACTCACAAAGAAACTGGGTAAACTAAAGGAATGTCACTAGTGGGATCGCATAATCGATTTTGAAATGTGGCCAATGTGTGTGTTGATATCAACATATAGCTAATGGACAAATGTCAACATGTCGCACTACTGCTGGAACACCGTCTCACGTGCGAAAACTAGGAAAATAACGTTGTACATTCTGCTATTATATCTGGTGCACCTTTTGGTAGAACGTAACTAGAACACGATTGTATCAATGTCCCTCTTGGTTTGGGACATTGTCCCACAGTCGACACATATGAAAATAAATCTCTTAATGCATGGTTCAAATTCTGATAGAGCGTGAAAATAACAAACTTGTATCATGTCTCAGGTCTTCTGAGACATATGACGTACTAGCAAAGACTACAATATAGGAAAATACCGCAATGAAATTCGTACCTTACACACAGTGCACATGCCAAGACAAAGACGAAAATGAACCGATTTGGCACATTTAACACTACAGCTGGAACACCATACACATGGAAAATAAAACGACATGAGAAATAAAAAGAAAGCTCTTAAAGCTCTGATTGTTTACAACTGTGCAGTAGAGGTAACAAAATGAAACACACAAGTATGTCGGGAGGCTGTACAAGAGGGCTTCCCAAACAAAGTGGGTACTCCTCAAAGAAATGAATACGGAGAAAGTGAGGCTCCTTCGAACCTCAGGGCTAGAGCGTTCGCTTTTGCTCGCGTGGTCGCAGTTTTCAATCCTACTGGAAGCCTAAGGCCTCAGATTCAAGACCCGAGTAGTTATTTTCCTATTTTTCGCACGTGGGACGATGTCCCAGCAGTAGTAGGACATGTTGACATTTGTTCGTTAGCTACATGTTGATATCAACACACACATTGGCCACATTTCGAAATCGATCATGCGATCCCAATAATGACATTCCTTTAGTTTACCCAGTTGAGTCCAATTGCACAATTTGAACTTGGTCTCAGTTGTTGCATCCTTATTGGTATGCAACCGTGCACATCATATTGCATCGGTTTGAGGGAATATTATTGGTGAATTGGCAATGACGTTCATGTTCTTGACGCTAATCCTTACATTTCCGACGCTTTGAACTCACGTTTACTGAGTATCAATGCATTTCTGGGCATTTTTCGTTAAGTGTTTCCACACATGTGAATCACCCTGCTTGATCTGTTATGCTCTATCGACACTCCACATGTCTTTCTAGAGTATTTGAGTACAAATTCGCTACAATTAATACTCAGAACGTCACTGTTGGCCAGCATCCGTACCTGGCGATTATCCAACCACACACAACGGGCATGAAGGTGTCCGCCATTTTGTATTTGTTCCAGATATCGACTTAATACAAACGAATTATTGTTACCTGGTAGAAAGCCTATCAATTCATATCCATTTAGACCAAGTTTCATTTGGCATATTATCCGGGACTCCCTACGTTCCTTTGGGGAATCCCATGCGCGTGCACGGTAGGATTGTGAAACATGCAAAATTCAATAGAGCAGGTATGACCTCTTCAGTGAATTTTTTACCCGCGCTCTTCATGTTGGATAGTTTCCGAACTATTGGCGTCCGAAAGTCATTTTCCCACGCTTTCAGCACCTTGTAGATCTGAAACTATTTCCGATAGCAGAAAGTTGAAGAGAACTTTTTTTCTTGTCTCAGTGGCAGGAGTGACCTCCCAAGAGTTGTAACATTTACTTTGCAACACCCGATATAATAATTAATGTAGCAGATGCAGCAGGAAACATCAACATGGACAGAATAATCATGATAAGTATTATATTAATTCTCCTTCCCCATACCCAAAGTACATTTCATTAATGTCAATTATTTATAATTATGTAGGCTTACACAACCTTATTATTATATATTTGTATTTATTCTCATTATTTTATTATATTTCTATATAGTATAGTACTATTTCTATATAGTATCTTCTTATTTTCATTTTATTTTCACCTACAGTATTTCTTTACAGGGAAAAGAAATCAATTACGTACCAATTATCTGCTCGAATTAATTACATCTTTTACACTTGAATGAAGATATTGCTGCATAGCTCTACATAAATACCGTACCAGATGAATATACTATCTTTGTGGTGTTAGAAACGATGAGAATATATAGTCCAACAATTAATACATATACAAACACATCAATTTATTATATGAATGTACTTGTGGGATCTTGAATAAAGAGTTGAGAAAAAGACTCATAAAATGCTTCGTGTGGAGTGTTGTACTGTATGGGGCGGAAACGTGGACATTACGTAAAGGTGATGAAAATTAGTATTAATTAGTTGGGTCGAGCGGAAAACGAATGAAAGAGTGTTAGAAATTGTGGGTGAAAGAAGAACACTTTTAGATATTATTAGGAAGAGGAAGAGAAACTGGTTGGGACATTGGCTAAGAAGAGATTGTATCATGAGGGACGTCCTAGAGGGTATTGTGTCGGGAAAGAGAGGGAGGGGGCGAAGGAGACTACAATTAATGGATGATATAAAAACAGAAAGAACATACGCGAAGACGAAGAAGCTAGCGGAGGACCGTGGAGCATGGAAACTTCTCAGCTCCGGCAAGTGACCTGCCAATAAAGGCAGAATACCTATGATGATGATGATCTATCGGAATTAGTTATCAGAGTAGTTTATGTAAAATCAGAGTAGTTAATTTTTTTATTCAGTAAAACCAGCAATTTTGAATTGTTTTCCAAATCGTTAGTAACTTAAATTTGGTCATAATATCTCAAAAAGGCATATTCTTAGGTGGAACAGGAACTTTTGGGGAAGATTAGCTTCCCGAGTAAATACCATTTAGCTTGCAGCCATGGTCATTGTATTTTCGGCCTTATAACAAACAATAAATTAATTTTACAATAATTGCAATGTTACCTGATGCAATTTTCTTTCGCAGAAATGAATATGGCTGATGATTTTCCAAATAATATATAAGGAAATAAACAAAATTCTTCAAAACTGTCTTAATTTGCGTATAAGTTTTCTTTTTCACGTGTAACTATTTATTCAGTTTCCTAAAAGACAATCATTAATTTTATAACTTTTTCTTCTTCTATTAATCTCTGTTTTAATCTCTGGGTGCTACAGACCACAAAACTCATCGCCCGCATCTTCTAAATACATAACACTAAACATAATTAAAATTTTAAATTGAACTTTTGTAGAAATACAAATAAACAAAATTTAACTAGTAAACACGAATTAAAATATATGTAATGCACAGTATAGATTGAGAATACCGGGGCATTACAGTCTCCCTCTTGTCACAAATACATATTGTTTTGTTAGCAACCATATTTTCTTTAGTTCAATTATACGGCGAATAACAACTCAGAACATCAGAAATTAATATACTACCTTGATGCATCCGTTCGATCATCCATTTGTTTTGGGATTATATTAAATGTAATAAAACATGATCACTTTCACAACAATAAATTAAATGAGTAGTATCCATTGCAACAATCACAACAATAATAATAAAAAATGCTGTTTGCGATACTTGTATGTATAAACTTTGTTTCATCCTTTGTCATAGGCCTGTTAGTTTCCCTGATTTGGTATGATACTTTCTTGCACCGGAGTTGTTCCTACAGTGTTTTCAATACTCTGCATCTGTGTCATTTGTTCTCTTGGTTGCCCTGCCGATGCTGAGGGTGCATTTCAGAAGTAATTTCTTCTATTTCTGTACCATGGCGACGTTGGACCATAATTTGATTGTTTCCAACGTCTTCCTTATTTGTCCATATATATTGTTTTGTGGAGCATTAGGATTTCCCATAGGGATATTCATGTTGGTTCATCGAGTAACAGGAGTCATGTTCGATAGTACCATTTCATCCGTCTGCACTGCCGAATCAGTTTTGAATCGTTTCACATAATTTACTCGTGGTACGCGTTGTACATTTCTTCCACCGGTGTCCCTTGGTTCGTTCCGATAGTCAGTACGATTAAATCCTTGAATGATCGCTAGCTTCAAAAGCATCTCGTCCACATTTTTAAACGAATACGCTCCTAAGTTTTTGCGTCCTCTGTAGGTAAACTGTTTAATACAGTATCCATTAATTCCTCATCATCCACTTTATTTGAAATATTTTGATATCGTTCCACCAGGTCCCATACGAAATCATACACGGATTGATATTTACTTTGATCATATTTCATGCTTTGCAATTGCAGCTTTTGAGCGCGTTCAACTGAAGGGGACAAATATTGTCGATGAAAATAACGAACAAAATCTGCGTAGCTCTTCACTTTCGATTGAATATTCCTGTACCAAGCTCCAGCTGCTCTATTCAAACACTTGGACACTATAGTCAACCTTTGGGTTTCAGTTAGAGTAAATAATCCGGGAGTTTTAGTTAATTCTTCAATGAAAGTTTTCGCTGTCCCTTTCAATTTTCCACTGAACCTAGGGAAATGCACTAAATCGCTGACATTGATGTAATTACAGGCAGGGAGTTGATTATTTCCTCCTACTAGATTAGGTATCATCGTCGAATTCAATCCACCCTGTTGTGTTGTGTATATTGGTGTACATTCTCTACACGTTACTTCATTGCTCAGAGAGCAAACAGAAGCTTCCAATCGGAAATTGTTAGGTATTACGCTTGACACACTTCCCATTTGATGATTATGTAACTGACCGACCGAGTTGCTAGTTGTGGTCGTTACCGTGTTGCTACACATCGTTGAACTACTCGCAATCGGTATTCTAGAACCCCATGCCCCACTGGTCTCGATGGCTATTGGGGCAAAAATAAATTTGTCGAGGAGATCGGTGTATTTCCTTTCCTTTTCTGCCTCTCTACGTCTAGCAACTTCTCCAGCATTCACAACAGTTAATGGGAGGCTTGAATGGGCAAATGTGTCCGAACATGTAAAATCCTATACTAGTGATTAGCCTCTCATGCAAGGCATTAATGTTATGACGTCAGGTCGTTTAGCATCGGAACGACAACAGCCTGGTGGTTCACGAATCGATGGAATTCCTGTCGTTGTGAGGGCTCACAAACAGCTGATCCTAGTCTTAAGACTACTGCGATTCGAAGGGTTTCATTAGACATGTGATGACCTAATTGATGGGAAGGTAACACATTTAACAATGCCCCAGCATGGGGGATGACGCAGCAAGAAGTCTGGCCTTATTCTCTGGAACAGCAACGGATTGTAAAAGAAGTTCATGGAAATGTGCTGCTACGTATCGGTGTGTACCAAGATGCCTGAGAATCTCTTTTGTTGATTTCTGGAAGATTCGTAATTCTAATAATGTTTATTTCCAAATTGTATTTTTAGAGAACGTGCAAATATATAAGTTTATCTCTTTTTCATTTTAATGTTACGCACTGAAGTATTTAATTTTACTTTTTCAACACATTATATGTTTACATTAATGTTACAATTTATGTTTAATTGGTACTTATCTGAAGTGTGTAACTCAATTGAATCGTTGAGTTCGAAAACCGGCCACCTCCATAAGCTAATTTGAGAGGAGTGACAAACAAAACTTAATTAATCTATATGTATCTGACATACAGGGTTATTTTCATTTTTGGAAACTAGAAAAATGTCAGTTCTACGGTCCGAAAATGAAAGCAGTCCTACATATCAGATACATATTGTTTAATCTAGTTTTGTTTGTCACTCCTATCAAATTAGCTTCGATGTAGATGACGGGTTTTCGAACTCAACGATTCAATTCCTTTGAGAATTGTCATTCTAAACTTCCAACTGTATATCTGAGGCTGACATTCTTTACGGAAGGGTTGACATCAAAAGAACCTACGTTAATCTTCGTACTTCGCGAACTATATAGCGCATGGCAGCACTGAGTCTTACTTTAGTTCCGTTTCCGATAGGCTCTTTAACGGAAACTGACATCTTAATTAGCTAATTTTTGAACAAAAATAAATATTTGTAGAAAACTGTTCAAAAAGACTAGTTACAATCTCACTATTCATTTACAAACTGTCCAACATCATTTAATATCCAATACATCATCATCATCATAGGTATTCTGCCTTTATTGGCAGGTCACTTGCCGCAGCTGAGATGCTTCCATGCTCCACGGTCCTCCGCTAACCTTTTCGTCTTCGCGTATGATCTTTCTGTTTTAAAATCGTACATTAATTGTAGTCTCCTTCGCCCCCTCCCTCTCTTTCCCGCCACCATACCCTCTAGGACGTCCCTCATGATACATCTCTTCTTAGGCAATGTCCCAACCAGTTTCTCTTCCTCTTCCTAATAATATCTAAGAGTGTTCTTTTCTCACCCACCATTTCTAACACTCTCTCATTCGTTTTCCGCTCGACCCAACTAATTCTTTCCATTCTTCTCCACACCCACATTTCGAAGGCTTCCAGTCGATTTTCGTCACCTTTACGTAATGTCCACGTTTCCGCCCCATACAGTACAACACTCCACACGAAGCATTTTATGAGTCTTTTTCTCAACTCTTTGTTCAAGGTCCCACAAAACAGACTTTTCTTTCTTTTGAAGGCTTCTTTCACCATTCCTATCCTTGCTTTTGTTTCACCTTCGCATTTCATGTCATTACTAAGAATACTACCCAGGTATCGAAAACTATTCACTTGTTCTATTTTCTCCCCTCCTACTTTTATATTTGACACAGACCCCTTCGTTCCAGTCACCATGGCTTTTGTCTTTCTAACATTTATTTTCATCTCATATTCTTCAAAGCCCTTCCTCATTTTTTCTAACATTTTATTGATTTTCTTTTCAGATTCTGCAACAAGCGCCATATCGTCTGCAAATCTTAAACGTCTAATCATTCTACCTCCTACCGAAATGCCATCATCATCATGTAGGCTCTTTTCCACTATCTCTTCTAGATAGACATGTTGGCGAGAGGCAGCATCCTTGTCGAACTCCCCTTCCAATTTCACTCTCTTCCGTCAGTTCTTCCCCTATCCTAACAGTTACTTGTTGGTTCATGTATAAGTTTCTTATGAGTCTTCTATCTTTCCATTCCAAACCTATCTTTGTTAGAACTCCCAACAACAATTCCCAATTCACGCGGTCAAAAGCCTTTTCTAGATCAATAAATACAACATACACCTCTTTCCCTTTTTCTATAAATCTTTCACCGACCACCTTTAATAATCCAATAGCATCTCTTGTGCCCTTGCCTCTTCTGAACCCGAACTGCTCTTCCTCAACATCTTTATTTGTTCTTCCATATAACCTTCGGAGCAGAATTTTAGCTGCATGAGATATGAGACTAATAGTTCTATAATCCTCACACCTTTTTGGGTTCGATTTCTTAGCCATCGGTATCATGATCGTTTTCAGTAAGTCTCTTGGCCATTCTCCTGTTTCATATATTTCATTGCATAGTCGCCACAATTCTTTCTTTCCCTTATCTCCTATATTTTTAATGAATTCGATTGGTATGTTATCTATTCCTGTTGCCTTTCCATTCCTAATCTCGGATATAGCCTTTTCAAACTCATCCCGAAGAATACTAAATCCTTTATCATCCTCGCCTACTTCATTTTCCACTTCAACATTTAGGCTACACGGTCTATCCCTACTCTCATATAAGTCTTCAACGTATTCTTTCCACCTTCCTATGACCTCATTTTTCTCGCTGACTACCTTCCCATTCTTATTTTCTACTGCCATCATAATACCCCCTTGTTTCTTCCGAAATTCCATAGATTTCACCTTCTTGTACATTTCCTCATATTTCCCAACTCTTTCTAATTCTTCTATGGCCTCGCATTTTCTTTTGTAAAACTCTTCCCTCGCTCTGTCTGTTTCTCTTCGTAATTCATTATTTAACTTTCTGTACATCTTTCTGCCCTCTTCTGTATCAACCTATTTCCACATCTTCATCTCCCTCATTTTCTGCAACATCTGCTCTGTAACCCATGGTTTTTTAGCAGTTTTGTGTTCGCGGTAACCTACTGCTTCTTCTGCAGCCTGCTGTAAGCAACGTTTAATATGTTCCCACCGTGCGTTACTACCTGTGCCTATCCTTTCCTCTTTTGAACATTTTTCTTTGAATTTTTCAGCGAAAAGATTTCTTATTTCCTCGTTTTTCAACTTTTCAGTATTCAACACTTTGTTACCTACTTTTCTTCTGCCTACATTTTTCAGTTGAATATCTACTTCGGACAGGAAAGATTATGTTCAGAGAAAATATCAGCCCCGGGAAGGGTCTTCGCGTTCTTTAAGCTATTCCGATACCTGTCCTGAATCATAACATAGTCTATATGATATCTTCCGCCGTCTATTGGTGATTTCCATGTATATCTTCTTCTCTTGTGCTGATTGAACCAAGTGTTCCCAATTACTAGTGAATTCTGACTACAGAAATTCACCAGTCCCTCTTCCCTTTCATTTCTTTCGCCTAAACCATATTTGCCTACGATACTACCTTCCTGTTTTTCTCCCACAACTGCATTGAAATCTCCCATTAGAATTATGCATGCACCCTTCTTCTCCCTATCTATAATTTCTTCTATTTTCTCATAATTTTCCTCTACTTCTTCATTTGCATGCGAAGTCGTCGGTGCATATGTCTGTATCACCACTAGATCCTTCGTTTTCTCTTTAAGTCTTAACATCATAACTCTATCATCAATAAATTCTACTTTCACTACCTTCTCCTTTAAGCGCTTTCCAAGAATTATTCCTTTATGCCATTATGACCGCCCTTTTCATTACCTGAGTAAAACATTCTATATCCTTCGCTGTTCAACACCCCATTACCTTCCCATCTAACCTCACAAACGCCTACCAAATCTAAATTATTTTGTTTCATTTCTTCTTTAAGATTTTCTAATTTTCCTCCCTGTAACATAGTACGTACGTTCCATGTCCCTATCCTAAACCTTTTGCTCTTCCTTGTCTTTCTTTCTCTGTTTGTCTTCCCCCCATTATTACTTTCTCGTCCAATAGTCCTTCCCAAGCCATCCCCCTCCCGGAGATCCGGATGGGGGGATATTTTACCTCCGGAACTACATTTTGACCTGCGAAAGACCATTCTTCATATGTTCTCTTTTTGCTGCCAGCAAACTAGGGAAAATAGAGTGGTGGTTTCCCGTTGCCTTCCACCCCGCAGTATCCCAGCCGTTAAAGTCACTCTGACCACGCCTGGGACTAATGTCCAAGTTGCCGTACCAATCACTATGATTTCCGCCAACTTGGCTACTGGAGAACTGCTGCCTTCTCCCAGAACACTCTTCGTCTGGCTACTCCATTTAGACCAATTCGGTAGGGGTGGACCTTCTGGTAATGAACTACCACCGACACAGCTCTAAATTTCACTGTAGCACGGAATCCTCCCCACCCGACACATAAGTGTCTTCGTAAAGGTGGTGTTTAATAATGAATTACGATATCTGGTATCTAATAGAAGATGTAGTGAAAAGGAGACAACATAATGAAAACGGCATTTTGCTAGGCGATAGAATTATTAGGTGTATACGGTTTGCAGAGGAATATTTGGGCATTTTTCGGTTACATGCAAGACCATCGGTGTAGAAAAAGCGCCTAACTTCTTTGAGGATAAATCCAAAGTAGATGTCGGCAGCTTTCATGAGATATTGAACCAATATTAGTTCTTGTTCAGAAGTAGAAAGTTACTATAAGAAAACTTCAATGATAATTTTATTACTTAGTAGGGAAAATCATAACTTGCTCCTGTAAAAGAAAATTAAACTGACCTATCTACAAGGAAGTTTAGGTTTATCATATTTAATCTAGGCCTAGGCTACAGTCTTAAACTTAAACATAATAAACTATAATCTGTTTACGTGCCATGCATGTTTGCAGAAGATCCTATTGCTTACAGTCGTACGCCTACTTCTGGTAGTGTTACTTCTGCTTAGAGCAAGTCTGGGACAGGCGTTTCCAAATCGATAGGCGGGATACAGGTGTTTCTGGTGTGGCCGAGACTCTGCTTTTTTTAGTACTTTTGAGAAAATCGAGTTTAAAAATGTGGTGGTTTGTATTTTCACAATATTTTCTAATATGTTGTCCTCTGCAAACAATATTTATGTTACAACTCAAGTTTAGTTCTGTCACAACATAATTGAATCCATGATACATGTCCTCATTAGCTTTACTCACATTATCATAATTCTGCAGTTACACCCCTTTAGCTCTCAACCATCGCTATCTGAAGGTGGCACTGGTCATGGAAACACTGCTGATGAGAGAACATCGTTTAAGAAAAGAAATATGATCCAGTAAGTGCTGAGAGTTCTACGGGAAATGTTAAGTTCATAGATGCTTTTCTAACACTGCTCCGCTCCCTCACCGCTACTAGAACGGCATCTATTATTTTAGGAGTGCACGAGCCTCTGTCGGTCTTCTTTTTCCAGTTACAAACTATTATCAATCTGTAAAACACATTTTAAAGTTTAATTTTTATGATAGACACTTATATAAAAGATTAATCGTAAAAATATTTTTATTGTTATTATTTTTTAAGCTACTTATAATTTTCCTCACTTCTGTTGCTGGTTTCCTTTTCTATGAGAATACTATATGGTCAAAAGCTACGGACTTCACATCACATATTGTTATTTGACAAATTTTATTACAGAGAAAATACATTTGTGATACAATCAGACCGGCTTATTGAGGTCATAAATGTGTTGGAATGCGTTCCCAGTACGCTGGTGGAAAATTTGCCCCATTAACATATTAGAGTTTGACAGAACCGGCTATATAATTATGTAAACTATTAGTAAAACTCATATGTACTTGAAGGAAGAAAACCATTTTTAGTATATGCAATGCCAAAGCAGTTACTTTATCGCTAATACATTTACTTTAAGTTTTAAGTTTGCTCTTTTTTGAAAAAAAATGAAAATAGCTCTCCTGCACAAGTGAATCCAGCTTCTTAACTGTAACTTGCGTAGATGACGCGTGAAGCTTTGCAGCTTCAGCCAGTCCACCCATTGGAGCGATCTACTGGCTACTTTCAAAACTAACATGAGTTTGAAGAACGTGCCCTCTATGGAAAACACGTCCCAGTTTTCCTTACATATACAAATAACAATTCCTATTAGCAAAATAATACGTTAATTATTATTGACAAAGGAGTACATGTCTACTAGTGGTACAAAAGTACTTTTATATTCAATTTCCTGGGATATTACACATGAAAATTTACGTTAAAGCATAGCATTTTGTACAACTCGTTATGATTTGTTGTATACGTTTGGAAAATATTTTAGTTAAATAGAAATGAAAATTAAAGATTTAATGATAATTTTAAGTTAAATCTCATTAACCATACAGTGCAGTGGCGTATTTACGATTTTGTTTCGGGAGGGGCTTTGCTAACTTTCGGAGGGGTTTGCCTGGTAATGTGAAAATTCTGCAAGATATTTCATTCACTTTACTACACTAAGATTTCGGGGTAGGGGCTTAAGCCCGGAAGCCACCCCCCCAAAATACGCCACTGATACAGTGTATTGTCGTGTTGAAATTGTCGTGATGTGTGTGTACTTCAACATCAGTTTCACAACTTCAAAAAGTAGCACGGTTCCCATACAACATCAATTATTAGGTTTACAAATTAATTGTTGTTTTTTTCTCATTGTCTTAATTAGTGTTTCATATTTTCTCAAAAACTACGCATAAGCTTCTACACTTACGCTTATCATTTTGCTCTCAGTATTTTCTACTACCTACTGATTATAATGTCTCATCTTTGGATATTGTTCCTGTTAAATGCTACTAATGTACTAATATAGTAGATAATTTTGGAAAGAAGAAAATATTTTTCAAAAATAAAAATAAAACTAAGTAGTCTCTATAAAAAAACTTGCGTAGCTCTACACACTTTTAGAATTTGATGGAGGCGTTTGGCAATATGACGAATATTCCTGTATAGATAGACAACATGGGAATTAACGGACAAGAAGACGGACATCTGTAGTTACTATTACAACGATACTTGTATTTTAACATCTTTATTTGTATTTATGGGCGACATGTACTTTTAGAATATGCACAAGCTGTTCAAGAAAGGAAGAAGAAGAATATGAAAAGAGAAATAGAAGTAATTTCTTTTCTGGCTGTTATACTATTATATTTTGTTATGATAGTGATTTGACGATGTGAGTTTAGTTGTCATAGCAACGAAAAAATAAATAATATATAACAAAGGATCCATCTCGTGAAAACTACATGTATAATCTTTAAGGTGTGTAAAAGTTTAATTTGTTACGTACTATAATAAAAAGGGTGATATCATGATACAGTGTTTATACGAATTTTGATAAATCAGTACTTTTACGTTATAAATTGGAACTTACGTTATAAATTGGCATCATCCGTTCCAGGATTACGTCTTACTATCCGATAAGTTCGTTGATATCCAAATAACTATATACTTATCTTAATATAAATGTATAAATATGTTGTTGTTAACCATATTCCTATATGAAATTATGTGTTATTGTTATTATAATAATAATAATAATAATAATAATAATAATAATAATAATAATAATAATAATAATAATAATAATAATAATAATAATAATAATAATGGAAAAGCTATTCAACATTCTTCTAGCTACCTTATGAATATTAACTTAAAAAAAATCTTTATACAAACTCGAATTCATTGACTTCTGAATGCTGATGTCTTCTTTTGTTCTAGATTTCTTTTTCAAATTTGAAATCGAAATAAAATGCTTCATTCAACATAAATAATTCTATACTTCCAGACAATTGTCCGTCTACCTTAATCTGTATCGGAAAGAATCTTACCAAAGTAGTCCCTAGTAGACTTTTCACAAAGTTGCAAAGAAAATGTTAACAACTTTCTTGTAAACTAAATTGAATGAATATATTTTCTTTATTTCGTGTATGAGTACATGAGTACATTTTACTGTCTCTCTTTCGCCGAAATATGTTATTCAAGAGTTTGCGAATTTTTTCCATGGTCTTTCCATGATATTTTCACTCTAATATGATTGACATCATAAAGTCAATCTATTTCAAGGCATTCATTAACCTAAATTAGCATTTGCAGAACTTTATTTAAGTAGAATTCACTTTAATTGGTCAGAAAATTCTCGCCCCCTTCTCGTCCCCTTTGAAAGCAAATTTATTGTACTTTTAAACGTTTTGAGAACATTAAAGTATACTTATATCTTTAAAATGTTACAATATTAATTGAAAATTTCCGTAATCTTACATTGGTTTTAACAGAAGAAAACACATATTTATACAGTTTTTTAATAATTGAAAGTTATCAACAATACTTGTAATATATCTCCATAAGGCATTAGAGTTTTATAATATTTACTTTATTAAATTGAATAATCTGTTGTTCATATAATTTATATGTTTCAGATTCTTAACTACAGTGTGTGATGCGCAATTCTTTTCATTTTTATTTTCTCTATCTATTTTGGATTAATGTTTAGTCTACAAGGATCACAATCTCGAGAACCACCTGTGGTCCTCGGATCAGAGTTTGAGAAACCCTGGCCTAAATTTTTGGGAGTTTCGGGACTACGTCTGGCTAAATGGCAAGACCAGGCAGACCTCGTTATGAGAAGTATTATCTCTCTCGCTATTTGTATTCTTGCGTTGTCCATACTGAATTCGTGTACACGAATCACTCATTCTTATTTGCTGAAAGAAGGAAACGTCAACTCTTGCTCTTCACTTCATCCTTATTTAATTTTTGCAAATGATTTATTTTCTTAATCTTTGAAGAACAAACAACCCTAAATAAATAAAAGCCATCTTTATTGTTGTATCCGTTGATTCAAAAGCAACGTTTGGTAGCTTACAAGAAGCGACATCTGTCCACCTCTTTAAACTTTTCCTTTTTACATGTTGAATTCTAGCAAGTGAAATCGCTGATTCCCTTCGTCTGAAAGAAACAGGTAGCAAAATGTCGTGCCGTTATATTAGACAGTTCAATATTACATCCTACGCGTCCAGTGAAGAGTCATATTCTTTGCATCTGTTCTTTGCGTCATCCATTTTGAATTTATGCATGTGAATACTGGCGTATCGTTATATAAGGTGGCTCAGAAATGAAAAAAAAAAAAAATCAATTCCATAACCTACATGAATAAATAGAGGAAACAACACATTTAATGACAGAAATTTCATTACTGAGTAGAATACTAAGTAGAATACTTCATTGATGATTGCATGAAGTGTGGTACTTAAGTCTCACTTTGATTCATGAAGATGACATCAGCAAGATGTGTTCCATCTCAGTGGACCTGGAAACCAGAGGACTGTGGTCTGTGTATTATGTCTCGCAGAATGTCAATGGTTTCATCTTCAAACTTCTGTTCTAGGCAGAAAGTGTTCTCTACTCTTTGATTCTGAGATATCTTAAGAGATTCAATACGTAAAGAAATCACCAACATTGAGTTCACGGGATTTCAGAGGCATTCGTTACGTGAAGTGATACGTGTTCCAGTAAATTTACGTCCCACACTACTCAAATGTTCCATCATTACTAAATGGCCAACATGATCATGAGCTCGATTCCCTGTGGAGACACTCGATCGAAAAGTGTGACAGCTTTTACACGCCAGCCATCCTGAGTGAGATTTTCCTGGTTTTTTCTCACTCACATCAGCAGAGAGGGGATGATGCCTAACACAAAGGCCGCTTCCTTCCTCCCGCATTCTGTATCCGTTCTCGATTCCCGAATAGTGACCTACCCGAAGGACGCCGTTCCTCATACGTGACGCGCTTAACGCAGTAGATGCCGGTTATGTCCAGTATTATGTATCAATAAATAAATGACGAAACATTCTGAATGGTGTATCGTCCCAGCGTTACAGTGGCTATTTCTAGGTTCAAAATTTCCTATTTCCCTGTCCACACACTTTATTAGGCTGCTCAAACTCATGTTCTGCAGGCGAATTGAAGTGATATCTTATTTGCTTCCACTCTGTGCGTTATCAATATTAAATACGTGTAAATGAGTCATTCGTGAAGATGAACCATTCGTGAAAATGAATCATATTCTTACTCTTTGAAGGAAAAAAATTAAGTGAGCATCCGTACATAAAATTTCATGTCGTTATGTCCAGCCACTGATAGTCTTTAAAAAAAGGTTGAAACAGACACTCGTTCCTACAACACAGTTTCTATCTGGAAAATGCTTCGTTTAACAACAAATGCGTAGACACAATAATACAGAATCATCAAAGAAAACAAAAAATATGGAAAATAGAAGAAAAACATGTAAGAATGAACATGAAAGAAAACGTAGTAACAAGGGTAATTCAACCATGGCATCATGAGTGTTATTCAATTGTTCAATCCTTTGAACAACATGTGGTATTTAATTATTTCACTTTCACATTGGTGAGAACAGTTGATTCCCAAGAAGAAATAATTAGTACTTTGGTTGTCAAGGACACTCTCGTTATTATGTTTTATGCATCTAATATGTATACGTTGTTTACCGAAAGGAAAGCAATATATGAAGAAACCGAAGTAAAATCATTTAATACTCAGTAGCAACCTAGTTGACTATAATTACTTCATAGTAAAACACTGAATAGGAATATAATATGTAATTATAGTAACGATGACTACCTATTAAGGGATACTTAAGCTTTTTTTTAAACCGCAGTCATCATTGATGAAGATGACTACATATCGTACTTATAAATGGGGTCATTATAGAAAACAAGTTAAACAAATTGTCCCATAAGCCATCTGCTGCAGACAGGATTATTTAAAATGAGTTGGTAACAGTTGAGAAACAATTGAGTAATCTATTACTGATTGGTTCTACAAAAAACTTGTATTATAGACTGTATCATCGGTATAAATTAAACCATAATAGTATTTATTTTTGCAATTATATTTGTTTATGGGACGAGTCTTTTATAAGAAGCAATTAAACTCTGGTATTCTCCCTTCGTGTAGCCCGATCAGCTAAGTACAACCTATATGACTCATTAAGGTGATGGAAATGTGAGTAAAATTGGCCTTTAAAACAACGGTGGTGGAATGTATCCTGACTAGGATAGGGAGAGGAATTGGAATGAAACGCATAAATATTATACATACATATACTGATCTTGTGTGAAAATTTGGAATACCAACAAATACACGTGTGATTGGAACAAAATTAATAACTTACAAGGAACGGACATGAATGTGTCGTCCGTCCGGACATCCGAATCAAACTTAGTCCATTCAATAAACATATAAAAAGATATGTTCATGCGAAAAAAAATAGGTACCACGGACAACGGAGTCCCTGGGGTCCAATAATCCTGTAGGGTGTCTCATTACATAAAGATGTCTTAAAACTATGGCGCCCTAGGGTTTTTCTGATTCCTTTTCGTGTGAAATGAAGATATATGAAATTTGAAATATCTAAGTTAAGTTTTAGGTTGGCCCCTAGGGTCATAACACTTTTATTTTATTTTATTTTATTTTATTTTTTACAGAAATACTTAATTTTCGAGTTTGTGGATTTTTGTTTTCAATGCATATTTTGCATTGAAATACTTCTTTAGTGTTCTTAAGTGTTAAAAACAGAAGAAATTTGGACATAAAATATTTATATCAAAGCAGTAAATTGCACTTGCTAATTAGTGAAAATGGAATGAAATAAATCCAAATGCACACAATTAAACTTTATTCTTACACTGATTATACACGTCTAATATTATTGTTGACAGCGCAAAAGTTTAAAAAATCGTTATTTATAAAGTAATATACATAGGCTACTATGTATATTCAAGTGGCCTATAGAAATATTTCCTTTTAAAAATATAGCTAAACGTTAAGGTTTATAAAGAGTTCAATTTAATACACGTTTTAAATAATACAAACATGGTAATTTATACGTATTCAACTTAATGTACTATTATTACTTGCACATATTAGTTACATATTAAAATGAAACATGTACAACAGTATGTTGTATATTTTTACTTGTTATTTCACTTGTAAATTATTATTTGCTTGTAGTTTTGGGTCGTGAGGTATTTCAAATATGTACTAGGCTGATTCTGTTATTAGAAGAAGAGAAAGAAAAAGAAATAATATGGTTATAATGTTAATATATAAAGATATTCAAATGTTGTTATGTAATCTAATCTCGAGGTCGTCGTCATGATAACATATAATAAATAGAATTATTCAGTTGATAAAACAGACATCTTGAAAAGGTGTGTTGTAAGTAATGTGTACGCATCTCTTATATAATTATTAAACCGCGTGTGTAAAAGGTAATTGGTGTGTTTTAATGGCTCAATAATTAAGGAACCGTTGTAAATTGGTTTATACCCGGGAGTGAGAGAAAAGTTATATCGTTTAGAAGTATAATAAAAACGATCAACATTGAGCCCAACATCAATTTCACTATTTTAAGAAGTGGCAAAATAATAAACAGGAATATTATGAGTGCTACAGATAGTGGAGTAACTGATAATCAAACTATTTCACTGTAATAAATTCTCCAGAGAACATGATTGATATTTCAAGGGAAATATCACAACAAATTAAGGACCAAGCTCGAAGAAGTGATGAGATATCACAACAAATTAAGGACCAAGCTCAAAGAAGTGATGAGATATCACATCAAATTAAGGATCAAGCTCGGGATCAAGCTCAACAGTTTGAACAGTTAGACCAAAAAATGAATCTACAAGCACAGAAGTTAGACCAAAAAATGAATCTACAAGCCCAACATTTTGACGAAAAACTGGAGCAATTGCAGCAACGTAACGACGGCAAATGGGACCAAATACAAGAACAATTAAATCAGGTGAACCAGCAAATTGCAGCTAAATTTGGATGCTATGATGAAGATATGGAAAAGATAGTACGGAGATGCACAGAGGTTCAGGACTGTAGATATTATAGAAACAGTGGTAAATGAACATGCCAATCAAATTAAGCAGATGCAGGATAAAGTGAACTTAATTAAAGAAAAGTGTGTTCACGAATGTGCAGTGCGAAATGGTGGGCACACGAATGCCGTACATCCTACATTTACTGGTTGGGAATCTACGTGTCATCCCAGAGCAAGTTTTGAAGGTAATGAATCTTCGAGTTCTAATGAAGATAGTACCGAAGAGAGAAAGAAGAATGAGGCAATCATCCAGGCAGAAACGTAATCACCACAGGTATTTGAAGGCCAATACAGGTAAATCATTACGGTTTAGTGAAGTAAAAGCACTTACTAAATTTAGTGGTGTACCGGAAGACATACCTGCACAAGGGTTTATTGAAAAGTTTGAGGATGAATGCGAACTAATGGGCGTAGACGAGTCTCAATTTTTAAAGTTGTTACCACATATACTATTGCCACCTTGTTTGACATGGTTCAAGGCCATTAGGAGTAGTCTACATACCTATTCTGATTTTAAGAATGCCTTATTATCCAACTATGAGAATGATTTGATGATTGCAAATAGGGATGCTTTATTGAGAACGAAACCATTTAATCCTAAGCTCCGTAGAAGCATTACTGAATTTGTGGTTTCTACCTATGATGAATTAAGGTCATTAAATCCAAGTCATCCGGAATCCCGAATTATTGCTTCTATTCGAATTCTATTACCTTTCAGGTTACAACAGTTATTAATGTCTGCACAATGTATCAATTTCAATCATTTGATTATGCTTATTCAAAATTATGAGTCAATCTGCAGTACAAATTGGTAATAGAGGTCAAGGTAATTCTGGTCGTAATCATATACAGTATGCTCCTGTTCGCAACTTAAATGTACAACCAGAAAATACTTCTAACTCATATCGTTTTAATAGTAGAATAAATAGTCACAATGTTACCGGTAATCAGACGCAACCTAATCGTAGAAATGGAAACAGGAATTTTAGAAATAGTAATCAGAATTTCAATAGAAACAATAATCCTCGCCTGTGCACACAAAATCGACTTACAGATGGCAATAACTACACTAATAGAAATCCGAATGCTGTAACAGTTCATAATCGCCAAGAAAGTACTCAAGATTGTGAGATACAATGTAATTTAACTGAAGCTATGAGTCAACGTAATTTAAACTAGATTGTGCTGATGTGCTGATATGGAAGGGGTTGAATCCACGTCAGCGTTAAATATTTCTAATCGAGTTTCTGATTATGAAACTAATTTTAAAACTTTAGATACGAATATCGTTATAAATAACAATTTAAAAAGTTAGATCAAAAGAATATTTAATGTGTTTTCCTATGATTGCAAAACGCAATATTAATAGCATTATTCGTGTTTTATGTTATAGAGTATACTTGAAAACATTTTTGTAATGCGAGAATATATATTGAAGTTAATACTTCTCTAAGAAATTCGTGTTTTAGCAATTCTTGCTTTTGTGTTATTGTTCTATTCGAATTTTATGCAAATAATATAAATATTAAAGAATAAAAGAAGATATTTTTAATGTAAACGTATGAAAGTAATGACAATTATATAAAATTGATGTTACATATTTTATGGAAAAATTATGAGTATGAAAATCAAATTTATACGTTTTTCCAAGAACTTTGAACTTAAATTAATATATTCTTGTTAACCTTTTTTATGGCTTATAATGGACTTGAATTAAGATATTGACCGTTTTTTTTTTGTAACATGCCATGTAATCGTCGACTATGGAGTTATTTATAAAGAAATATAACTATTAATAATATTTTTTTTTGTAAAAATAAGGAAATACTTGTGTACTATGATATGAGATATATTGTATATACGAGGAACACTTAAAAAGAGTATAAAGGTTAACGGTCCAAAGTTCTTTTCCTTTTTATTGAATAATTGAATAAAAAGAAAAGTCCGTCGAGCGCCATAATATACAACAGTGTGTTGTATATTTTTACTTGTTATTTCACTTGTAAATTATTATTTGCTTGTAATTTTGGGCCATGATGTATTTTAAATATGTACTAGGTTGATTCTGTTATTAGAAGAAGAGAAAGAAAAAGAAATAATATGGTTGTAACGTTAATATATAAAGATATTCAAATGTTGTTATGTAATATAATCTCGTGGTCGTCGTCATGACAACAAATAATAAATAGAATTACTCAGTTGATAAAACAGACATCTTGAAAAGGTGTGTTGTAAGTAATGTGTACGCATCTCTTATATAATTATTAAACCGCGTGTGTAAAAGGTAATTGGTGTGTTTAAATGGCTCAATAATTAACATGATTAGCCGTTGTACATGGAACCGTTGTACATGGACTACCCTTCAAAATCTCACAAATGTTTTAAACATGATTAGTGAATGTGGATGCTGATTGTCTACACAGTTCGACCGACTGGAGCAATTATTGCCTCTGCTTTTCATTTTTTATAATTTTCTGGAAAAACTCCTGTACAAATTTGACTCTACGTTCTGCAAGATCATTTACAACCTTTAAATTTCTTACAAACTATTTCATTTCATTATAGTGGAGATCCTCTTTCCAAGTCGATGTACATTTTTTGAGCCAGGATCCATTGTGTTGAAATCTTTCGAAAAGTAGTCATGTGCGTACTACGTGAAATAATTTTGTTTCCAAATTTAGAATTCGGAACACAGGAACGCCCATTGATAACGTTCTTGCTTCACTTTGGAACTCAAGCAATGAGGATGCTATCTTTTTTCTTTTCAGTTTCAAAAATGTTCTCTGAAAAGGGTGAAAACGGCGCTGTTTCTTCTGTCAAATACCACAAGTGTCGATTGAAGGCTGTCAAAAAAAACTGATCAATCTCAGGATCTATGGCTTTGTATCTGTTCAAACAGTACCAAAGCTCAATGTGATTCACAGAATTGTCTGCAGCTTTTGGAGCGTTGAACCAGCATTTTATGCAGATAAGGGCATTAACCTTCGAGTAGTCGCGCCGCGGTCAAAAGCATCGCAGGGAAATTATTTTTGATCGTGTGTCCATTCTGTTTGTCCAACAGACTTCTCCGTCTAGCTAATCCTCCCCCTCACCTTCCCGAACATTCCTGCTCAATCACTCCGTTATCCGTTGTTTAGTTTAACTACTAGTGATTGTTTAGTGATTTTTGCGGTGCTTTCCACCGCGCGCGACTAACCGTGTAATGTTTTTGTCAGCGTTTCGCTCTGCACATGACCTTTCCGTTGGAGATGTTTTAAGCTTTATAAACAAAAATATTATTTTAATGGACGGAAGAGAGGTCGACAGAGTTAACATACTGATACCAAGTGTGAAAAAAGAGAAAATTAGAAATGAACAGCTAAAACAACGAAGGGAAATGTTAGGAATGGACTATTTGGATAAATCAGCCGAGATGATCTCGTGAAAGCTGTGAACACGAAAGTTGAAGTGATGAGTCTGCGAGTGAATCTGAAGATCTTAAACCCAGAAATGACCAGCGATTTCCCGAATATAGTCAGAGCAGGAGAGGACGAAATAAGCGACGATGAAGTGTATAACAGTGTAAATTTGATGATAACCTAAAATAATTCAATGTAGTGCTGTATAGGTGAAGTTTCAAAGTAACGGGACCGTAAAATAATTCAAAGTAAATTTGATTTGATTTCAATTTAGCGCCCTTTTCAGCATCAAGGCTATGTAAGACGTGGATCTACTGCTTAACGTGGGATCCGAACCACATGAGCTAACACCGGGAATCGAACCCGGAAGTCCCACGCCAAAGATGTGTATGCTAACCGCTTAGCTACGAGTAAGCTCTAGTTGAATGTAAAATGCGCTGAGAAGCTTTGTTTTAGTGTTATGTTCATATTACTAATTTACTAATTTACTATTTTACTAACTTATTTTATTTTACTAATTTACTATTGCATTTCTAATTTTAGACGAACCAAAGAGTTGACAAAAACAAATTTAGAATTTTCAATACAACCAGTGCGTAGCTGTATATCTAAAGAAATATGTAACGAAAAAAAAAAAATTTTATTTCAAATAAGAAATAAAAAAAAAGTACATGTCTAATTGTAGGTTCCTCTAATAGTTATTACTGTAAAAGTTATTATAGTAATAAAAATGTTATTCCCTCTTAATCAGAAAATATGCAAAATTAAGTTTCTAATACAAGAAAAATGTTTAAAACGATATTTGCAACACATTACGTTCGTGCGGTCCTTTTGACCGCGCGCGACTACTCGCGTTACTTTTTCAGCGCGACTTCTCGAGGGTTAAAATACGTATTGAACGAAGAGAAGGAGCTTCTTCCTCGTGAAGACTATAAAGAATGTGCCGAAGTCTTATGTGGAGTATTAGGATGAATATCCACAGTAATTTATGTACGCATTTGGCGAGCAACTGGGTTTTGAACCAGAAAAAGATGAAAACTGCGCACGATTTGTCTTTTTAAAAACGAAGCAGTCTTCTCCTTTAAAGAGTTTAGCTTTCTGTCACTAAATTCAATCGTTTCGAAACTATCTAGATTCTTTGAAATAGTTTTCCACTGTGACTGAAATTCCTTAAAATCTAAGTTATGTGGACTCATAAAGGGTCCGAAAACCCACTTCCACACTGCCGACTCGATCAATTCAAACACATGGTGTCGACAAGCGAGGTAGAATAATTTCTTTTCCAACAGTGTTTCTACTCTTGCACATGCTCATTTTACATGCCCACTTTTTGATACAGTTGTGTCAAAAGAAAGACCAGTTATATTTTCTGATATGTCCCATTCTTGAGTGAATTTTAAATCATTGTCTGCCTGCACTTTTCCAGTTCCGTCAGGTATATTTGGAACTCGTAACAGTTTTCCCTTCTTATAATCGGGTATTCCTGAAATTAAGATCGCTAGTCTTTCGTCAGATTCCCCATTTAGGCTTTTAAATACTTTGCCATCCCAATGAAGCACACAGTGTTTAGGAGATTTAAAATTCTCTGGAAAGTTACTAACAGTCTCAAAGCGGAGTTGTTGTTAGTTCTTCTAACTGTCTCTCTACTTGATCTTAAGTCATCAAGACTAGCCCCACCTTCTACTGCAATAGATAGGCTTAGAAAAAGTCCAAGGCGATCGGCCATTTGAAATATTTTTGGGCTTTTGAAGGGTTTTCCGGTACATTAATAGTAACTTCTTTAGGTTTATGAAAAGATATTGACAGTAAGGAAAAGTCTGGGTCATGATTAGATTCATAGTCTGTTTCACATACGTTCTCTTCTTCAACTTGAGTCACTTTCATTTCCACTGTGATGATGTAAAACGGCTTCTTGTTGATATTTCAATTTTCTTTATAACGTTAACTCATCTCGTTTAATCTTATTTACTGCTTTTTATATATACAGTTTATCTTCAGTCCCAATATACACCCTTTTACCTTCCCTTAATGCGTTTAGAAAATTTGATCCTTGGATTTCTGCTGATTATTCCTAAGTTTATCACTTTTAATTTTCTCTTCTGCCTTATGATCTTCGGTTAAAAAGTACTCGGACAGTGTGTCAAGAAATTCCTTTTCCTTATCCAGGTTAGGGCTTGAACCCTTTTATTTTCGCAGAGATCTGTTTTGATCAAAAAGAGCAATCACAGTACATTTGATTTTATTTTTTCGTTGAGTGGGTATTCCCGCTTTTAGCCACTGCTCTGAAATTTGTTCAACAATTACAATGGCAATAGCCCCATTGTCACTCACGTGTTTAACCTTTTTGAAACCATTTTCCTTCAGAAAACAGTTTTCCACTACACTTCCAAAAAACCACACACTTGATTCAGAACGCATTTTTGGTTATCACTAGAGTTTATGGTAAAACACGTAAAAAATGCAACTCACTAACTACCTAGGTATAGCACACAGTCCACCCTGCTCGCCTTCTCAACAGAGACTACTTCAGTTTAGTTGATTTCTTTTTCTTCATTACAATATGAACAAGTGATGAACAAGTTCCAACACGCGTGTTTAAGCTGTAGAAATATCTTTGTGAAAACTTTTTAAAATAATCCAAACTTGCATTTTTTTTTGGCTATTTTTCAAAACTTTGGAGCCTTGGGGGCGAACTCAAACATTAACCTAGAGACTTCGAATTTCATATACTAGTATTTTCATTTTACACCAAAATGAATCAGAAAAACACCGGGAAACAACAGTTTCAAGATATTGCTATTTTTTGAGACACTCTACAACCCTGTTAGTATAAAGAAAATCGTAGACTCGTAGTGAAATAGCTATTGTATCAACACTGTTCATTGGAAAGTCATGGTTTATAGTTCATTCACTTCAGCATGATATAAGCTTTCCAGAGGTGGTATGTATTGGAGTCCATAACGTACTTGAACAGGGAGAATGTTCGGAAATTCCCTCCAAAAATCCCTCCTATCAATTTTGTTCTCCTCGGGAGTGGTTCTGGATAAAAACATATAATCTAAATGTATCTCCAAAAATGCTATAGGGATACGAAATGAGTGTACCAAGTTTTGTTTCGATAGACGGAATAGGTATGAGGAAAAAATCTGTATACCAATACACTCTACACATACAAAACCGAACCTGTGACCTTACCTATAAAGAGACGAATTGTACCACATTCTCTATAGAAGGAAGTAAGCGTTTTAACGGTTATCACATATATTGTTCCGTGAAATGTGGAGAGGGAAATTGAGGATAAGTCGCAAAAATGTCTTCCAAAATGGCTCTATTGTGAAGTTGTGCGTCCTCTGAACCGACATCGGAGCAAGTAGGAGTCAGTGTTCGAACTAAAGGGAGATAAAGGGAGATAAAGTACGCACGCGAGAAATTTAACATGGGGAAGTTCCAAACTTATGGGAGACATTGAGTTCTCCACAGGGGATTTCCCCCTGATCACCCCTGGTAAGTCGCACACCGGTAGGAGTACACAATTCAAATGAACCTTGAAAACAAAACAAAAAAGAGGTATACTGATAGAAGGTATATTCTTACAACAATGGAGAAGATATAGTGTGACACCATAAGAACGGAATAGAGAACGAGCATGGGTGGTGGTGTTCGTGAATAACGTGGGTTTATCACAATACAACTGTAGTACAAACAGTTGCTGTTTAGAACATTTGCTTCATTCTACAGAGAATGTGGTACAAAGGGCTGCAGTGAACGGTCAATGACTGCATAAACTCCAGAAAAAGTTTAACAGGCTGATGATCTGGTTTGCGGTGATTACACCATCAAAGAAAGGATGATTGTAGACCTTACTGGCATATTACATGGAACACTGAATCACCTCATACAAGACGGGTTTGGGTTCAAGGAACTGTGTTCAAGGTGGGTTCCGTGTCAGCTTACAGTAGAAATGAAAGAAGCTCACAAAAACACATGTGAGCAGAATTTGAGCCTTTCAGCACCGAAGGAGATGCCTTTCTCACATGTCTCGTAACTGACGACGAGTCCTGGGCGCATCACATCGAGTTTAAGACTAAATGCCAGACTATGGAATACAGACATCCATCCTCTTCCCGCCCTGAAATGTTCGAAAGGTATAAGCAGGAAAAGTCATGGTTACCATCTTTTGTGACAGTGAAGATGGTGTTGATTGACTTTTTGAACGTGGTTCTAGTGTAAATTATGAGGAATTAACGAAGTTGCTTTCATGTCTTCGTTGAATGCCTCATAAAATGTGCCATCTTTCAATACGACAACATAAGGCCGCAAACAAACCCGGAGACTACTGCCACGTTTCAGAAGGTCCAAATCAGAAACGTTTTTGTCGCACGCATCTTCACGCTAACCTAGTCCCTAGTCCCCTGTCGGATTTTGCTGTTCCCAAGGCTTAAGAAAACTCGCTAGTTTTTTGTTGCATCAGACGTGAAAGTCATTAAGGTATTGTGTTCTTTTGGCGTCAGCAACCGACGACGTGCACCAACTAGGATATCGTTGCGAAAGTGCATCGACGCTGGTGAGGATTATGTTGAAAAGTGAAAGACTCCGCGGAAAGCAAAATGTTCACGGTTTTGTTTGAGGGTATAATTACTCAATTGCAACAATTAATTGAGAGAGTTTTAGGCAAAACTTATTGAATTACTCTCGTGAATACTACATACGTTTGTATTTTTATTTTGTTAGTTTCTTTTACCTAGTTCTAGACCAATGCCTACTTGGCTTATGAGTTGAATGGCCGCTTCTTAGTATGTTATCCTGTTGCACCACAACCTGAGATATATAATTAAAAAAGAAAGAAAAAATCTGTACTAGATGGTCATATATGGACAGTCATTAAAAGATGGAACAACCTGAGACAAGTCTCTCCGCTAAACATAGCGGAGCCTCAATTCTACTCCAATCTAACATATCATTAACAACCAGTGTTGGAAAGATCACAAAATTCTTGAACTGTGATCCGGAAGACACGAAAGCAGTCACATCCGTTACACATCAAACCCAGTGACCCGAAGTCAACCGGTGTTATCTGAAGAGACATGGTGTGACATGGCGATGACGAATAATCTCGTACATATGGAGAATATGTTTCATCTTTCTAATTTCATGGATTCGGGTGAATCTCTATTCTTAGCAAAAACATTGCACTTACTTAACCTAGGATAAGTATTTCAAAAAATCCCTTTCTAATTCCTTCTTTCAAGTTCAGAATTAGTTTTCCGTTCCAATTTCTCATTTTTATTGACGGAAATAGTTATTTCGACATTATTTATGAAAGAAAGAAATGATAGTTCCTTTGTGTTTTAACATTATCCACGATAACATTTCTTTTCTATTACGAGGAACGTCTACAATACAAGTGTACTAAGGTCCTGGCGGGCAGAGTGAATTTGTTATTGCAATGTTGGTCACACTGCCGTGTAACTTAGCTCCTACCTTTTTCAGCTAGCCCAATCACTTCTCAATTCGAGAAAAACTGTGGCCACAGTAACGTCCCCCGTGAAAGATGTTGAGTAAATCTGCCCCCAAGTGCGATACTCGTATCGTTATCCATTATCTCGTTGTGAACGGAATATCTTCGTCTGAAGTTTGTAACAAGATCAAAACAACTTAAAAAAGCAATTCAGAACAAGAAGTTCGAACTGGTGACTAAGGGTGTCTGTTTTCTGCACGACAATGCCAGACCGCATACGGCCAATGGATCGAAGCAACTTTTGGAGTCATTCGGATGGGATGTTATGAACCACCCCGTGCATATCCCTGACCTGGCGCCTTCCGACTATCATCTGTTAACCTCCCTCAAGATGCACATGGGTGGGAAAAATTTTCAAATGGCTAGGAAGTGAACATGGAGTTGAAGAAGTGGGCAAAAGAGATGGTGACAGACTCCTTTGGTCAAGCTATATATATATATATATATATATATATATATATATATATATATATATATATATATATATATATATATATATATAGATAGATATAGATATAGATATAGATATATATATATATATATATATATATATATATATATATATATATATATATATATATATATATATATATATAGATAGATAGATATATATAGATATAGATATATAGATATATATATATAGATAGATAGATATATAAAAGATCCCTCGTCTCATTAAGTGAATCGAGAGGAATGACGACTACGTGGAAAAATAGTTTACATATGTACTAATGTAACCATGTAAAAGTTTTGATTTAAATATTTTTTTTCGAATCCTACAAAAATCTAGTAAACTTATTTTCTGGACTGCCTCGTATTATTATTATTATTATTATTATTATTATTATTATTATTATTATTATTATTATTATTATTATTATTATTATTATTATTATTATTATTATTATTACTATGTTTCATCTTCATCAGTGTTTAAAAGTTACTGAATCCAAATAGTAAATTTTTCGTATCCTTTCCCTTCTGCTTTGTTTTTACTAGAAATCGTTTGTATTTCGTAAAATAGATGCTATATTTACACTTGTTTTTTTCGGATTAAAGGACACTCAGTGAATATAACGCTTCTGCACGGCATGCCACAGAAATAGTGCGAAATCGAACACTTTCCCTTTTTCAACGCAATGTTTCACTATCGCTCTCCCCTGCCGAAAATCACCGAAGGCCACCCTTAGCTCCGTCTGCTTTCGTAGCTTCGTTTCTAATTTGTCTATTGCTCTGAACAGTTTCTTCTGCTGGAAGTGATGTCGAAGTGATCGTATCTCTGCCAATTCTCATGTGTTAAAGTTAAGACTAGCTTTTACGAGTGAAGGCCTTGTGTTTAAATGGCGAATTATAAGTTAAATCGTAGGGTCTATATGAATAAAATAGAGCGTATTAATGATTAGGACATTATTTTAACTTTGTCATATATCTACTTGGATAGCATTAATAATCCGTGACGTCTCTGCATGTAAAATAATTAAAATTTATACTCAAGTTTTCTTAGTAAGCGGGAGTTAGTGTGATATAGTGCCTATTTAGAGTGACGATGGTATAATATTTATTTACTTCAATGCTTCATGAAGTTCGTAGCAATAAATGCAGTATATAGTATATAGCTATCTAGTATATAGCATGATTGATGTAGTATGTGGAATCCTTTTTAAATTGTACAATTTAATACATTAATAAATAAGATTTTCATAGAATTGTAATCCTATTAAAATATTACTTTTTACAATTTAGTAAATAAACTATTTATTTCTAAGATTCACTACTTTTTTTTTATCTGCATTTCAGTCTATTAGGAAATGTTATTTATACATAAGTAAGTAAGTATACATAAGTAAGTTTTATATTTTAACTTTTACTCGTATGATGGTGCAACTACGCTTATAATACCATAATCGCTCCTTTAGTTTTGTGTTGAGGGTTCATGTTATTAGCAGGTCAAAAGTATTTCGGTTTCTGTGTCTGAATCCTGAGGTTAGTAGCCTGTGTGTTAGGTTTAACTTTTAGATTTGTTTTTGAACAAGTTATTGCAGTTTGTGTTTCAAATTTAAGGCTCTAAAATAATATATTATTAACGTTGTTGAGCTTTGGAAGAGCCTTCATACTGTATCTGATCAAAGAAGTTCAATACAAGACAAGGACGCAAATTTCTCTGTAAATTTGGGGGAACCCATGCAGATGTAGAAAGTTGCAGGATTTTAAGACAAATTGCATTCATATTATGACAAATATTGTATATTCATAAATACAATGGGAAGGGCCCACATGAGTGTTGAGGGGCCCCGGACCCCCCGAATCGGCGCCCTTGATACAGGACAATATTCGGAGAGCTTTCATATTTCGTTTGGCCAATTTCTATAGACTGTAAACTTTCAATACAGGACAATGTGTAGGCCTATTTGTTTGCAGTTATTATTGATTTCATGTTAATGATTGCTAATGATTACGGTACCAAATATGTTTAATAGTGGATATTGATTCGTGGATTACCAGTGATTACGATGTACGCACTTAAGGGGACATATACTTTATCACTTTGAAAACATAATAACATTATTGATAAATTAAGCGTAATTCAAGGATTATGTAAACCGTTTACCATTTTGATAGATCTCCTCTTTCTTACAACATTGATATAACCCTTAACTTGTATGACTAGTGAAAATATTGTATGGAAATATTTTAAAAGATCATTTATATTATAAAGTGATAATTAGGAACTTTATTAAATAAAAATACAGCGTTTGAAACGATATTGAACACAGACTCAGATGCGTAAAAATATACACAGATCTTTGTTAATGTGATATGGCAAGCGGAGGATGGTAAGTAGATACATGATGATTTTGTTTGTAAATAATAGGGACTAATGTTAAATGAATCGTTGTTGTCTGTTCTGTTTCTGTTGCAGTTGTGATGGCGGTGATAGTTCCGGTTCCTGTTGAGCAGCTCTTTGTTGTTGTTGTTGAGCAAGAATTATATCAATGGCCTTCTGGATCTCTTCTGGAACTGGTGGTGGTGTTGGGAGATGAGCACCTTCCGCTCGGAACCCATTTTCATCAGCCGTGTACGTGACAGTGATTACAGAGCCATCTGGTGCTGTGTAAGTGTACGATCCGTATTGCACTTGAGCTTCATCCGTTTCATGTCCGATGTTCTTTATAAAGCCAGTTTCCTCTGCTTGAATGTTGTTGGCTGTCTCGTAACTAGAAGGTTAAAAGAAATAATTTGTTTAAATAGGCTATCATATCTTTATTAAACACGTACGGTATATAAACATTAACACAACTTTCCTTTCTTCGTACGGGAAGAATAATGTATAACAAATACACTGAGAAAAATAAGTGGTAACCTAGTAGGGGTTAATGGACAATTTAGCTGCTAGAACCAGTTAATAATTTGTAACAACCCTTCTGAGACAAAAAAGGTTAATTTTACGAGGTCGCCGGTAATCAATCAAGAAAGGTTACTAGAAAATGTGTAGAAACAATCCAGTGTTTGGTTGCTATTAACCTATAAAATAGGTTAGAAGAAGGTAACCAATTCAAGAAGGTTAATTTAATTTAAAACACTGTGTTGTTATCAACCGATTTTCACACAAGGCAAATTTAACCCTCCGAAACTTGTTTACTGGTAACACTGCATTACTAGAAGTACAAACAGCAAGGTCGCCATTTGCAATTTTAAGAACGAAAAGTTTTAAGAATTATGAATACATCCGAAGGAATAGGAAAACAGTTATTAAAATATGGATTCTACATAAATTAATAGAGAAATGTGAAGGAAAGTTTATTTACGGAGGTTTATGCATATTCTGAGATTTAAATGAATAAAATGTTATGTGACATGTTTCTAGTACAAATATCCACACTAGATGGTAGCACTACTAGTTGTGTAATTGTCGTCAAATAATTCACACACTCGTAACAATAATTTTGTAATGTGTTCAGGAAACATAATGCGTTTTACGTTGCTTTACGGTACAAATATCAAAATCCTTTTACGTCTTTGCTTATAGGGAAGAGTATCACCCAAACAAATAAATACTTGTGATATTGGTGGCTTATAAGGGTAGGGCGTTACCCTTTAAACGGGATGACGACAAAAAAAAAAAAAAAGTACATACTAGAAATGATAATAAATTTAGGTAGTTATTATCTATTTTAGTATTGTATTTTTTGATGTGCTCGTGGCTGAGTGAATATCTGTTACTGTTATTTATTAAATAAGTTATACTAATCAAAATACACGGTTAGAAAGTTGTCGCACCCTGTTTCGTTAACCGAGCAGTTGGTTATTCCAACATACTAACAAGGTTACCGGTTACAGGCTATGATTGATAGTGGTAACTACGTGATCGGTTAGCGTACCCCTGTGAGTTATTACACTGTAACCTAGCAATGTTAACCTGTAACGCAAGGTTACGATCACCTTCTCTCGTTAACCTTTTTGGCTTGGCTGCTGGGACACACGACTCTGTTGTCTATATATTGACAAACTAACTTGGTTACTGTCCACCTTTTTCTTGTTTACTAGTAACCTTTCTTTTTTTGCGTGTATAAAACCAGATATTTGAATGGTAAATAAGTAAATACCCCAGTCTTTAGAAGCGGAATTTTAGAAAACGATTACTCATTCTGTTGCTTTAACCCGCGATCATTCTCGTCTTATGGAGTAACGCCATCGGTCGCGTGTATAGATTTTTTCTAACACACCATTTTATCTTGAATGCAAACAAGAAATCCATTCACGTATAGCTATCACACCCCTACCGATTGCACTGATACAACAATGAAGGAGTAGGGGAGGTATTTTAAAAATAACTTCAGTGAAAAAAAGAGAAATTGAGAAAAAAAAAACGTTATAGCTAAAAATGTATTATTGTTAGATTTTTTTAAGGCGGGACCGATGGTGGGTTAAATTACGACATTATTCACCAAATTTCACACCTCCAAAAGCAAATCCTCTTATGAGACAATTTCTGAATACAAGAGAAAAATTGAACGTTATACAGATGATTGCTCCTTTTAGCATCGAATTTTTTGAAAATCGTAAAACGCGTGTTCCCTCATACTTAACTTAAGAACTTTTATACTAAATTTCACACCTCGAATTTAAGACAATATTCACAGTCACCATGTCCTCAATAAACTTTGCAATGCTTTTGTTGTTCAAGCAAATAAATAAATAAAAAGTCCAAGAATGGGACATGTACGAGTCGTCGCACCGTCTATTAAGACGCAACTGACACAAAGTTATTATAACACTAGCAAAACAAAAGTAAACAGAAGTTTTTAGAATACCATTGGAGAACAAGAAAAGTTCTTTCTAGGGACATCATTTGGGAACGAAAGAGAGGGGCAATTATCCCACTAGGTTTGAGAACCACATACATATTAATAAATTATGTACTATAATACTAATAAAAAGAGGAGAAACTCTTGTGTGGGTGGACAATCTTGTCTCCCGCCGGCAAAATCCAAAATGTCGCTACTGTTTCTTTCCATTCTCAGAATTAAGGAGCGATGCCCCATAGCAAAATCTCCTACTTACGCCAATGATTAGGAGCACTACACTATGCTAACAAATTTGTCGTAATCGAATACTGTAAGCTGTCTTACCAATTACATAACATTATGACTATTTTTTATGCTGTCCGGAAGATGTCACTTGAATTTTTCTTTCGTGTCATTATTATTTCAGAATTGCACAAGGCCAGATGCTCCATTACAGAAAGAAGCAATGCATTGCCATGCAAGAGAATAAAAGAGAAAAAGAAACTCCGTAATAAATCATGTATATTTTACCCTCAACTGACTTCCCAGTTCAAAATGAATAAGTAATGTATGAAGACCTTGCAACTTCATGTTGACTTCGACTCTTTTTTTTTTAATGTGTGAATTCATTTTTCAGGGGCAAAACCTTCAAGTTAACGGTGATTGTTAGAAAGCAAAGAAGCTACAACTATTTTATATTTCAAATCACACAACAGATACAAGGATTTTTATTAATATTTTCGTAGTTCCTTCAGTTCTCGCCTCTTTAGAAGTCAGTTGCTTTAATACTTCTGATTTATCCTGGTGTTCGTGGATCTTATGCTGTTTTGTAGTTATCTGTCCTTAGTGTTTATCGGGCAGAGACCAAACAAACAAAGTAACACAGGTGGGTATTAGGCGACACAAGGTCGCATACCTGCATAAGTTTGTCTTATGTGACGGAAAATCACAGGACAGTTTTGACAGATTATCATGCATGAACATTTGCCAAATTTTATTCTCAAGGAAAGAGAAGTTGACGGGTGAAAATAGTTGAGTTATTTTCTTCTTATGCAAAGTTTTGCCACATAAAGATGCGTAGTCTTGTTCAACAAATTCTGGTCACCTAGTTAATTCTCTTCGTAAAGTTCTGTATCATTATTTGTGCAAATAGAACGCAATCAAAGAAGTTACTTTTTTTGGTCTTTCGACTAAGATCTCTCTCCAAGCCCTTAATTTTAAAACTTCCTTTGTGCGTGATTGAGAGAATATGGTATTTAAAATAGTGATGAATGTTCATAAAAAAAAAAAAAAAAAAAAAAAACTGTATGGTAGTGGAAAGATTCATCTATTCAGTAGTTCGAAAGATTCATCTATTTCTACACCCACGAAAGCAAATCGCAATAGAAACGGTTAATTTAGTGTTAATTATGCATCAATTATTAGGGTCTATAATAATTTTAAGAATTAGTTGTTCCCTGCAAGCTCTGAACTTGCGACTTACACTAGGTATATAGGTTAAAATCGTGACTAATTAAACGTTTTAATTGTTTATACTAAATTTTTAATTTGTTTGCTCAAGTAACTTGCGATTACGCAAAAGTAAACTTGTTAAAAAAAAAATGAAATGAAATCTTTAAGTTTTACGTCCCATGGTTATGCCGGTTAGGCTAAAGGAGACGGTGAGAGATGAGTGAAATGGTGGAATGAAGAAAGTGGGAGGAAACAGGGGAACCCCGAGAAAACCCACAAGCACGGTGTTTGTCCACCACAAAGCCCACACGGCGCGAGCTGGGATCGAACCAGGGATCTCAAGCACCGAAGATGAACGCTCTACCACTGAGCCACCGCACCCCCTAGTAAACTTGTTAAATATTGGCACTGTTCTAAAGGTAAGAAATAACAACTATCTGATCGTACTTAACATGGAATAAATACTTCTGGATTTTATAGGCCTATAAGCAGGGCAGTAACTTGTGGGGGGCAACTGCCTTTACAGGGAAGCTTCCCGCCGTTCGAAGGAAGCCCATTTTATGACCAAATTGTCTTACTCCATATGCGATACGAACATGAAATTATAAATGAAACATCAAACAGGTTCAGTACATTACATAAACAACACAGCACACAAAAGGTAAATAAAACAAAAATGAGCCTTGGGCCAATTTCAATAAAAAATGTCTACTATTAGGGGCACTAGAAATAATATTTGTTCGTATGGTTTTGAGATTTGTCTCCTCAATTAATTTGTCATGTATGGAACGGACCCAGGAGTGTAACTAACTGCCATTCAGACTTTGCCGTGCGGAAGGGTCTACAGACTGCGGGAGCCCGTAAAGAGTAAGAGAAAGATGGAAAGAAGGGGCCTTTTTTCTTATCTTTCTAGGGAGCCCAAAATACGCATATTAATGCTTGCCCCCCAGAAAGAAATCCAATTTAGGTCGCTGCCTATAAGTATAATTACAATCTTATTTACTAATATGCCTCCTGACTTAACCATAAACAGTAAAGAACGGTAACGTTCCGCTTTATCACCACTATACATTCTCACATAGAGACAGGTAGTGAATGTAGCGGAGAGGCGATTGTTAACTATTAGATATTAGCGTCACTCACAGACAGAGAATTTTATATTATAAACAGATATTTGCAATGATGCAGTTGGTGAGACAGTTACATACTAATCAATGCTCTGATGTTTAGACAACCCAACCCATCTAAAATGGGTTACTCAGATAACCTGAGGAGGGTTAAGGCAGGCGGAACGTGATGTTTACGGTATTGGATTAGATTGAATTAGATTTTGTTATATATTGGATTTTATTAGACTGATCTATGTGTAACGTCCGCTTTCAATCTGCGAGGCTGTAAAAGACGGGAAATTAGACTGCTGTCGATCCTCGAAAAATTTATCTCGTCTCTCTCGGAAAACTTTTCGTCTCACATATATACGAGAAGAACATCAATTAGTATTCTTCATATTAATAGCACGATTTACTTTATCAATTTATACTATGGATCATGTAATACTGAAACAGTACTTGAGGTTTAAGAGTGATGAGAACTAGTGTTGCTCACTACATTAGTAAAATTTTTAATCTCGTCTCGCAAATGAGATGAGAAATGCTATGTTTCTCGTCTCGTCTCGTGATATCTCTCGTCTCCAGTATCGTCTCATTTTCGAGACAATAACCGAGACGAGACGAGACGAACGATTTCTCGTCTTAAAGGCAACAGCAATTAAGAATCCAAACCTCAGTTTTGTGTCGAGACAGGTACCTGAACGTTGAACCGAAACCGAGAGTTAGCGCCACTCAGGCACTCTGAGATACATGTCCTACTTTAAAATAATTGTCTTTGGTAATTACGATATTTCAGTCCTAAAAAAAAAAAAAAAAATGGGCTTGTCATTATATACATCTTATCCACATTCACCTCGATACTTTTGTAGAAGCTCCCTTGTGGCTAAGTTGTTTGCGTATGCGCCTTTGGCTTGGGAGGCCCGGGTTCAATTTCCGGTGGAAACTCATGTTGGTTCGGATTCCACTTTAAGCTGCCTCATATAGCCTCGCTGCTGAAAGGGACGCTAAAATAAATATCAAATTAAAATACTTTTGTAGTATATATATATATATATATATATATATATATATATATATATATATATATATATATATATATATATATATATATATATATATATATCGATTTGAATTTATCTCCTGTTTCAATCACCGAAGTTCTTTAGGATGTAAACCTTTTTTTACGTAGAATTCTAATCACGAGAACTTGCATCAGAAATCTAATCCTCCATTTTGAAGACGCGTATGCTAACCATTTATCCACCTGAGATCCCCACAATCAATTCAAGATTGATTTCCTCGCACGCCCTCGGAAAGACATTCTGTTGAACTGGTGCTGGATAGAAATTAAGCGTTCCTTGTCAACATCGAGGCTGTATGATGAGACGTGATCCTGTACGTTAAATTGGAAATCCATCTACCGTAATGCGTTTAAATTTTAACGTCCTCTCTCTGAGAATCAAACCTGGGTCATGTGTTCCAAGGGCACCAGCGCTATCCACTGAACTAGAGGAAAGTTTCTCATTTCTTGCAATATTCAATTTTGCTACTCTGTAACGATTGAAAAATATTTTTCTTTTCAGACAAATGAGCTCTCTCTGTTTGCTAGTTAATTTGCCCTTGATTTTAAAATTCGCATTTCTGCAAGGATTACTTAGCCCATTATTTAATTTATAGTCTTGTATATTAATTGATATTAATTATAATTGCTGTTAATTTGAACAAAATGGTAGACTGTTAATAATTTTAAACTTTATCTTATAATACTATGACGAAAATTGTAATATTATTTCTGGAATATTTAACTTATTTACCTGATAGAACTTCTTAGTACAATGTATATTTAAAGGTATTAAATGCAAGGCATATGTCAAATATAACAGGTAACGCTTGGAAAACTTCCTGCAAACAAGCTTCTTAGGTTTGTGTTTTAAAGTGTTTGTGTACAAATGCCTTATGCTATGCTATGTATGGGGAAAGGTAGATTATGTTACACCCAATAAAAACTATTTGAACTTGTAATACGAATAAAACTTAAATTTTAAAATTTATGTATTAGTCTTTTTGCCCAAGATTTTTTATAATTAGAGCTACACCAGGGTTTGATTCCCACTGGGAGTTCTTGAGCCTTGGATTGTACGTTGAGCTCTAAGTTCTCGACGCTAAAATAAACATTCATCTCTAAATAATGAACTGACACAAGGCTCTATACTAGATTTCGATGCACATAGGAATTGGGGTTATTAGTACTAGCATACGGAAAGATTTAACACCACCTTCAGCCCCAAACACTGGCGCTGTTTTACTATAACTTCAGGAGGGCATTCAGATTTGTCATATATCATTTAACAAGACATAAATGAGGATTTGAATCAGGGGTAAAAGTGGATCTAAATAGGTGGGGGGGACGGTAGGTAGCGGCATGACTTCACGCCAGCCCCCTGCCTATCTTTGCCCATTGTAATTTTTTTAGAAACTGGGGGGACGCCGTATATATTTTTTGGAGGTGGGAGGACGACGTTCCCCCACGTTCCCCTTCATTTTTACTCCTGATTTGAATACAAATGCGTCGACTCAAGCAAACTTCACAGTGGAAGAAGGAGTCTGGGCAAGCGGGGGGCTCCAAGGTCTTTACCCATCTCTTCCGATATCCATTTTAGAGAAGGTTCGTTAACTCCTGATTAAATCAGAACAAGAATAGAACGACGAAAGAAAATAATTTTAAAAAATCCCTATTGTAGTTTAAACCAGTACTGCCGGCACTTACCGATTAAACTTTAACGCTTATTAACTTCCAAATTTCTAACACCACTAAATAAACGCACAACATAACAATGTTAAGTTCGTATTTGATTTTTAACCCCATATTTCATGTTAACCAAAACTAGTTTCTTCTCCTTTAGTTACCTTTTAGGGTAGGCAGGCTTTCAGAAAATTTTGTCCTTGGGGGAAAATCAAAATATAAGAGAAATACACTAGAACATTATCTGTTACCGTAAGGGAAATGCCTGTTACAAGAGACATATAGTGGCAATTTAATTACACGTAGCTTCAGGGACAAGGAAAAAGAAGTTGGCCAAGCCGGGGGAAGAAAAGGAAGTAGTGGCGAATCTAGAAAACTGAGGATGCCAGCCAGAATCCAGGCTACCATAGGTATATCATGAGTTTACTATAAACTTTCAAAAAATATTTAAATAATAGCTTAAATTATTTTTGCCACTCAAAAAACTAGGGTGCCTAGTAACCCCGGTCCCGGCTAGATCCGCCACTGAAAGAAAATATGTCTGAAAGAAACATTGCTTTATGGGGCTTATAGTCCGTCCTGTTCCCTCGACCGTATGACACTGCAAAATGTACTCAGAATCCAAACTATTAAAATCTACTTAAATATTAGGATATTTTGGAAGTAAGAAAAAGAGATAAATGGAGTGAGAACGTATATTTTATGGATACAGTTGTAGTAGACATTGCATAAATTGTCTCATGTTGCGTTAAAAACAGTTAAAGGTTGCATATAGTGATGAAACTTCGTTAAATGAAGGAAAAAAAAAAAAGAAAAAAAACGCAACCGCAAGAAATAGGCAGTGAGAGCCATCTACCGAGACGAGTAAGAAAGAACTAAAGAAGTCAAGGTTACTAGGATGCGTTGAAAGTAAAAGGGAACATAGTTCTTTTTTTTCTTTTCTTTCTTTTCAAGTAGACAGAGTTTAAAAAAAGAGAGAAAAGAAAGAATAGGAGGATTACAGGTGTGAAAGTAAAAGTAGAACATAAGCAGTTGGGAGTATGTTAGAAAGTGAGGATGAGATTTTACAGGCAATTGCGTCATCAGCAAAATATGACTGATTCTTCCGGGATTCTTTTCAAGAAGGACGGAGAAGGTTGAAGGTGCACTCATATATGTGAGGGTGGAGGGCCTTGTAGGTGTAAGAATAACCAAATTAATAGCTTTTTCGTGATTCATTTATTCAGTCTCAAGTATTTTTCTGCTTAGGCAGTGGGCACATACAAAATTACCTCTCAATTATTTTTAACGTTTTCATCCACCATGCTTCTTGATTCGCGGCATCGTGCTAGGAATTAACGGTGTCAGTTACCTGCAACCGCCATTATTTTCTGGCCCATTGTTTTATATTAAGAATTATTTATTTCTGTTTTCTGTTAAGTGAACAGGAATTTGAATGATCTGATTCAGTGGCGGATGTAAAAAGGTAATAATGGAGGGGGTAAACTAGTTTGAAATGTACGTATCTTTTTAGTCCTGTCCTGTTCTATGTTTGTGAACTAGGAGTGTGCTGGATAACTTGCTAATGTTTAACATGTTGAAACATGTCAAGTGCACTTACGGTAAGGTGAACAAACTGGGATAATTTGGTAATCCATTTGGGTATAGCCATTAGTGTGTTGTTACTCATGCCAGGGAGGAGCAAGTATCTAGCTTTTCGAACCACCAGGTTTCTACTTATTTAACCTTATTCCAACTTTAATTTCTGTATTACCCTACAATATTTAGCAGAAACTAGATTAGATGCATCAATTATCTCTTGAATACCATATTTTTCGATGCTTGAATTTCTTGTGGAAGGAAATGGTGTAGTACTTTCCTTGAAAAAGGTGTAGAAGACTGTACAAGAAATCGTTAGTATATATATATATATAGGGTAAAGGTACCGAATATGGAATACTTTTTGTTTCTTCTTTATTTCTTAGAAACGTGTATTCCAGAATAAAAATATTATACATCATAATACTTGTGGTACCTTTGTAAAACAAAATACAGGTATGAAAGTTTGTTCCACATTATTGATTTTGTACAATATTACGAAATTGAAAGAAACTCAATTTCCCATATTAGGCACACCCCGCTCCTAATATGGAACACTACCTGTTCTTAAAATGGAATACTAGAACAAAATATGCGCGTCTGCCTACAGTGCGACATTTGGATAATTCGAGCATGGGCAATGCATTCGATCAATTTATTTGCTTATTTAAGAAATAAATTTATTTATTAGTTCAAGGAAAGGAGCAAAGGTAGTGTTCGAGCCTTTAACTCCGAGATCACATCGGCCCTTAAGGTAAGTCTACGAATCGGAAAGGACTCGATCTAGACCTCAGGAAAAGAACCATCCCGGCATACACCTGATAGGACTGAGGAAAACTAGAAAAACTTTACTCAGGATGGGCGGTCTGATTAGGGATCGTGCCCATGCTCGAATTATCCAAATGTTGCATAATAAATATTATAGCCTAATTATCCAAATGTTGTAGGTATTATAGCCTATATATCATATTTGGTAGGTCTATAAGACAAGTACACAAAAAGTTACATAACATTCTTAAGATAATTAAAAGTTAAAACAGTAGAAATACCAGAATTTTACGTAGTACAAAGATAATTATCGAACTTGACTTGACTTATTCATTATTAGGTCTATGTTTGTAAATTGCTGTAATAGGCTATAATATCTACTTATTTTAACTTTTGGAGTAGCTATAATATCTTTTAACTTGGAATAAGCATGTTTATTAGCTACAACCAATAATAAAAATAATAGAACGAAACACTCGGGGAATCAAACTACGTGCAACAAATAAAGTAAAAAAAAAAAAAAAAAACTATATAAAAGAAAAAGTTCAAACATACTGGATTAGCGTGTCTTATGACGTCTAAATTTTGATTCCAATTTTACTTTGCAGAACAATGGCCACAAACATATTTTTCTCCACCTTTCATGGGAGACATTTCGTAGGATTATCTTTTACAAACTGGGCATTATAACCAATCTCCCTCCCCTGCACTAAGCGACTACAATTTACCACAATGTCCGCTTTCCTCATCATCGTCATCATCAGTAGGATCACTTAAACTGTCACTACTTTCGTTCAAGTTTCTCACTGACTCTTCGGATTAACTATCTAATTTGTAGTAGTGTAAAGTCCTTTTCTTTGGTTGTTTCGATTGGATTTTGTTGCGTGGGGCTTAGAAAGCTAAACATCTTTTTAATTACTTGCAATCATGAGGTAAAGACCCGTTGTGATGAAGTTGAGGCAGCTTCTAAATCGTTTTTGTGCGGAGTACTCGTAAGTATTTTTGCCCACCTGGTTTCCGACTACGTGTGCTGCGATGCTGTGGCTGTAGTTGTGGTGACGGACTCACTACTTCAATCGGTACTGTCGTGCTATTCTTTTCACTTAGCACTGTAGACGACACGGCAGTTGAGACATTTAAACCAATAATTAATCTGTGAAAGTTTTATTCGAATTGGTTCATGCATTCAGGAGTTATCGCGAGACACACAGACACACACAAACAGATACCCATATACAGGGTGTCCATAAAGTCTGGGCAAATAGGGAATTCTAGCAATTTGTTTTTATTTTTCCAGATTGAATGACGACTGACTAAAGAAGAACGAGTCGAGTTGGTACCCTTAATTGGATGAAAAGGATGATCGTATCGCAAAATTGCGCAAGAATTTAACCTTCGACACCCTCATTGTCAACCTATTTGTTTTACTGCCGTCGGGAAATTAATCACCAAATTTAAAGAAACAGGCAGTATGTTGGACAAACTCCGTTCCATGCTATTGCCTTTCTTCTTTGATGAACATATAACTAGTGAGACTTATCTAAACATGATGAGAGACAAACTGATGCCTCAAATTGAGCGTTTGTGTGAGGGCTGCCAGACTGGTTTCAGCAGGATGGGGCCCCTGCCCAATTTGCTGCAACTGTTAGAGATTGGTCGAATGACAATTTCCCTCACTGGATTGGGAGAAGAGGTCATGTAAAGTGGTCCCCTCATTCGCCAGATCTTTCTCTACTTGTTTTCTTTTTCTGAGATATGCTGAAAGAGAAGGTTTATTCGATGAAGATTAGAAATTTAAATCACCTGACAGAACGCATTACCAGTCGGTGTGCTGAAATCGACAGCAATTCAGACCTATTCCATCGAGTTTACATTAATCTTGCAAAGCACATCAAATTATGCAGTGAACAGCACAGAAATGTAGAAAATATTGTTCATTAACATTAAATTAACTAAATTGTGCTTTTCCCCATGTATCCAGACTTTATGGACACCCTGTAGACAGACAACACAAATGCCAAACGTTTTAACTAGGAGACTTCCCTGGTGCTCGGTCTAAAACAATGTCAGGTCTAATATAACTTACAATTCAGTTATTCTTCTTCATTTCTAGTTTACATACGTATGAACCTATTTAGGAATATTCCATATTAGGATCCTGCTAGTATTCCATATTAGGAAAATCGCCATTTTGGATAGTTATCTTCCTACACACGCTTACGTGATTCTCTGTGTACTGAATCTTTATGCCCTTATGTTACACTAAATATGTAATCTAAATATCACAAACTCAACAATAATATATGCCTCTTTGCGTATATTCAGCAGCCTGGAAATGTTCATCCGAAAAACTCAAGTTCTTCAAAAAACTATTCTGCAACGAAAGGAAATGTTATGTTATCGTTCGGCAGCAAACCATTCATGCGCAGACTGAGGGTGTCACTGTGTACAAGTTTACGTAAAGTCTATTCGGTGACAGCACATAGCAGACAAAATAGACTGGTATTTCATATTAGGAACGTATTCCATATATGGCGCACCCACCCTATATATATATATATATATATATATATATATATATATATATATATATATATATATATATATATATATATATATATATATATATATACTATGTAACTATAAGTCAATAATATGACTCTCTATTTAAAAGAAAATAAATAAACGGGACATTTTGCGCAATACTTTCATTTTCAAATGACATTGGACAACTTTCTGAAAATAGGGAAATGAAAAAACGGGACGGCTGATCACTCTAATATAGGGAATGTATCTTTTTACCATTGAATATCACCTTGTCTAACATTTTCAATAGATGCATTCTGATTATTTTGTTATATGCAAAAGTAAAATTGAGGGGGAACGTGGAGGTTTCGTCCCACCACTTCCAGAAAATATCTGTAGCGTCCCTCGTTTTCTTAAAAAAATACAATGGGCAAAGTTAGGGTACGGGGGACAGCGTAATGTCATCTGTTCCACTACCATTTCAGATTCACTTTTACCCCTGGTTATATGGATTAGAGATGTAAACATTAACAAAATCAGACATTCACCGTTTGCAGACTACGCAACGAGACATGGATAGGTGTACGTTAGGATTCCCCTGCCAAGATAGGAAAATAATCATATGGATCAGAAACGTGACAGAAATAACGAACATAACGATGAAACTAAAGTCAATTAAGTAGCAGTGAGTGAACATATCGAAAGAAGAAATTATGACCGATTGGTCAAAAACAATTCTTGACTGGATACCAAGAGGCAAAAAACGGCGTAGGGAATTTCCTCATGCAATCTGTTATGACGAAATCAACAAACGCAGTGGACTAACATGGAAATGAATTGTCCGAGATTGCAGTGATCAGTTGGAGAGACCTTTATCTAGCACAGCATTGGCAATTTTTCAATATGATGATCATGAACCAAATCATGGGAATGAACACTCCTTTGTACTGTTACATTATGTTGTACTTTTTGAAAACACTAACATTACTATTACTGTTATTCGCAATACTAAAAATTATAACAATAAATAAAATATCAAGTTCTAAAATATAATCAGGACCTTAGAAACCAGTTAAAGAAGGATTTTTTTTGGATTGGATTTTTTTTTAAAAAAAAGGGGAATTGAATTAAATGGTGTACTTCAGAGTAAATTTTCATGTGTAATATTCCAAAATATCAACAGAAATGAATTCGCTAAAGATTTGTTGGTGTAAATTAAGTACGCCATATTTTGCAAAATTAAAAAAAAAAGAAAAGAAAAGAAAAGAATACTGCAATGAAAGACATCTTCGTAAGGAACAAATTTTTGCAGACTACTGATCTATATAGTAGTAAAATTGTATTTTGTGTAGGGGTACAATTGTAGGGTTACTAATGTAAAATCATTACAAGTACTATACGACGGTTAACTTAGATATGTGCACATGAAAGAGGACTGCATTAAATAATATGTTCTGACGTCGTAGTATTTCTACACAGTATACAAAAGCTGCATTTTGTTTTATATCTCTACTAGTGTGAAACGTATGGGAACTCATGTCACTGCGAAGCCTCACTTTAAGTACTTATGAATGCAATACTCACCCACTGACTTATCCTGCACTAAAATATTCTACTAATATAACGTAATATACTCTACGTAACAAACTACGATCCTAACGATAAAGCTGTCTGACAGGTAAGATGTCTAGTAACATGAAGAACAGTGTGTTTTCACTACCTTAGCCTAGTTTACCCGCATAATCACCGTTACTGACGAGCCTGCTCTGCTCTTTACAGACGCACCTCCATGATACTACGCGCCCACCAGCTTCGCCCTCCCACGACTCTGTTAAATAGCATTCATGCTTTAGCACCAGGACCGGATTCAGGATTGTCTGAGGGGGGTGCACCAGTGACTACCAAAATAACCAATTACACTGAAACTCTTCACAGTGACATGTGACAATGTTCTTTATCCCTGACAATGTTGATGCATAGAACTGAGAAAATTATTTTATAGAGGGACAGGGTCACAAGTGTTATGCAGGAAAAAAAAATGTTATTCTCTTCTCCTGGCTTCTGTTTTCTTCTTTACTTGCCACCAGTGGCGTAGCAGCTGCCCCGCAACCCCCGCAGTGCGGGGGGGCCCCGAGGTAAAGGGGGCCCCTAAGTCTTGCGATGAATAAAGATTTAAAGAAGTAGAACCTCAACCTTACTTCTGTCGGCTTTACAACTGGAGCCCCTTTTCTATACTTTGCGGGGGGGCGCAAAAGTGTGCTACGCCACTGCTTGCCATTGTTTTGCCTCGTGAGTCTTTTTCCTTCAACCTTTTGAAAATCGACTTAAACTATTGTTTATGCAAAGCTTTTGCATTGTTTTTGTTCTTTTAAGCCCCAAACGGAAACATGATGGCAGAAAGTTTCGGAAGGTGTTGGTATTTTCACTGGTAGCTTCTCTTTTTAGATAGTGTATATTTACAACAAAGGGGTGCACCTTTGTACCCCTCCCCCTAGATACGACCATGCCTAGCACCTTTTGTTTTTTATTTGTTCATCTCCAAACGATGTATCTATACGCAAATCGTGAAAGTATACCTATTTTTCAACAATTATTTTTTGGTTTCCACCTTCAGCTTCATCTATGCTTAGTGTGGCATTGTCGTTCGCAAAATGTAGCGCAAATATTTTGGAGGACAATTCTTTCGAGTGGTACCTAAAGTTAACCTGCAGGTGGTTTGTTGCCATTAATAAAGCATGGTTCTGGTTCTGTTAGAACATTGTATATTTACAGTGGCGGATCCAGGATATGATCAAGGGAGGGGCTAAACCATAATCGCCGTTTCATCCAGTGTAAAGCAGAATTGAAGTCCATTTTATTTAGTGTAAACCTGAGGGTTAAGGGGGCTATTAGCCCCTTAGCCCCCCCTTGGATCCACCCTTGTATATTTATGTAGTACTTTATAGGAAAATAAACAGTTTTAACTAGCATATTGTATATATGGTTTTCTGTCTTCTTCTATTGTGACACATAGACTCCTAACAGGGGCGGATTTAGAAGGTAAAAACTGGAGGGGCAGCGAGAATCCAGACTGTGACAGGCATATCTAGAGTTTACTATAAAGTTTCAAAAATATAGCTATAAATAATAGCTTTAATTTTTTGGCTCTTAAAAAACTGGGAGACTTAGCCTCCGGGGCCGGGATAGGTCCGCCACTGACACCTAACAATGATCGTCTTCTAACAGTGACACAAATACTTCAACCAATAATGGTGATACATGTATTCCTAAGATACGTACGTAATACCATATATATAGACAATAATAAGGAAATTATACATTTTATAGAATTAAAATATAGATGACACTGAGTAATGAGAACTGCACAAAAACGACTAGTAATAAATTCTTATCTTGCACCTATAAACTTAAAATTCCTTTAATCTAGAAAATTGAGTTCCTTCACTAGTTTTGAAAAGTATGTTTACAGCATCTGAAATTATAATTATTCCTTACAACTATACAAAAATTCCCGCTTTGCAAAGACAAGCAGTATGAAATGTCTAGAGCCTCGGATATGCCGGTAAATCAGCTTACCATTCATCAAATGTCATAATTGATAACCACTTTTTGAAGAACAGTCAGGAGTTCTTTTGCAGGGCATCTGACTGACTTTTCGTAACATTCTAAAGACATAACGAGTTTCCGTAGCCATTGAACATCAATCCGGCGAATTTTTCACTCCATATTTTTTATTGAAAATTCTGCACTATTATTATTGCATTTATGCTCACGCTGTAATATAATAATATTTCACTTTCTACATGTATTCGTTTATTCATTTAACTAAAAATCTTTATTCTTACTTACACCATTCACGATGCATAACAGAACAGATTTCATAGCAATTGCGATAAAGAAATCGCATAATCCTCATCTGGTCGGAGTTGCATGTTATTTAAGTGGCGAAGTTCCAAATAGGCAAATAAATTCTACAATATCATTAGCGTTGAACGAAAAAAAAAATATTGTCTAATGATTAGCCAGCAATTGGTACATCTCGTTGAACTGCACAAAATGGTATGGGTGAATGGTTGAACTGCACAAAATGGTGTGAGTGAATGGTTGAACTGTACAAAATGACATGAATAAATGGTTGAACTGAAACAAAATGGTATGGGTGAATGGCAATCCTAGTGCATAGTTTTCGAACATACGGTGACAAAAATGATTTTTTTTGTTTGACTCTAATAACTGATGCTGTATGATAGTATACTAAAATGGAATTGATATTTAACTGAACCCTTATCAAGGGTTTTTGTTATGACTGACAGAATGATAGTCCAACAGTGTGGTTAATGAAACATAGGCTAAAAATATGATTAACTCTTAAAGCTTATTTTTGTTTAATTTAATGCTGTCCAAGCCGACATAGAAAAGGGTGCCCTATAAAGAACGGAACTTATGAAATGCCAGCCATTTCTGTTGGCACCACTGAACGTTACACAATTTTCATCTGCCTTTGTGGTTAGTAGTCACGGATCACCGAATAACGCATGATCGTCATCTGTTTTCTGTACGAATAGAAACGGAACGCTCTCACAATTTATAATTAGTTTTTACTATAAGCTCCACTCCATTGTACCCGTACAGAAAACAGATGACGATCATGCGTTATTCGATGCTCCGTGACTACTAACCACAAAGACCAACAGATGAAAATCGTAAATCGTTCAGTAGTGCCAACTTATTATACTAATAGGACAGAAATGGTGGACATTTCAAAAGTTGAGTTCTCTATGGGTCACCCTTTTAGAAATGGATAATTTACACTGAGTTGAACAGAATTGTATTCTTAAGGGTAACTGCTCATGAATATGATTGTTCAAAATCAAGAGGAATATATATATATTTTGTAGCGCTAGAAAGTAATAGTTTTTATTTCTACTTGAACGGATGTTTATTGATTTATGCACAGTATGTATTAAAATAATACACTATCAAGCAGCAGATTTTGTATCTATTGTTGTTTATTTTCTCATCGTGTGGACTTTGTGGTGGACAAACACCGTGCTCGTGGGTTTTTTCGGGGTTCTCCCGTTTCCTCCCACTTTCTTTATTCCACCATTTCACTCATTTCTCATTATCACCGTCTCCTTAAGTCTAACCGGCATAGCCGAGGGACGTTAAACTTACAGATTTCAGTTTTTTTATTTTCTCTTCTATTAACGAGAGTTTTAGTGACACATATAGACGTCCGTAACAGTGCTACACATCCTTTTAATAGACAAGCACATGCTACTTGTGAACGTACAAAAAACAAATAAATAACTAAATAAATAAATAAAATAAATAAATACTGCTAATCTTGCTACCAAGTGCACGTATCTGTATAACGAGATAATGTGATAAGAGTGGACCTGAATTTATATGCGGCAGTGACAACTTTGTGAGTTGTAGACACTGACAGGTCTAGATGAATCATTTGGAGGGTGCGGATGGTCTCTTGGAAGACGAACGTAAGCTCGAAATGCAGAGTTTTACATTCAAACAGAATAACGTTGTGAAGTATTATATAAGACGAGTATATTATAATGTACGTGGCAGAAACACGGACAATACGCAAAAGCGATTTAAAGAAAGAAAAAAAGCAATGGAAGTTTCGGAAATGTGGATGTGAAGAAGAATAGAGAAAATAGCAGTGTCTGAAAATGTTAAGGAAGAAAAGAACAATTTTAGATATCATTGAAAAGAGGAATAGAGACGTGCTAGAGGGAATGAGGGCAGGAAAAAGGTGAAGTAGACAAAACAGAAAATGAAATGAAATCTTTAAATTTTACCTCCTATGGTTATGCCGGCTAGGCTAAAGAAGACGGTGATGATGAGAAATAAATAAAATGGTGGAATGTAGAAAGTGGAAGGAAACGGGAGAACCCCGAGGAAACCCACGCCTACGGTGTCTACCACAAAGCCCACTTGGCGCACGCTGGGATCGAACCAAGGACTCCATGTACCGGAGATCCACTGAGCCATCGCGGCCCTAGTCAAAACAGAAATATCGTATGTGAAGAAAAAATATTATCTGAAGATCGTGGAGCATGGAAGCTTTTCAGTACTGGAAAGTGACCTGCCAATACTGGCAGCATACCTATGATAATGATAAGTACTACTTTTCCACAAATAAGATAATAAATTATTTTTGTTGTAGTTTTTCTGTATACTATGTGCAATTGTAATTAACTATAACGTATTGTTAATTTCTTACATAATTCACTATATTCAAAGTAGGCAAAGAAAAACACGGAACAGTTCTTACCCGTTTCTGTTTATAGTAGGGTTTAATTCTGCCTTATCGAAAAGAAAATCGAAAAAGTATACAAACTGTAATTTTAAAAAGATTAGGATATCATTTATTCACTTCGAGCATTTAATACATGAATATTATATTAAGTATTGGTAAAGCGTATTTAAATGATAGAGGTACATGACAGTTGAAGCTTTATAACGACCCCTTCAACGTCTGTATCATTTGTAGAAATCACTACTAGTTAGTACTAGTTTCGAGGGGACATGTGGGTTTGTGTGTTGCAAAACCGACTTAGCTTACCGGTTAGGAAAAAAAAAAAGAGTGGCCTTCGGAAGAGGAGGACGTAACCACAGCCATTTCCGTGGATCCGTCACTGACTATAGATGAGAATAATAAATGTTCCTCCGAGCTCCCACGAAAGGTGGATTACAGTACTACACTACAAGACCTAGCCTAGGGTATTGGTGGTCTAAGGTTGGGTTGAGTTGAGTTGAGTTTAACGTCCCGTTCAGCAGCGAGGCTATGCGAGACGTAGAATCCGAACCACATGAGCTCTCGCCGGGAATCGAACCCGGGCCTCCCGTGCCAAATACGCGTACGCTAACTGTTTAGCCACGAAGAAGCTCTGGTGGTCTAAAAGGCTTCTTGCAGTGATCCATGCCCCTTTCAAAAATTAAGATTAAAACCCCAGATAAATGACTTAATTAATTAATTAATTTACGTAAGTGTTTGGCAATACCCATTAAACATGAAAACCCAATTAAATTAAAAGAATTAAATGTATATTTTAATAAATAAATACAACCAATACTTACAGACGCTAATGAAGAAAATATATCTTTCTATCGATATCAATGGGAAACTTGATAACACTTTTTCTTGACCAGCTAGTCATTGTCGGTATTAATATTAGAAGCATAGAGTAAGGATAAGTATAAGAGGTTTCAACTGCTCTTCAAGCTGAAATTAAATTACGTGAGTGGAGACTGTGGCGCCGTCACTCAAAGTAGTTGGGTACCACGAACTACTAAAAGCAAGAACGAATCAAATCATTCAGAGCGAGTTACTCTGATAGAATTAGCCAATGATACAATTTGCTACTGCCAGTAGCAGATGATGCAGTTAGTTACGACTCTAGCCGGCAGTATCGCTGATATCACTTTCGTTGCATTATGGGAAAGATTTAAACTTCAATTGGGTATATACGGAGTGGTGCATCCGGGTGATCAGTGATTAGAAGTGCCTAAACGCAGAGTATTCCGGAGACGTTCATCTGGACTCTTGATTTCTTGTCTTGGACGTTAATTGTTGTATTAAAGAGACTAATTGTTTACATACCCACATAGCACGCTACGTCCCTAGGATGTCCCATTTTGATCCCAATCATCCCATTCGGTTCCCGGGATTATCGGGACAATGAGAAGACATCCCATGGACGTCCTGAAGGATTCCCATGTAGGATGTCCACGGGACGTCCCAGATGGGCCTGCAGGTCCAAGGGAAAACCAATAGACATCCCTTCGTGGTCCCGTTGTATATCCCATATCCCGGGATATTAGCGAACATCTGGATCTCCCGCGGAAATCCTGTGGATGTCCCGGGAGCACATTCGGATAATCCTGGGATGTCCCGTCGTCCGTTGCGGGCTCAGTCTCGGACATCCCGTGGACGTACTTGTGCTATGTGGGTAATTATCTGCTTTCTAATAAAATACACGTTTTCAAATATACCAGTGAAGACTGGAACACAAGTTCATAAATGTAATCTTTTAAAGACGTAAGCACACTAAAATTTTTTTTCTTAAAGAAATTCAATCGAAAGACTGATTGTTACAAAAATCACTAAATATTTCTACAAATTCACTTACAAGTTAGAAACACGGCTAGTTTGATGCGTTATGAAGGGACGAAAAGTTAAACTCAGCAAGATGTTCAAAATGGGTTGAATTTCTTTTCTTGTGAGTACTGACTCCAGATGTTTGTGGTTGGACATAACCAACGGCCCCGATTTCTTTGTTACTTTTTTTTTGGGGGGGGAATTCACAAATATACATACAACAATACATATAACAATAGAAAATACATATTCTTAAACATACATGGGGCCTACATGAGCTTGGGGGGGGGCACGAGCCTTCGGCCTCCCCAGGATCGGTGCCCTTGGGCACAACAGCTTTATGATCAGGCATATATTTAGATTATTCATGTGCTACGAGATGTTAGTCACAAAATCTGTCAACCAGTTCGGATCATTGAACTTCCGAATGGACTTCTCCTTACTTCTCCTAAACTAATGTATTTCGATCCATAAATCAGACTTATTTAAAAACCATCCATCTCCTCAGCCAATTCACATCTCTATAACCGTAGTATCGCTACAAAATATCTCACCATTGCCAAGGAAAAGATAGTTGTGCAGTATCTTTCTCGTCTGTGATCTCATCTAAAGATAATTAATATTACGTAAATTCGGATGACCTTTTTCTTTAACGTTCTTTTAATATCAATGGCAGGTTCTTCAACTCTTTGTGTAGCAGGTTCTTTAGACAAACTCAGTTTTCTGAACACTATTATTTGGATACAGAATTCCTCCCAGCAGAGATAAGATTCTTTCACGAATTCGCCCTCAACGAAACTTTCGATTTTTGAGTTTAAAAACTATTAAATAATTCACTCCAGTCTCAGTTCCTGATATTTATGACAAACCTTATTCAAATTTTAAGTCCCTTTGTCCATATGAAGCTACTCTTAAAAGTGATGAAAATTGGATGCATGTTTTGTCTCGTAGTCTTTCCATATTGCACAGTATTATTTTGAGAGTGACACTCACTCATGAAGAATAAAACACACAAGCTTAGCATTAAGGTGGATCACTAGATGTTGTCGATGCTATGCTAAACACTGCTTGAATAGTGCGGTGTTGCCAGGTAGTGTCAAGTGTTTGCTGGTGCCAGATAATAAAGGAAGTAATCATGGAATTCTGCTTGGATACTTACTGGAGAAATTAGTTTTCGACCCTTACCGCAATTTATACCTAAGTTCCATTTCTCGGACTACAAAGCTAGAATACAAGAATTAAACGTACAAATCTGGCAACAACGCATTATGGCGTTCTGCGCAAGTTTCTTCTCAAAATCTATTTCCTTAAATGTAAATTAATATTTAAATAAAATGTGAACCTTAACACGAAAAATGATCAAACAATATATTTATTTCGTAATAAGATCGTTACTTTGAAGTACTTTACACATTCAAATAAACATTTCTTAAAATTGAGCACTTCTAATAGTAAGATCTAACAGCAAGTGCCATCTTGTGTGCACACTGTAAAACGAATAAAATATTTTCATTTATTTGTTACCTTTTTCGAAATTAGAAGACGGGACAGATTGAATCAGTGTCTTGGGACGTAGCTGAAACATAACTTTATCATATAGTGCAATATTTATAATGTGTAACGTTTTATAGCGCCACAAAAGTGCATAGATTTGAGATTAGAAAGAAGATTGAATATATTCATGGAATGCTTAATTGATTGTAGGAAACCGTATCTCACTATTTATTACCGCATTAACTCTACAGTGATCCACGCTAAAGCCGGAAGTAGTTGATTCCTGTCAGTGGCGTATTTACGATTTTATTTCGGGGAGGGCTTTGCTAACTTTCGGGAGGGGGGCTTTGCATGAAAATGTGAAAATTCTGCAAGATATTTCACATACTTTACTATAGTAAGTAAGATTACGGGGGGGGGGCTTAAGCCCGGAAGCCCCCTTTCTAAATACGCCACTGATTTCTGTCACTTTTGGTTTGAATAGAGGGTAGGTGTACCCCTAGCGGTGGCTCGTGAGATTTGCATCGGTAAAAATTAAGGTTCTGTTGCTACAAGTTGAGGGAAGAAAGCTTCATGTAGGTTCCGATATCTGTATACAAGAACTTAAACATTAAATAAACTTTCTTTTTTTAGTTTGTACGGATAAAATTTAAAATTTTACTGATGTGACCTCCCTCAAGACTCGCCACTGTCCTTAACAAAATTCGGGATGTGATCTTTCTACTAACAAATATTTTTGTTACTCTGTACAAGTATATTTCTTCGTACAAACATGATATGTTTCATTTTGTTACGGCAGGCCTAAAGAAAACCTGAGCTGATGAATTATTAATATATTGTCTTTTGTTTCTACCACGCGATCTAATTAATGGATGTATAGTTGATATATGCGTTGAACACATACATAATGATTATAATAAAAGTACATATAATTATTTTGTTACCTAGATTTGTAGCTTCCATCAGGGCCTAATTTTCTTTCCTGCCTAATTATAGGGATAGGCGTCGGATATTGATCAATCGGCCTTAGGGAGTCTTGGCATTGAGAAAGTCCAACAAGGCCTAAAACAAGAATTAATCCCTGAAAAAGATAATAAAAATGCATAAATAAATGTAATTAAATATACAACAATCTTTCAACCAAAAGTAATGTTAGTGCAAAAGACTTTCAAAAGCTTCTAAAGGATTTACATTAAATTAATTTTATTTGTAAGATATTTCGGAAACTACTTATATTTCTCAATTGACTAATCTGTCTTACATACCTTACCTTCTATCTATCTTCACTATAACACAACACTGAATGTTTATAGTACGGAAGAGACACCGCCCTTCTATATATTGCTTCCATAATCATTTAATAATCATTTAATTGTTATTAGCAATTTTGAACATTAGTGTCATCAGTGGCAAATGTTGTTTAACTTTGATATGTAAGGCCCAAATAATACTTAGCATTCTATCTAGAAGACGATCTCAAATACAGTAAAACTTCAGATATTTAAATATTCAATTAATTGGTACCAGGGGCGTCATTTAGGGGGGCAGGAGGGGGCAATTGCCCCCCTAGAGTTTGAGTAACACATATACTTTAATCAATTGTATACTAATATACTAGTACAAAACATGAAAGTCTTATGTCGGTGGTGCTCTTGCCCTCCCCAAGCGAAGTCTGAAATGACGCCCCTGATTGGTACACTTATTCTTCAAGTGGAAAAAGCAACTCATTTAGAGGCCATAATCTTAATTTGCGTTCAGCTCTGGAAGCTCTCATCGCAGTGACCCCAATTGTCCAATCGTTCTTAAGCAATTACTAGGCACTGCCTGATGTTTAAGACCTCACACATATAAAGCAGTTTTCTTCAACCTATCCTCATGTATGGACAACGAGCATGCATTTTTGGCTAGTGAATTCTATTAGGGAAACTAAAAATACGAAAAGGATCGATTGTTTAAATTGCTGCGCGATTATTTTTGTTTTCATTTTTCAGTTACTGTGCATACTTATTTTAGATACTGGCAGTCTGTTCTCAAATTGTGCTAACTTACTATTAATTGAAACGCTATGCAACCAGATTTCTTGCTAACTCAATGTTTACAATCTTTCATTAAATTTACAACTTTTATTCTTAATAATTTAGAAATAATCATATGTTATATATTCAGTATCCATCAGTGTTTCCAAATATAGGAATGAGAACTACTACAACTGGCCGAAAGGAAGTCTGAAAGTACTAAGTTTAATGTTGTAATAAGTAAGATGATTAGAAACGTTGCATCAAGATTTTGTTTGCACTAAGATTAATCTTCAATATTTTGTTCAATGGTCATAGTATTATTCTATTTTGTACTACTTATACATGTTTAAATGATCTATTATCGACTAAATTTTTGGATGACTGAAGGTAAAATTCTCCTCAGCACCAAAACTATATGAGGCGCCGATTTCTCTGTAAATTTGGGGAGGGAGCATTCAAATGCAGAAAGCATATATGAGTATTTTAAGACAAATTGCATTCAAATTATGCGAAATATAGTAAATTTACAAATACAATGAGGGAGCCACATGAGCTTTGGGGGGGGATCACCCTCGGCCCCCCAGGATCGACTCCCTTGGAGGCAGGACCTGTTGTTTAAAATAAAAAACGAACCACAAGTCGGTTTCATATCCCAGGCACTATTCACAACAAGAAACGAACACGAGACACAGACACAGAAAGTAGCCTCGTTAGTCACACGACCACGAAGAAATTCGTTAACCTAATAATAGGTTTTCATAAAATAATGAAGGTATTCTTTATATATATATATATTCTTTATTATATATATATATATATATATATATATATATATATATATATATATATATATATATATATATATATATATATATATATATATATATATATAATAAAATAACTAATAGTTGTAATGAAAAGTGTTGAAGAACTAATTTGTAGTAACCTTATTGTAAATATTTCTGTAAAGTTAAAATCAACAAAAATGTAAATTCTTATACAGTACTTAACCACAGTTCTAAAATTACTATATACTGAAACATGAAACGATTTGTTTCCTGTTGAAAGCTGGTCATAAATTACTCACTTATTTTGTTTCCTCTTAAAAGTATACGCAAAATTATTAAACGTAGATAAAGTGATTAAATAACTTAGTCAATCGCCACGAAATCTCATTATAATAAGTATTATTATAATCTTCAAATTTTCATTTTAGTTTCGCTTGCCTATCTCCTGAAAGGCAGAAATGTGTTTTAGGAATACATGATGGCACATGCTATATTCTTACAGCTAATTATTAATTTAAGAGGAAATTATGTCACTGTGGCTTGGTGGGTCGGTGGTACAGTATTCAACTCTCATGTGAAGGATCTCTGACTCCATTGTTGTTGTTTTCTCGAGGTTCTCCCATTTTCTTCCACATTCTCATCCCACCATTTTAAAATCATATTCATTCACTTTTATTAAACATCCGTATCTTTTACGCTACAGGGTACGAGCATTATAAATAAATCTGAAAGATTTTCGGTTGACAAAGGTCATAATATCCTCAATCACCTTGAAGTGTTTTCTTGGTTCTCTTCACTCTTCTTCAGCCCCCTCGACTTCTATAGGAGACATTACCATAGTAGAAGACATTTTTGACTCACTTAGTCTCAATGTCGCCTACAGGAGACATAGACCCCCGACACTGGTAACACTGTAAGAACTGCAAAACTACACAACGCAAACATTGCAAGAACAAGCATGCGCGCCAAGGCTATGGATGGAAACAAATACAGAAATACATGTAATTCTTACAAAAAAAATGCTGAGGACCGAAGAGGATATCTTAGCTTTTATTATTATAACCTTGAACATTTTCACTTTTGGGATTTTCTTCGGTATCTTGTGATAGGCACAAGAGTCCTTTAGGTGTATGCATACAAATGGTGCAGAGCACTAAGGTCTATACCGCATGGTTTTACCTAATGTATTAATACTTCTTCTTATTTCTATGTTTTCACAATTATGTATCTTTAAGAGTAGTATTTTACTTTTAAAGTAATTCACGTAGTAGGAGCCTAACTGTTGGGTAAGTATCATGTATCGATTATTCTGTCCAAATACTCTATTGGGTTCAATGTTTTTGACTAATATCATGTGCAGAAGGGTTCAACTCCCATAGTGTAGGAGTGTTAGTTTCCATATTTCTAATGAACATAATATTACAATTTGAGATTTGAACAAACAGAAGGAATTAAGTCGGGATAGGTTGAGTGATCCTGTAATCCAAGTACGGTATCTTTTGAAGAAGAGATGTTGTGGTGGGGAATGATGATATATATACAGGGCCGGATTTAGGGGGGGTGCAAAGGTGCACGTGCACCCCCTTAGTTGTAAATATACACTACCTAAAGTGAGAAACTAGTAGTGAGTTTTGCAAAATCAATAGTTTCAATCAATTTTCTGAAGGTTGAATGAAAAGGATTCATCGAGAGCAGACAGTTAGCATTTCCAGGGCAATTCCTCATTCACACCATAGATACCTATATACTGCCAGTTATTTAATTCAAATGTACTGGCAGTTATTTAATTCAAATGCACTGGCAGTTATTTAATTCAAATGTACTGACAGTTATTTAGGGCACCCCCTCAGAAAATCCTGGATCCGGCCCTGTATATATATATATATATATAGGGTGTTACAAAAATGTATCACCATATTTTGGGAACAGATTCCTCACATCAAAATGAGAAAAAAAGTTCATATGGATCTGTGCTCAAAAGTGGACATTTCGGAAAACGTGAGACTAGTGAACTTTAAAAGTTCATAGCTCCACTCCTATGGGATCTATCGCAGACGCGTCAACACATCATTGAGGAACTAGTATGTGAACTATTCAAATATCCATGTTTAATATTACTCCAATACTTCCACACCAACATTTAAAGAGGTAGATGGAGAGTGAACAAGTAATCCCAAAAAGCCTCTCCAAAAATGATTATGTAAGTACCGGAGTTTCTGAAAGATGGATATTTGGATAGTTCACATACTAATTCCTCAGTGATGTCTTGACCCGACTACGATCGGTCCTATATTAGTGAAACCATGGACCTTTAAATTCATTTTCTCACGTTTTCGGCATCCTGTAACTACAAAACTATGCACTTCCTACCATAGGTTCATATGAACTTTTTTTTTTTCCTAATTTGATGTCAGAAAGCTACTCCCAAAATATTGTAACAAATTTTTGTAACATGCTATATATTCGTATGTGGTGAGGATTGACCTTATATATGGTGGCTTACTGACCAGTCAACAGCACTGAATTCAAGTTCAACTTCTGGTAGTAGTTAAGAGCCTACATTCCTGTTCATCATTGCCTTCATGTTGCATCAGGACGCAAAACACAGAAAAATCAAAATTTATCGAACGAAATAAGGACAATATATACATATCGTACACTGAAGAGCTACAACTTTGTGGTGGACAAACACCGTGTGCATTGGTTTCCTCGGGGTTTTCCCGTTTCCTCCCATTTCCTTCATTCCACCATTTAGTCCATTTCTCATCATCACTGTCTCCTTTAGCCTAGCCGGCATAACCGCGAGACGTAAAACTCAAATATTTCATTTATTTTATTTATTTATTTATTTATTTTAGCAAAGAGCTACGATATAATCGGTTCTCACTTACGGGAGATATTTACTTAAATAATTTTCAACAATTCCTTGTGTGTGCCGTATTTATGGTTAAACCGCTATACTCTGCGGGGTAAAAGAAACGGATGACTAATGAAAAAGAATGGTAGTGAAGAAATAGGGAGAATATTAACGTAGGAACCAAACTACTTGAACTAACAACCCTTGTGGGCCTGAGAACCTTCAGCGCCATCTGTTAGCGACTAACTGAACTACATCCAGCCTCGCGACTAATACGTATTGAGCACTCTGAGTCTACCTGTCCCTAAACACGAGCACGGGGACCTTTCTAGACCTAGTGACAATGATTTCTTTTATTAACGTGACTCCACAGTTTGCCTCACGACACAGATAATTGGGAATTACCGTTCGGGAATCGAACCGTGAACCACACCGCCATGAGTCCAACCACTTGACTCCGGTGTCCCCTATGATAATGTAAAAGGGTAAAGAACACCATTTACACCCAAGATGTCAAACACCAAAAATAAAGTTGGGCAACGGACCCCCTCACACTATCGATGATTGTTCTAACCCGAACCACCGTGTCCACCCCACTTTTACAGCCATTTTGACAGTATTACAAGTTCACTCTATAGCATTTGCACATTACGAAATGTTAATGCGTAATGAAAAAGACGGAAATCTGATTTTTTAGTGTTAAAAAATACGTAATCAATTGTTTCTGGCTAAAGATAATACTCACTAGATTCTTCATTGTTCCTATAGCTAGAGAAAATATCTTCCTGGTATATAAATGTCCGTATAAACGGTGCTCTCGCACTTTAGAGAAAGGTGGATTATTTGAGAATGCAACGCCTATCTTCACTAGGCGTCTATATATATCCATGTAACCATATTCACAAGTAACATACGCCGTTCTAAAAGTATGCTACAAGGAGTGGGGGTAGGAGTAGACATCTTCGTGTGGCCTCTTTTTTTTCACCTAGATATTTTTCTTGTTCTTTTTTAATTGTAAAAAAAGAAAAAAGAACACGCCCGGCTATCTGTTATGAAATATTGGTCGTATTTTCTTCAACAGACTCTTCCTGACCGCAAGTTTGTAACGTAAGCATAAAAGAGGGATGCAATGTAACGTCTGCAAATCATGTATTGATTTTTTATCGCTTCCTATATTAATATTTTTTTTCACACTCACTTTCGGTGACTCTTCATTTTCGTTTTGTGTAATGTGCTAATATGTGATGACAATAACATCTCTATATATTCACTGCACCGCAGCCATTAGACTAATTTACACATTACTCAATGCTGGATATTTCAAATATTTGTTTACCAAGGGAATGCGGCACAAACACCACTCTCACACACATGCATATGTGTATTACATGTTTCTATACACACAAACAAACCGTAAACACATGTCTCTGTTTAAATGTGCATAATATCTGTGTATACACTTACATTCACTAGCCAGTACCTATGGATGAAATGGCACGAAATGTGTGACTTTGTAGTCACGAATTCATAATGACTTTCTTAGCTAAGAAATAAATGATAAAAAGAAAATGATTATTCTCGGAGTATAAGTAAAAGCTAAGAAATAGCTTATGTCTTTTTTTTTTTCAAGTACTTTGGCTGGAACAATAGATGAAAAGTAGCTGGTAATTCTCATCACTTCCTGAATTCCAAACCATTCACCTATCATCATCATCATTATTATCATCTTGATGCAATGCATACGTTCATTCACAACTTTCCAGAGAGACAGAGATGCAATCTTTTGTTTCATTTTAAACATCAAGAAAGAACAACTGAAAACATTAGAATAGCAAATTTATTCCCTAGAATGTCAGTCGGCATTTTATTCAAACCTTATTGTCACGAATTATCTTGCTAAGGTTTCGATCGTGAAAGTTCGAGTGCATGTGTCAGAGAGTTTTCTACTTCCGATACTTTGAAAGAAATCGTCTTTACAGAACTTTTGTTCCACTATTACAATTCAATTTGTATTAATGGAAAAACAATTTGTGTGTCAATTAGAAAATTAGCAAATAATAAATAGACCATATTATTTGATCGGTTCATTCTAACATGAAAAGATCCATAGAAATTTAGTAATGTCGCCTTGAAATTCACACTACGGTTAATCCTAGTTTTGAAGTTACATTTTCTTATTTCACAATTACTATTAAGTATTCTGCCCTTCTGCAGGTCCTGGGACTAATGAGTTTTTTTGTTTTTAATCTATTTTAGATTTGGGCCTGGAAATATTTTTTCCACATTTCTTGATCTTCAGCTTCCTCTTTTAACTCCCAATATTTCCTTCTACTTTTAACATCATCGATCAATTGTGATCTTCTTTTTTCTATTTCTTGATTTCCTTTCATCTTTCTTTCAATGGCGGTATGAAGTAAACAATTTCTTCCCGAGATGTGTCCAATCCAATTTTCCTTCCTACGAATGATGCTGGATAAAAGCGTTCACTTCTCTCGTATTAGTTTTAAACACCTTCGTATATTACTCTCTAAGCCCATTTCATCTTCTTCATCTTTCGCTAAAACCAACATCACATTTTGAAACTCTCTAAATATTCCAATAAAATTGCCTAATTTCGCAATATTATATTCTTGTTATTGGTTTTGGGATATATGTTAGTTTAATATATTTAATCCAATTAATAATAAATTTATCACATGTGTAGAGTTGTTAAACGACCCGACTTATCTGGAAAAATTCCGGTTCTTCCGTCATCCCAAAAATAGACCAAAAGTCCAAATTTCCTAATTATCTTTATCACATAAGTTAATATCATTCGTGAAAATTTTAAAAACTGTCGCTTTAATTAATTAATCACCATTTAAACAAGCAGATGCCAAATTAAAGTGTAGATATATTACAACAGTTTTTAGTACCTCACAAGACATAATACATATATCAATTTTATCATATTTTCCACATAATTTGTTACAGACAGAACATTTTCTTCAGAAAGATTGCTTCAGCATTATGTTTGTTCTAGCGTTTATTTTTTGCAATAGAATAGACCTGTATTATTGGTTCTACTTCTAACTGAAGGAAAATGAGTGTTGCAATATTGGTGAAGTTCTGTCATTAAAATCCATAAGTAACCTTTTCGATGTGTTAATTTAACGTTAAATTCGAGTCAAATGTAACAACTGGATCTTTAACTTGTATTATCGTCTGTCTGTAAGTCTGTTTATAGGAGCGGGGAAAGTCGGATAACACCGGGTAGGTGGATAAAACCTAAAATGGGTTTTCGGGCTACATTGGTGCCACTATCTGTAGGCCAACGCATAGAATTAGTTGCAAATAGCCGCCATGTCATTCTTAGTTTAAGAGAAAGCTAAGTAAGTGGCTCCTTTGTTGTTGGCGATGTGTTGAAGAATTTGGGTAGAAAAGTTTTAATTTGTCTCCCATCGATAATATACTGCTGTTCGTAACCACTGTAACATTGACTTATGTAAGTATACAACATATAATAATAACTCTTCGTGCTGTTATTTCATGTTTTGAATCAAGATTTTTGTGCTCTTTGAGAGATGCTAGGCCTGTAGTTCTGAATAATGGCGTAGTCGGATAAAACCGGGACATCAACAGTCGTACAGAACCGGGTAGTACAGTGTAAAGCTGAGAAAGTCTTAACTGTTAAGAATGGGCACACAAAGTTTGCAGCAATGTGGACGATATGATGAAACTTTTATTTGTGATTTTTGTTCTTAGATTTAACAAAATCGTGCCCAAAGTTATTTTTTCTGTTATTGGTCTAATATAGTCTAGCCCTCTATATTTTCCGTACTTTTTAAGCTCACATATTTTTCTTTTTCAGTTGTGTTGATTCTTACTTTACTGGTTCTTGAAGTAATTACATATTTTTCTTGTAAAAGAAAAGTTTCTTATAATTATTTTATATGTACCCGGTTTTGTCCGACCTGGTCGGACAAAGCCGGGTTTCTGCATACCTTTTAAAAATTGGTTTTGCTCTTGAAATTTACCAGCTTTTTACATTGAAATAAACATTTTTGTGTCAATAACAAATCTATTTAGCATTTGAAAACTAATTCAAGCTATACTATCCACATAGATGCTGAGGAACATGCAAAACATTTTGGGTCCCGGTTTTGTCCGACTTTCCCCTATTCATATTTAAAGGGTATTTATGTTTATGCTGAACGATAGTACGTTAAATTTATTTACATTTACTCCGAGATTATGAACCGATCACTAGCTAACAATACTCCCTAACTAATGTTGTAAATTGAGACAATGATGCACGGATTTTATCTTGGCGTATATTTTGAGATTGTCAGCGAACAATGTTTCACGATTGGGTATGTGATCTAGGAGGTTATTGATAAATAATAGAAAGACTAAAGAGCCTAGGTTGGAGCCCTGTGGAACTCCTGATAATGTAAAGTACTCACCTGAATTAAATTTTTAATAGACAACTGTATGCTCACATTCACAATAGATATTATGAAAAAGAATTAGGCGAGGGCTAAAGAGAAATGATAATGATTTTGTTTGTATAACAGTATATTATTGCTTACTTTGTGAAACATCTTCTCAAAGTCAATATATATTACATCAACTTGTCGTCCTTCACCTAACGAATTAGTCATGAAGTCGGTGACTATTGGTAGATTAGTTGTTGATTTACGAGTAACAAACCCGTATTGATATGTTGAAATTAACATGATAAATAATACGTTTATATAAGATCTGTTCAAATACTTTCGCTAAAGTATATAACATTGATATAGGTCTAAAATTATTAATTTCGTAAATTATCTATTATTCGATTTAGATATTGGGCAGTTATCAGGAAAGATAAATGTTTTAACGGAGAGGGTGAAAGCAATTCATAGGGGATATTTAGGTATACCAATACACTCTTTGATAATATACGAAGGTATTCATCATGTCCTGCAGCTCTTCTTGAATTTAAGTTTATTTTTATTGTCATTTGAATTTTTCGTGTAAATGAATTTCATTATGATTCTTGTAATTTCATTCTCATCGCTTGGTAAGATGTTTTGTCATAGTACCCTCAGGTCTGATGAAGAGGGCACAAATACGGAGGCGAAGTATTGAGCAAAGTTAGGTGTTATTTAGTCATTATGATGGAGTTCTTAACTTCAATGTGACCCCAGGGAGGTGTTTAGTCCTTTTCTTGCAAAGTTCTTCAGGATTATTGTTAATATTTTCTTCGAATTTTGGATAAGTTGCCTTGATATCATTCTTAATATCCTTACGCGCTCGTCAATTTTTTTAATAGAAGTTAATTCAACTGGTAAGTTTATACTTACAATGATAGTTTGCTTTCGTTTTGAGTGTTTGGATAATTTCCTTTGTAAACCAGCAAGGATAGTTATAACGTGAGTTCCTTTCTAAGCAGAAAACTATCAAATATGCTTTAGATAGCTCATAGAAAACTCTAACTAAATCGTTAACGTTATCATACTTTTAAAACAATTTCAATCTAAGAATGAAAGTTCTTGATACAACTTTAAAAATTCAACTTTTGTAAAGTTATATCCGAAAATGTTACTCCTCTGCTTTGCTATTGCTGTCTGCTGTTGTTTGGCATTTATTACAATGGCCGGATGATGCTTATCTTCTTTAACTAAAGATTGAGATTCTCTAATGACTTTCACTTCTAACATATTTGACAAAACTAAATTTAAAGTTCAATTAAATTTATTTGCAACATTATTTAGTAATTCTAAATTAAAATCATTCACAAAATTATGTACATTCTCACATTTAGATGAGCTGTTATCAAAGTTAAACTGCCTAGAATTTATCTCTGTTAAATTGAAATCGCCAAGCAGGAGATTAAAGCTACCTTTCTAACAGCTAATTTCAATTCGTGTAAACATTTCACCAATTCACTATTAAGAGCAATCTACCCTCTGCTATTCACTTTTGGTGAGTGATTACCTATTATCTAATTTATTCTTATATTTGAGCAAAAAGCAACTGCATAACTATGATTATGCTGTAAAATTTCATAGTATCTCAGTTTCTAAGTCTGAAAATCTGGAAGTTGTATAAATGTCTGAATACTTTGAATTTTCTACATCATTTGTCTTGAGTTAATCGTTATTATTAAATAAATGTAACTCTTATTTTTGCATTCAATTTAGAAAACACTAACTACACAAACACACAATACACGCAAAAAATAATAATAATAAATAATATGCCCCATGAAATAGACATTAAACAATAGTACCAAAAAGAGAATTGGTATCTTTTTCTCTATATGAAATAAGCAACGCAAAGCTAAATAAAGAACAATACCTAGCCTTCATGACAAATCAAATGAGGAATGAACAAATTGTCTGACATAAATGTCAGCCTTCCCAACAATCTCTATATTACTCTAAAAGAATAATCTTCATAAATAAGATAACTCATATACGTTTTGTCACTTTCTTAACTGACTTTAATATCCACTCATGAGAAGCGTACATAACAAGATGTCTATCTCTACACAACTATTTATTATGTATCCATAGCAACAACTCTTTTTTTTATTTACGATTACAAAAGAATAATCTCTTGATATCTCTATGTATCTTTCTTTTCTTTTCACATAATACTGTTCCACTAATTCGCCTCTGATCGCCTTTTTATAAGCTGGCACAGATTGCCAATACTATATACAACAACATAACAACGTTATCGTTGTAGAATGTCGTCCGAACGGGACTTCTGTAATAGTTTCACTATGAAGGAAAGAACCCTGGGTTGAAGTTCATGAAACACCTACCTTCTGAATAGCTCTCGTATATACTCAATGTTATTTTTAATACAAATATTTTACTCTTCGAATATAATATATTATAACATTACATTTTTTTTCATATTTATTAATATGTCGATTTACAATTATCATCTATGGGCCTATTCAAAATTTAAATCTAACTAATAGTTTCCTTCATGTTCAAACATTAACGAGAAATAAAGATCTTTAAAATATTAAATATTAGTAGGACCAGAAAGCATTAGAACATATAAACATATGAAAAATTAAGAGATTCGATATTCATTATTCATATTCTTTCCAAAGAATAAGTTGCATTTATTTTATATATCTGTCATTACCTTCATACGTTTACGTTAAAATTATGATCTTTTATTCTTGAATATTTATAATATTCATATGAAATTCGCATAGAATAAAAACACGAAAACAAGAGTAGCGTCTTACAATAAAGCTTTTAGATAATTTCTTAGCATGAAACCCAAATTAACATTTCCTCAGTTAATACTATAAAAGGAAATAGCAAGAAAACTATAAGGAACAAATTCAATAATATTTTCAGTTGACTGCCATAAATTAACTTCGTCAATATTCCGTAAATGATTTGCTTTTTACATATTTAACAAGATATTTCATAATTACATACGCTTTCAACGTACATTTTAGTAATAAATCGACTGAAGAACATATTAACCATAGACGTAAGCAAAGGTCAATTTAATACAAATCCATCGGACGCCTTTTTGATAGTTCAAGTTATACGTTCGAAGGGTTCATTTAAGCAACATTGTATAGCACAATCTTGTGTACATTCTTGTCTTTCATAGGATGATACAATATTTTGATTCCTATTTACAGAATTCCTGCCATCTACAAATTGATTTTGTGAAAATCGGCGATAATTATTATTCCTACTGAAATTTCTGTTGCTGTTTCTAAAATTCCTAGCTCCATTTCTGTGATTGGGTTGTGTTTGATTACCGATACGATTATAAGTATTCATTCTATTATTAAAACTAGGCACATTGGAATTATTTTCAGGTTGTACATTTACATTACGAACAGAAGCATATTGTGGCTGATTACGTCCAGAATTACCCTGACCTCTATCTTGTATTCTATTATTCTGTATTGCTGACTGACTTTCATAACTTTGAATAAACATAATTAAATGGTTAAAGTTGATGCATTGTGCCGACATTAACAGTTGTTGTAATCGGAATGGCAATAAGATTCTAATGGAAGCTATAATACGAGATTCCGGATGATCTGGATTTAGTGATCTCAACTCATTATATGTAGATACTACAAATTCCGCAATACTCCTATGCAATTTTGGATTAAAATGTTTTGTTCTCAAGATGACATCTCTATTCGCTGTCATGAAATCATTTTCGTAATTAGATAACAAAGCATTCTTAAAATCAGAATATGTATGAAGACTACCCCTGATAGCCTTGAACCATGTTAAACAGGGTGGTAACAATATATGCGGCAATAATTTTAAATACTGCGACTCATCTACACCTATAAGCTCGCACTCATCCTCAAAATTTTCAAGAAACTCCCTAGCGGGTACATCTTCCGGTATGCCACTGAATTTGGTAAGTGATTTAACTTCACTGAATCGTATGGGTTTACCTGTTATAGTCTTCATATACCTGTTGGAGCTTCGCCGGGATGACTGTCTCACTCTTCTTTCCCTATCGATACTTTCCTCTCCACAACTTGAAGGTTCATTAGCTTCCAACATCGTCCTAGGATGGCGACTAGGTTCACGAGTATTAAATGCAGGACCCATCATGTTCCTATATCCACCATCTTGCGTTGCACTCTCGGAAACACAATTTTCTTTTATAAGATTAACCTCCTCTTGTAATAGCTTGATGTGGGTGTCATGGGCGTTTAATGTTGCCTCTATGAGATCTACAGAGTTTTGAAATTCCGTCACTCTCTGTGATATTCTCTCCATCTTTTCGTCATATTGCTCACATTTGACTACAATATGCTGGTTCATCTGTGAAAGTTGACGTTGAATAGCTTCCCACTTGTTTTCGTTGCATTGATCTAACTGTTCTAGCTTTTCTTCAAAATCCTTCGTTTGTTGGCTTATTTTTCGGTCTAGTTTTTCTTCAAGATTCATAATTTGTTGTGCTATTCCTTCATTTTTTCGAAGCTTCTTTTTCGTCAAGATTCCTAATTTGTTGTGCGATTTCTTCACTTTTTCGAGCTTCTTTTTCGTCAAGATTCCTAATTTGTTGTGCGATTTCTTCACTTTTTCGAGCTTGATCTTGAGTCTTTTCGCCAAGATTCCTAATTTGTTGAGCCATATCTTTTAAAATGTCAGTAAGATTTTCGTTGGGATTAATCTCTAGATGAGTACTCCGTTCTCCAGTTGTATTTCTATCCGTGATACTCATGATAATATTTCGGCGTATCACTTTTCCGCTTCTTAGAGTGGTCACACTAAGGTCACTTATAATGTTGGCCGTTTTTACTGTACTTCAAAACGACAAACTTATTTCCCGGGTTCCGGCACCAATTTTAGAAGAATAATCTTCATAAATAAGATAACTCATATACGTTTTGTCACTTTCTTAACTGAGTTTAATAACCACTCATGAGAAGCGTACATAACAAGATGTCTATCTCTACACACACCTATTTATTATGTATCCATAGCAACAACTCTTTTTTTTTCTAATTTACGATTACAAAAGAATAATCTTTTGATATCTCTATGTATCTTCCTTTTCTTTTCACATAATACTGTTCCACTAATTCGCCTCTGATCGTCTTTTTATAAGCTGGCACAGATCGCCAATACTATATACAACATAACAACGTTATCGTTGTAACTCTCAACTCACAGAACTCTAACATGTCATAGTAATAACTGTTATTAGAATGTATATAGATCTACGTGTAAGATCTACAGTAGAAATCTAACAATTTTTCGATGTCTGACAAAGTAAGCATTCAATGATCACCACCTGATAGGGTTAGTAATCTTATGTTTTCTCCTGTAAAGTTTACGTTTTTCTAGCACGTTGTACCTATTTATTTTTTGGCATAAAACGATTTCTTGCGTCTCTTAATAAATAACAAAAAATAATCCTGCACATTTAAAAAATAGAGGTATTGACTTTTTACACACTGTTAAGAACGCAACCCTATGATTTAACTTAGCATTCAAAGAGAAAATGTAACATGGTGTTTTTATCTTCTGTCTAACTGACACTCTATCTTTAAGAATAAACTGGTTTTTAGCACCTTAACCTTCGTCTGCCAATACCGTCTCGATCAAATTTAGGGTTGCCATTTGTCCCGAATTAGGCTAGCCAACCCAAATTTTAGTAAAATTATCATAGGACTGAATTACGACTGAAAGGGACGCCTTATATGAGGAACACCAAATTATACAAAACAATCACAAAATATGCAACAGTAATACTTAGTAACATTTGACTCACGATGTATTCCTGCGTCTATCGCGATAGAAAAACATATTAACATAGTTCTATTGCTATTGTGTGTGTGTGTGTGTTGTCAGCAGTAAAGTCCCTGGCAGTGTTGTTATTCTTTATTTGTATCGGTTCCGTGATTCATAACTTCTGATCAACTACTAACTGCCAATAAACATATGCTACGAGTTTTTGTTTCGTGAGGTTTATAGTTTAAATGTCCATTCATGAGTATAAGAGTGTATGTGCTCGTATGTACGTGTTTCTTCTTATTACTCGTAATAAATTTTTCCATAAACAAATTTGGGTAAGAGGAATGGGCTTTCTATACGTGTCCTACTGTAGGTCTAGCAGGACTGATAACCCTAATGAATAACAGTTATATATACTGTATACTCACTTATATATATCCTCCTCAGATCTGAAGGTGAATTTTGGTAGCTGGAGTTACCGTTGGCTATGAATTCATTGCTCAACAGTGATGCTAAGAAACCTCCCCAAGTCCTCCTCAGGCTAAGAAACCTCACCTGGGCACCACTTACTTCTAGCAACTATTTAATAAATGTTAGTAATACTTTGTCTTTCAAAAGAAATTAACAAACACATCTATAATTGACAACTTACCCCGACTTGCAAGAGCACGTTTTTCAAGTTGGTGTTCTGCCATCTCGATTACTTGATGTCACCTACAAATATGTTGTTGAAATTTTTCAAGTTGCCTACGACTTTTACAGGGTTAGGTGAGATGCCATTCGACCCTGGGGAGACTTCTTGGCTTCAGTGTTGAGCAATGAATTCATAGCCAATGGTAGCTCCAGCTACCAAAATTTACCTTCAGGTCTAAGGAGGGCATAAACCGATTTACTGACCATGCGTCAACAGCTAAAACGTTCGCCGCATGGCTGGACAGACTTTCATGTATAATTGCGATACCACGATAGGTATTTTATTTCCTGGGAAGCAAGTTTTGTTTTTGGCATGATTGTACAATACTTTTGATAAATTATAAAAAAAAGTAGTATTATCGGGGATAACAAATAGAATATACTGAATATTAACCAAATCGATTTTTCATATCACTATACTAAGAAGAGGTAGGCTTAAGCGCGCTAGGTCTTTCTCGTATGCTGCTGGATTATTGCATGTGCTTTGAATAGTATAGTTGAATAAAAATAATTTTAATAACAATTGCACACTTTTGTTCGCCACTGAACCAGCTGTTTCAGTTGATTTCTTAAATGCAATCTGATCCTATGTTTTCTTTCTATTCTACAAAGTTTTAACACTTTATATGTAGTGCTTCAAATATCGGAATGCATTTCTTTGTCTGCTTTTATTTCGTTTCCATTTTCTACTTTAAATCACAACAGTAACTTTAACAATATCATAACACAACTAACCAAGAAATTGACTTTTGGTGGTAGCTTGTTCTGGCCACCCTGTAAAGTAATGCAAAAAAGAAAAAGAAAAAGAAAAAAGAAAGAAAGAAACATTCATACCTCCCACGCCGACAACTCTTTCAACCAATAACATATATAAACATACGGCAGCGACACCACAAAACAAACGCAAGAACTCGTCAAATTAGTTATACAAGGTTTTTGGAGTATTTTCAATTCAGAATCAATTTAGTATCTTTAGTATATTTTTAAACACTCTCTATTGGAGATTTTTCCTTACAATAAAAATTCCATTTATCTTTGTAAACGGACATATTTCTTTAATAGGTCCTTTCAATTTAATTATAAATATATGATTTTATTTAAAGCATCTTTGCCAATCAATGCGTCCTGGAAGAAAACTTACTATTTCTTTTAGTAATTAAATATCGTTCTCGTCCTTCATGTTGTAGCATGAACTACACATGATAGCATAATTTCCATATGCAACAAATTTTCACTATTTTTATCGTAATTATGGAGTAAATAATTTTATTTGTCATAAAGTTTCACTCTCAGATATGTATTCGCTTTTAAAAGTGTTGTTTGTGTTAAACACCTACCTTATGTTTTTTTTCACTACACACTCACAAACGTTGAATAATTAAAATCGTCTTCTTTTAAAAGACGATATATATATATATACATATATATATATAATGTGTAAGTTATTTCATTATATATATATATATATATATATATATATATATATATATATATATAATTTTCTTCTCACCCCGAAAACAAGGATTATTTACTGAAGGGTGAAAATAAAAGAAAGTGATTTTCTCAAGAATGTGACTGTGACAGTGACAAATTTGTTCACTTTTCTTAAATGTATATTTCATTAACAACCCTATGGTATAAGTAGTTTCTGCGGAAAAAATACTGAATGAGTTGAGTTGAGTGGTATTTTATAATTGCAGGTTAGTCTATTTTTTGGGGTGATTTTCTCTTTAAAGGACTCAGGCAATTTTGTTTATTTTTTAGAAATAAATATATGATTAAGGTACCTATGATATAGTATAAATCATCTTTTATTATAAAATTCACAAGTAGTAGTTTACTCTTTTGGATGAGTTGTTTCTGGACAATTCGCTCGTAAACTGTTCATTGATATGGTCACGTTTCATAAGTAAATAAATCATCAATTCTTTAGTACAGCATAAATCATTCTGCAAGAAAAAAAGTACAAACACAATTGGTTGTTTACACCAGGCATAAGCTTACAACGATACGTGTATTTTTACTTGTATTTTATACTTTTATTTCAACATCTTTGGGCAGAATGTACTTTCAATTGATACACAAGCTATTTAGGAAAAGGAAGAAAAAATATATAAAAACGATATATATAAAAATTGTTATTGCTTTGTTGTTGATATACGTTGCTATTTTGTGTTAAAAATAGAGATTCGTTGTCATAGCCACAAAGTATCAATATATAATTCTAGAACCATCTTATAAAAAGCTACAAGCATAATCTTTGAGGTGTGTATTTATTTTAGTAATTATGTGCCATAATAAAAAGGAAAAATATTAAATGAAATATAAAATGTGTTACGGTGGTTTTAGTAGCCTAGTTTAGACATAAATATAAACTGAGGACATTTTGTGTATGTGTCGTCATATAATTTGGTAGTTTGCCGCCAGGAACCTTAGGAGATTCGGACGAAGTTTAGTAGACAATCTCCTGTGCAGATTGACTTTAAGGCTACATAATAATTTCGATAAAAGAAATATCAAGACGGAGTATACTTTATTTCGGAGTTGCACGAAAATTTTCAGGAATGTCAAAATGAGTCGTCCTGATATTGGTAATACATCTGAAAAAGATGGCAACAGGGAAATGAGCTTTTCTGACGGGTCCGATCTCATTAAACAACACATGGAACGAATCAATCAACTTGAGGGGAAATTAAAGTAAGATTTTGGTGATCGAATGGATCAACAAACGAGTAAAATCGATAATCAGATAGCACAATTAAAGCAAGATTTTGCTGAACAAATGAACCAACAGATGGAACAATTGAAGTAGGATTTTAGTGATTGCATGAATCAACAAATGGAACAAATGAAACAACTTGATAATAAAATCAAACAAACGAATATAGGACTTGAACAAAGTGACATTAAAATGGAACGAATTATAAGTAGATTCACCGAAGTTCAAAATTCTACAAAAGTTGCGTTATCAGCTACCGAAGAAATGTCATCACATGTTAGCATGTGAGCTCCAAGTGAACCTGAGCCTTCCATAGAAACAACAGAAAATGTAGATCCTGAGTTTACATTGGTGAAATTTTCCGAGTGTTCGCAAAAACATACTGCTGTATTGGTTGGGTCAGATTATCCTAACTTTTGTCTTCATTCGAATGTTTTTATTGTCTTACTGATGCTGCGTGTAACGAAGATTTTAGTATGCATCAATATGCGAAAAGTTTTATCTTCTTCGTCTAGTGAATGTTATTGACTGCTCGTATTCACGGTATATTCAACATGATATTAATCATGGAGATGAAGTAATTGTAATGGAACTGTTTAATGATATGTAAACGACAATGGTTCATGTAGCAGAAAGGAAGTTGATCTTAGTATTCGTGAAATTCACAAAGAAAACGTGTGTTCCAACCAATGTTTATAGCGATTGGTCGATCCAAAATCTTTGAGTTTTTACGTCCCACGATTATGCAGGTTAGGCTAAAGGAGACGGTGATTATGAGAAATGAATGAACTGGGGGAATGAAGAAAGTGGGAGGAAACGGGAGAACACCGAGAAAACCCACGCACACGGTGTTTATCCACCACAAAGTTCACTTGGCGAGGGCTGGGATCGAACCCGGAACCCCAAGATTGGTCGATTGAGTTGAATCTGTTGAAAAGCTCACTGTATGAAAAGACCAAGATTATAATAGTGAACAATCCGATTATGCTTTTACAGAACGTGATACAGTGCGTTGATTTCAATCATCTAAGTATGACATTGCAAAATTTTGAAAATCCATCAATGGTGCAATACAGTACTAACCTGAACCAAAATAACTTTAATCGAAACCAAATTCGAAAAATCCATGTGAGATTAAAGCGCGATTCCAATGTAAAAAGTAATGCTAAATTCACGTGTATCGGTAATGTAACCGAACCTAATTACATATAAAATAAAAACCGTGGTAGGACAAATTACCTTTATATTGTGGAAAGAATAAGTACAGATCTGTAGATCTGTTAGGAGACACGACATCTCGCCACCAGTAAAACGAATGAGAACTGAACCTAATTTTACCGGTAAGATAACCGATCCTAATCTTAGTAGTAACAGTAATAGTAATCGAGTAACCGAATCTAATCCTAGTGGTAATAACAATAGCAATGGCATTACACTTAGAAAGCACGTAATCATTAGATCTAATTTTCATCGAAGTGAATTTCGTAGAAATTACATCGATAGCGCAAATTCTCGAAGTAAGAAACTAAGAGCTGTATAGGTAAATAACACGCAAGACTGTGTTCCGGTTTACGACTTTAAATGCAACTTGAATGAATTCGTTGGTCATGTAACTTAAGCTAATGTTGTGGCGTCCGAAAGAATATATTCAATTGATTCTTGTTTCATTTCACTATAAATATCGTTATGATTTTGTTTGTTATTCGTACCTTATTTGAATTCTATGAAGATAATTCAATGAATCAACAAGTGGAACAATTCGTACATTTATGATCATGATAAGAACTTCTTTCGTTCAAACTGTAACTTTTTTTTTTTTTTTTTGTGAACTGCATTTTTGGCATGTTCTTCAAAGTATACTAAGAGTAAATGGATGCAAATAGTTAAAACGTTTGTTCCTTCTGAGACTGTGACTGAAGTTAACATGGACAATACATAATCTGTGAGCTCATTCTTGATATGGTAGTCTCTTTAGTTGTGTTACTTGTGTTGATTTTTGTTGTCATGTTAATTATTGTATTATGTTTTAAATATTGTCAATATTTTCATTTTAATTTATATTTTGTTGAATATATCCTATATTTCGTCCTTCCTTATGTATAACGGTAATTATGTAAATGTCGATTTCTGTTCGCGATCTTCATAATTCTGCCTGTTAAATTGAGATAAATTATATTAAATTACATCTTATGTTATGTATCAATGGCCACTAAAGGATCTGAAAATTGAACAACTGTTATTCCGTACTCCGAATGTACCTTATGTTCAACGTTGATATATATATATATATATATATATATATATATATATATATATATATATATATATATATATATATATTTAAAGAGAAATTAATTAAGATATTAGACTAAAATATAAAAATAATATTGTTGTATGTGAGATATAGTGATGTGAATTATAATTATATACAAGGGTCATTTGGAAAGTTCAATACTTCGTATGTAATAGTTAACGGCCCAGGATTTCCCTTTTTTTTCAATAAATAAATAAGTAAATAAAATAAAATAAAAAGGTCCATTTGTTCAAGGTGTATTTTTACTTGTATTTTATACTTGTATTTCAACATCTTTAGGCAGAATGTACTTTCAATTGATACACAAGCTATTTAAGAAAAGGAAGAAGATATATATATATATATATAAATTGCAATTGCTTTCCTGTTGATATACGTTGCTCTTTTGTGTTAAAATAGAGATTCGTTGTCATAGCAACAAAGTATCAATATACATATATAATTCCAGAACCATCTTATAAAAAAGGCTGCAAGCATAATCTTTGAGGTGTGTATTTATTTTAGTAATTATGTACCATAATAAAAAGGGAATATATTAAATCACCGCCTCCTCGATTAACTTACCTGCCTGTTCATTCTTTTCAAAAAGCATTGCCTCCCGCGTGAACGCTTATTTTCTAATTTCGACGCTAGAGTGCAGCACGTACTGCCCATTTTCTGTGAGTAAATCCTTATGGTTTCCATAGGAATGACCACACTTTTCCAATAGTTTAGAAAAGAAAATGGTCTTATATTGTTGGGTATCATTCTGCAAAGCAAGAAAAGGCAAGTTGGAATACAATGGAGTGTTATTTCATGAAATACCATCCGATAACGAACTATGTAAGAAAATTAATAGGGGTATACATGAGGGATACTAGATTTTCCGTTTTTTCCTCAAGCCTTTGGCAGTTGCATATACTAAACTCTCTAAGTCAATAAACCAACTGTATACTCCACATTTGATGAGTTCAACAATGGGGTATATTGACGAGGAGTTATAAAATGAAAAAGATCTCCAGTATTAGACTTCCAAACTATACTATGTATAAGTGTTGGCAGTCTTGTAGAACGGCTATGTCCTTCGGTTGACAGGTATCAGAGCAAAAACGGCAAGAGCTATCGACATGCAGTTTTCGGGGATCGATTCAGTGTCCCAAGAATATTTTCCATCTCCTTGGACTACCTTCTACTTAAGCCGGAAGTGGTTGGAATCGACCACTTCCGGTTTCAACAGTAAAGCTTATAACTCAAAACGGTGATAGATAGCCACAAACTGCTTTCGGAAATTGATTCATGGTCTCAGGGAAATAACCCATCTGCACCCCTATATCTTAGTAAAACTGGAAGTTGAAGAAATTCAGTACTACGTCCAGTTTCAATGTGGATTTTCATATAGCAAAACTGGTAAGAGATTTTGCGAAAGGTTTCTCAGTAATCGATTCAGTCCCTGTCTTCAATATAGTAATCAATTTGCATAGCTTCGAAGTCTACTGTAGTTTCACTGTCTGAAACGATACTCCTTGTATATTTTGGATATTGTTGCTCTCGAGACAAGATTTTAGCTACTTCATCTGAAGAAGCTGTTGCTATATTGTGAGACAGCTTTGTCATCTTGTTTCTCATAGACAGTTGCTGTTTCGTATCCTGGGCAACACTAATTTTAATCTTAAAACAATGTACAATTTGGCTTAGAGTAAAAACAATGTATATAACATGTTGTGGTGTGATTTGCGATAGCCCAAAGTCTGGAAAGTGTATTAGAAAAGGTACAATTCTTTGTGTTTCACATTTGTATTAGTAATGACTCGTGTTGGGGTTTAAACTTCCCTATATAGAGTGGCCCAAAAGTAGGTGTATTTATTCTTAATGTCTTTGTACTTATATCTTAAGCTCGGAACAGACGAAACAAATGAACGTATAAGCTAGAATGATATACCTGATCGATGCAGGGGTGTAGGCGTATACTTACTTTTGAGCCACCCTGTATAATTACAATTATAGTTAATGGCGCCGATTTCTCAGTAAATTTGGGAGGGGGCATTCAGATGCAGAAGACATATATGAGGATTTTAAGACAAATTGCATTCAAATTATACCAAATATCGCATATTCATAAGTACAATGCGGGGAGCCGGGGCCCCTGCCCCCAGGATCGGCACCCTTGCTTATAGCATCAGAGTTCCTTCACACGAGAACATAAAATTATATATATTCTATTTAGGCCAATATATGATTGTGCGTATTCTTTCATTTTTGTGCCTCAGCCGTAACATCAACAAATGTGTTTCTATTTGGATATTTTTTTTTGTACTTCTTCAATGACTACCGCATATTATATCCTTTATGCAAACCATTTAGATTTCTTTACATTCTTTCTATTAACATGTATTGTATACGTACAAATGTCAAACTGCAACGCTACAGGATTGACTGTCAAACGGTAGGATGCCATGGTAGGACCTGCCATCTAGTGGCGAATTTGTGATGAAAGATACACGCATTTTTTGGCTGATTGAGCAGGCAGCTAAGAGGGAGCGGACGGATGTGGATGTAGAAGGCAGTGTATTAAATGAAATATAAAATGTGTTACGCTGGTTTTAGTAGCCTAGTTTAGATATAAACATAACTGAGGATCTTTATATAAGTGTAGTCTTCTAAAATTTTGGTGGTCCTCGCCGCAGGATTGTCGTTATAAGCTGACCCACCGGGACATGTTCCGGTGCACCCTTCGAAACATCACTTTATAAAAAAAAAAGTTCATATTCTTGTTTTAAAAAAATTGATAAATTCTTACATTTGCTATTGGTAAAGAACTTGTGATAACTACAGTGTGCTCTTTACATAAGGCGCCCTTGCGAAACCACATCAAAGATAAAGAGCTTCATTTTTTAAAGGTAAGTAAAAGATTGTACAGAAAATAGCAGTAACAATATTAACAAAGAAAAAGATTTTACACACATGTTACACATGTTACAAAAAATCGGTCAACACAATAATACAAAATTGCATGAAATATTATTTTGATGCACACATTCGTTGGAAAGTGTTTATATCTTCTTCTTTTCCCAGGTATGTTTCGTGTACTCCCAGTATACTATCAGTATACATACAGCTGCGGCCTTAAGATAAGTATCAGGTTGCTATATCAGGTAAGCTTAGGTCAGATTATGTCCTACAGGTAAGTATAATGATTTGAGATTAAGGTTAAATTTCTTAGATAAATATATCGGCTTAGACAGGTTAAGCCCCTCAGGTAAGTATACTTCCTTCTAACTATAGATTAGGATTAGATTTGTTATTGATGTAGGAAACAGCAAATCAAGGCATACATCATGGACGTAATCAGAAGAGGTATATTTCAGAATAGAGTATGCCTTTGCATGTCGACTTAACTTCAAAGTTAATACTATACGTGCTTTTATATACATTACTCTATCTACATTTCATCACTTTAATTCGTAGTCGCTTATTCTGCATCATCATCTATTTTTTAAGATATTGTGTTTATATTTATTTATTAGGTCTATACCCTCAATATATCACAATTACTGGTAAGTAGCATACTGCTTATTCGTAACCTCAAAATAGAACGTTGTAACCATATATTTCTTTACTTTATAGGTAAGCTGACGTGCGTGCTACTATCCATAAGCAGTGTTCGTAGTTTGAGGGAAATTTCCCTAATCTAGGAAAATTTTATAGGTAAATTTAGGAAGAAGGGAAAAGGGAATTTTTCCATAAAACTTGAAAATCCAGGGAAATTCTCTAGCTGACTGATTGACCAATATGAATGCCTAAATTTTTCTTTCTTCTTCAGAGAGATAAGCACCAACACAACAGCAATAGTTTATGTTTGTGTGTGCATGTGTGTGACTGTTCAAAGTAGAATAATTTGCATCCTTTGTTGGTTGAATGTATTTGTAATATTATGTTAAAAAAGAGTGAAAGAGAAAGTAAAAATAAAAGCATAATGAAAATGAATAAAACAAACGTGGGTGGCACTTCCTTTAATATAACTAAATTGATCTTATTATTTAGCTTCTGTCATACGAATTGGAGACACAACATATTCGGGAAAATTTGATAAGGAAAGGGAATTTTTAGTGGCAGTCGAGGGAAATTTTCATAACGAACCTATGAACACTGTACATCAATTGCTTGCTTACATAGAGGCTCTCGATTCAGCCTTTCTGCTTTCATTTTTTTCATAGTACTTTGAGGTCGGTGACGTTACGTGGAGGTATTGCCAAAGATGTTATAAAATAGAGGATCTGCCCACATTACAAAATCATAAAACAATACTTTGCAGCCATACGTATCCTATGATTAGTGATTTTGTTACCTGTGAAAGGTTATTCCGGGTAATTTCTTCTCACTCCTATTTGTACACCCATACGTGCAACATATAAACATTGTATAATATAAATCTGGAGCAACGACTTAAATAAAAATAAACAACAGACACACTACATGTGAAGATCGCAATGTTTTGAGCTAACATGTATGGCGATCATTCATTTATCTAAGAGGATGAATATACCTATGGGCAGATCTTTTATTTTGTAACGTCCTTGGGTATCACGAGGTATCGTTCAAGAGAACAAAGTAGATATCCCCGCGTATAGAAGGTCGAGTCAGCGAAATTTGATCTTGTTTTCCTAGAATTCGATATCATTTCCTGGAATTGGGAGGCAAGTTTCGACAAGCCTTTAGTTGCTATGTTCACATCCTTTTACGGCTAGTACAGAAGTTCGTGGGAAAATGTTTGTTTATGAGAACAGTCTGTTGTTATGGTGATAGTCTTGGATGGCTTCATCGTCTTCGATGGTCATACTCTTGGACGGATCAGAGTCCTATCAGTTATCATAATCGAAGCTTCCCAATTGATTGATTGATTTTTGCTTTTCGTTATGTATTGAATAGCTAGATGCTCTTGGCCTTCATAGTCTTGGATGCTCATACTGTTGGACGGATCACAGTCCTATCAGTTATCATGATCGAAGCTTCCCAATTGATTGATTTTTTTTTTTTTTTTTGCTTTTCGTTATGTATTGAATAGCTAAATGCTCTTGGACGGATGAGAGTTCTATTAGTTATCATGATCGAAGCTTCCCAATTGATTGATTGATTTTTGTCTTTTCGTTATGGATTTGAACCCCCCAAACCCCTCCACTCCCTCCTGCGAAGAACGTAAGCGAACGATGTTACTATGCTCATACTCTTGGACGGCTATCGGATCTTGATGAGAGTCCTTTCAGTTATCACGTTCGAAGCTTCCCAATTGATTGAATATCAAGTTCGAAGCTTCCCAATTGATTGATTGGTCTTCGTCTTTCCCGATTCGTTTCTCCTGGGAAATCGAAGAGCATACTTAATGTCTTAAAATATTCAATGTTTTCTCATCGAGAATCGAACCTGAACACTAAATATGTTTTCATTTTGAACGCTCTCTCATTGAAATTGAACGCAAGATCAGTACTTCACGATTTAGAGTTGAATTAATTCTTGCATGAAAAAAAAAGAAAAAAAAGAATTTCATGTATTGATTTTAGCGTAGCATATGATATGTACATTGTTCGAAGCTCTTCATTTCGAAGCACTATAATGCTTTCAAGTGTTCAATGCTCCCTTTCTCTCTCTTTCTCTCTCTCTCTATCATCGAGAATCGAACCCGGACCAAAGTGGTATTAAAACATAAATAACAACCATAAAAATAAATTTAAAAAATGCAGCATCACATTATTATTATTTTGGGAGTGAAAGTGAAGTAGACAACTAACCTTGATTGTAGCTTCGCTAACTTATGAAATAAAGACTGTACACAAAATTCTACTTTGGTAGGGAGCTGGGATCGAATTTGGTACTTCATGATTTTAAAGTTGAACTAGTCCTTGCATGAAAAAAAAAAGAATTTCACTTCGTTTTCACGACAGAAAGGATCGAATTAATTTCATGCCTTAAAATGTGTAATGTTTTCTCATCGAGGATCGAACCAGCAGGACACGGGAATCAAACGCAAGACATGTACTTCACGACCATTGAGTTTTGAATTAATCCTTGCATGAAAAAAAAAGAATTTCACGTATATAGCACATCGTTTCACGACAGAAAGGAACGAAATAATTTATTGTCTTGAAATATTTAATGCTCTTTTCACTAAGAATCGAACCAGAACCCTAAATATGCTTTTATTTTGAAAGTTCTCTCATCGGAATCGAACGCGAGACTTCACGATTTAGAGTTGAATTAATCCTCGCATGAAAAAAAAAAAGAATTTCATGGAGTAATCCAACTTGAGGTGAACACTCTATCACTGAATGTCAGTGCCTCGCATATAGATTAGATTTTATTTTTTTAAAAACACTTTTCGTCTTCTTTTTTTCTAGTCGTCTTGTATTGGGTAGCTAGATTCCCCCCTCAGCACCCCAGACCCATCTTGTAATGCTAAGAATAGAAGTTCCCAGAGTTTCTGCGAAGAGTTTGAGGAGTTTCTTACGAAACGTCTGGAAAATTTTCGTCTGGAACCTTCTCAGGAAATTGAGTTGATAAGACGATTGCTGCAGTTCACGGATGTTTTTAAAACGCATTGGTAGCGGAAGCTTCTCATAGCATATCATAATGTTTTAAAAACGTAGGATGAAAAGATTTGTATGCTCAAATCAGCAGGGTTGATTGTATTGCATGTGAAAAGTATTATATGGATATTCACATGATGATGTCTGTTATGACAAGTAATTAAAATCAGTTAAGTTGAAGCCGTGATGAGATTTGTGTTATAACATATTCCCATAGCACAAAAGATTACGCCCCACGAAATGTCTGTAGGTTATGAACTATTTGCTTTATCTAATTTGGTCTTGGGATTCTCACGAATTCACTTGTAAGTGTTCATGGGAATAGAATTTGTTTGCAGACTGTTCTTTGATCGAATAGACCTTAGTTGCTCAGGGAAATATTGCATTGCGTGATTTGTGAATATCGTATTTTCAAACGTATACAGCATTTGAGATTACATGTATGTTTGTTGTCGTCTTCACATACGAACATACTCACGTGCGACTGAAGATAGTGTAATCTGAATGCGAAAACGCTGAGTTATGTGTAATGTAAAATAAGTTTTTTAATAGATAAGATTTACTAAAGATGATATTTTGATACACCTATCGAACAATGTGTGTGTGAATTAGGAAATGAAACTTTGTTTCAGATGTGAAACTGAATAAGGATATTAAATATAGCAGGGGAGAGGTGGGAAGATTTTATTCGCTTGGAAAAGCTCATATGTTTCTTGAAAACAGTTATCGTAATAAACTTGCTTTATTTTTGACTTCAGATATAAGTGATCGTATTGCTTTGCGATTGCGTTTACCTTTAATGTATATATGGGATTTATGAATTTTTTGTTCGTGTGTTTGTGAGAAATCCTATTTTCGCTGAGTACATTTAATCACGGTGATAACAGTTTATTCTTGTTGATGTAATTGAATATATTTGTTCTTCGATTAGGACATTTCCTGAAGAATGTAGAGACGAAAGACATGAAATTCTGATTAGGGCTTGTGAAATTTCGTAAGTCCCCTTTCTCAGATAGGTGAGTGCTTCGTCATGTCGCTGCGGTGTAAGTATACATTAAATCATTATTTTTAAAAAGAAAGAAGAAACGGTTGTATTGAAATGTAATATTTGAAATGTTTAAATTTCGTGTGACGTTTTTATTTGACGTCAAACGAATGTAGGATAAAACCATTGAACAGAGTGAAGTGTGTGAAGTAGACTTTTACGAATTGTGTTGTGCTCATCTGTGTATTAGAAGAGATTGTCAGCGTACTTAAGCTCTACGTTCTAGTAAGATAAAACATAGTTGCTATTCTCTCGAATAAAACCATTGAACAGAGTGAAGTGTGTGAAGTAGACTTTTACGAATTGTGTTTTGCTCATCTGCGTATTAGAAGAGATTGTCAGCATACTGAAGCTCTACGTTCTAGTAAGTTAAAACATAGTTGCTATTCTCTCTTTCTTTCTCTTTTAATTATCTCTAAGGTGCTACCTAATTTCTATAGATGGTGATTATTTGAATTTATTATACGTATTATCATTTAACGTTGTAATTTTTCATTTGAATTAGCTTTTCTTGTCTGTCTTAAAATATAATTTGAAATGTAGTCCCTCTTACATAAGCATTCAGTTCATTTTCCTATACTACAGGCTGATGGAACTCCAGCTACTTTGTTTACACAATCTAAGTATTACCAAGGGAATTATGGTGTCTTATGTTCCTTTAAAGAGTATGTACCATCATATTCAGAAAAGAAAGATAATGAAATTAGAAATTTGTACACGCAAACCCGTTATCAGCGATGGTTTTTGATTTATATTACCCCTGTTAGCATTGACTTTGAGGAAATGCTAGAGTTAGGAGGACATAGATATTTTTTATTCGTAGTGTCATCACTTATCAAAACTTGATGGTCATTACGTGATGCAACTTTATTTTCGCATTAAAGGTTCATCTGAAAATTTTCAGATTTGTGCAATTTATCAAGGTGTGGGTAATCAGATACAGTTACAGGAATGATTAGTCAGATATAAGTGTAGGTACATCTTTAATAGTGTAATTCAAATTGCGGACCTATTGTCAACATGTGAAGAAATGTGTAAGAATGCATCATGCATTATATCACAGAATACTACACTGATAGACCTATCCGCTTTCGCAGATGTTTGTCTTAAAAGCAATACATCTTCGCGGGTAATCACTTAGCGTACGGACAGCTAGGAAAAAGTATTCTTCAGTTGAGAAAATTTCTTTTCCTATTACAGTACCAATTTGGCAAGCTATCAAATTATGACTATTCTAAAGATAACGTGGCAAGAAAAACAGATTAATTCATTTGTTCCCGAATTAATGCGAAAAAGAAAATTTGTCAACTATAGAATGCTTTCTTTTTCGTTTGACTCAGATTTTTGTCTCATATATCGTCGGAGATATTCTGATTCTTTTAGAATAGAATGCAATTTAATATAATATTTCCTTGGATATAGTGTTTAGCATTGAGTTATTCAGGTTTATTATTTAGTTTACTATTACGTTATTATATGTAGGAACTTATTTTCTTGTCCTTTAACACTACTTGCTGAAAACAATACATATTCGCGTCAAATCACTTAGAGCACGTACTTTCTGTGTAGGAAACTTGAGTTCGACTCTTGATGGATTCCAAGATAATCTGTAGATTCATGTTTCGTATAGCCTCGAGATATTCTGATTCTTGTAGAATAGAATGAATTTTAAATGTAATACTTGTTCTTTGACACTACTTGCTGAAAGCAATACATATTCGCGTCAAATCACTTAGCGCGGGTACTTTCTGTGTAGGAAACTTGAGTTCGACTCTTGACGAATTCCAAGATAATCTGTAGATTCATGTTTCGTATAGCATCGAGATATTCTGATTATTGTAGAATAGAATGAATTTTAAATGTAATATTTACCTGAATATAGTGATTAGCATTGTATTATATATTCGATAGCTAGTTATTTTAGTTACTATTACTGTTAGTATATGTAGGGCTTTATTTCTTGCTCTTTAACATTACGGAAAGAAATCATTTTATAAGTATAGTATTTATATAGTTTAATGGTAGTGATTTTGATTATTATTTCAGTTCTTTTCGAATTTCGATGATAGATAATGTAGTACGAATTCCACGTTAGGCTGTAGATTTACATCTTATATAATCAAACCGAGTCCTTCTAGACTAAGTTTTTCAAAGAATTGATAATGAATGGGGAATTTAATCAACTCTAATGTGGTATCTAATTGCTATATATAGTAATTATTTAAATTCTTATACGTATTATCATTTGAATTACGTTTTTCTTGTTTGTTTTAAAATAGAATTTGAAATGAAGTTCTTCGTACATAACTATTCAGTTCATTTTTCTAAACTACAAACGGATGGAATTCCAGCTACTTTGTTTACGGTAATTGGGATTTTCAAAGAATTGATTATGAATGGGGAATTTAATCAACTCTAATGTGGTATCTAATTGCTATAGATAGTGATTATTTAAATTCTTATACGTATTATCATTTGAATTAAGTTTTTCTTGTTTGTTTTAAAAAGAATTTGAAATGAAGTTCTTCGTACATAACTATTCAGTTCATTTTTCTAAACTACAAACGGATGGAATTCCAGCTACTTTGTTTACGGTAATTGGGATTTTCAAAGAATTGATAATGAATGGGGAATTTAATTGCTATAGATAGTGATTATTTAAATTCTTATACGTATTATCATTTGAATTAAGTTTTTCTTGTTTGTTTTAAAATAGAATTTGAAATGAAGTTCTTCGTACATAAATATTCAGTTCATTTTTCTAAACTACAAACGGATGGAATTCCAGCTACTTTGTTTACGGGAATTGGGAGAAGTCATATAAATTAGTATGTAGAGTTTTTTCAATTATGGATACTAAGTTAGGTTAAAATGAACGAAGAGCGGGACTTGGAATATTTTGGGTTTTACTTAGTGTTGATGATAAAAACCTCATTTAGGGCGGGTGGTTTGGAAAAAAAAAAGCTTTTAAATGTTTTAAGCGCACCGGGAGTTGAATGAAAGACCGCATACACTAAAGGCAATAGCGCTACATGGTGTCGAAAATAGAGGAAGGAAGATGTTGCAGGCTAAAATACTTTAATTGTAATAATAATAGTAATAATAATATAATTGAAATTGCCCTAATTTTTATAAAGAAGGGAATCCACAATTTGTTTACGGCATAAAGTGGGTTGTCATACATGTGTTACGTTTATTTATCATTTAGAAATATCAGTAAATTTACAGAGAAGGTAGCAACATATTAAAATAAACAAATAAGGTTAGAAAACAGTAGTATTTTTACGTAATGCGTTTATGGCGCTTTTGACCGACCTCGAGGAGTTGTGCATGGTTGATAAAAAGCAGCTATTAAACAAAAGCTTTATTCAGTAGACCTAAAGGAAAACAATAAGATTATATATGTAAGGACAAGTTGATAGAAAGGTATAGACGGTAAATGGATGCAGTAATCAGTAATGTATGTAACATAGTACGGACCGTAAAACGAACTATGAAGTGGGGGCAGACGTAAAATTAAAATGACCACAGGGAATCAAACCCTGGTGTTAGAAAGTATTACATACACTTGCAATATTTAATGAAACGGTCTTTTGCTTAAAACTATTGCTTATTTATTAGAGGAATACAATTAGTAATAATAAGAGAAAAAGGAGAAGTTAACTTTGATTTTTCATGCTAAGTAAATATAGTTGTAGCATTTTGTTCAACAGCAAAGCTATACGAGTGAAAATTACTGTAGTATTTAAAGAGAAAACATATGTATATTATCAGTATAAGATAGGTGTACTTTTAAAGTTTAATTTATATTTTGTGATAATAAAATTGGTATCTTTTTATTTCAGGAAAAAGATGATGGCAAGCCCATGCACTAGTGCATTTACCGTTGAAGACTATTGTGAAGAAAAAATAAGAAAAAGGGGACAAAAAACGGCTTATTTTCTTTCATACGCGTGCCCAAATAATAAAAGGAAGCAAAAGTGGCACACATGTACTATATGTATTAATTACACATTAATAAAACTTTATCAAGAAGAAAAAAAGAGAGAAAGTAATGAAAAATTAATTTGTGGGTTAAAATGGGACTTACAAGTAGACCTCACCACTTCGCCGTTGCGTTAGCAAAAGGAAACAACTACTGTCCTAGAGTAGGGTTGAATATAAGATATTGACAAAAATTTTAGCTGCTAATGAGCACTAGAAATATGGGAAAACGAAATAGAAACATGAATGTGGGAAAGCCATCTACAATATAATTTGATAGTCGCAAGACCGATATTTTTTCGAAATATATAGAAGAACAATAGTTATGACTTCAACTATGTAAATCGAGTTAGGAGGGATGTTTTTATGCCATTCCAGTTCATGGCCGCCATCTTGAAATCCGCCATCTTGGATCAACGTCAACTTTTTCAAATTGAAAGAGAGCCATGTGAGGTATCAAACAACAATGATTTTTTCCACCCAATCTCATACACTAATTAGTTTGTCCATATCTAGAACGGTTTACAACTTACAGTTCTTTGAATGTTGAAAAATTAGTTGTTTGTAGCAGATAACAGATAACTACAGTGGCAATGGACATAGCTCCAGAGATAGCATTCTTACTGGACAAAATTACGGCAATTCAAGAAATGCAAGCCTTCAGCATTCATAAAACAGTCAATACAGAATTTTGCAGAGTACCATGAGCACCTAATAAAAAATGAAGCGTCACAAATATCACAAAAGTTAATGCCGGAAATATTGAAAGCGTGCTTCTTCTGCACTTCGAACCATTCGATCGGTTCATCAATATATACTGATTTACAAAATGCTTATTGAATCATTCTTGTGAAGCGAGGAGACTGAAATTGATTGTACACAAGGGAATGCAGAGTGACAATAGTATCTCTGTCATGCAGTTTTGAATGGAAATGTTAGTCCTTTATTGCATAATCACATATAGTACACCAATGTTTTGTATTGTCTAAAAAAATACATTGAAAGGTTGAAATATGCCGGTGGTACCTTTTGGAATTTGTCACACTTCCACTGATTTCCCAGGTGGAGCTATTGTACTTCGCACCTCTTCATTATTAAATAATTCTCAGGTATCCAGCATAAGTGAATTCCTGCTCCCTGTATTCGACCAATAGCAATTCACATATCATTCCGCTTCCACGCTAGCTTCTTGATTGTTTATCTCATGATGTGCCTCTTCTAGCACTTGTCTCCTTACAAAGAGTTTGTCGCTGTAGAATGGTACATGATGCACGTAAGCTTCTACCTTATACCGTAGCTGCTACGACCAGGAATGCCATTGGCAACCAATATTGCTATTTTCTTCATCGTGCTGCCCCAACTGCTTATAGTTTCAGTTTGAATCTACAAACGCACACACGAAGTGGCGAGGTCAGAACCATTTTATGAATGCTGAGGACTTTCATTTCTTGCATTGCCGTAATTTTGTTCTGTAAGAATGCTTTTTCTGGAGCTATGTTCATTGCCACTGTAGTTATCTGTTATCTGCTACAAACAACGAACTTTTCACCATTGAAAGAACTGTAAGTCGTAAACCGTTCTAGATATAGACAAACTAATTAGTGTATGAGATTGGGTGGAAAAAATCATTGTTGTTTGATACCTCACATGGCCCTCTTTCCATTTGAAAAAATTGACGTTGATCCAATATGGCGGATTTCAAGATGGCGGCCATGATCTGGAACGCAATAAAAACATCCCTCCTAACTCGATTTACATAGATGAAGTCATAACTATTGTTCCTCCATGTTTTTCGAAAAAATATCGGTCTTGCAACTATCAAATTATATTATAGATGGCTTTCCCACACTCATGTTTCTATTTCGTTTTCCCATATTTCTAATGCTCATTAGCAGCTAAAATTTTTGTCAATATCTTATATTCAACCCCACTCTAGGACAATAGTTGTTTTCTTTTGCTAACGCAACGGCGAAGTGGTGAGGTCTACTTGTTAAAGGGAAGTGCATAAATGAAGTAATAGAAGAAAAAGAAGAGGAAGAAAGCAACAAAAGAAGAAAAACAGAAGAAAAAGAAATGGTTGAGGGAGAGGTAATTTTTGGCCTCCCATAAAAAAAGAAAAAAACTTGTAAAAAGATGTATATAGACAAATAATAATAATAAAAAAAGAAAAAAAAGAAAGATAGTAGAAAATGGCTTTGGTTATAATTTAGTGTTTTATTTTATAATTATTCCTTGACCTATCGATTAGTATTGGATATTTGTTGCTGACCGTAAAAATTTTTTCTTGTTGTGTTTGACAATGGTTTCTAATTTTTAACTTTAAAGGTGTTTATGATTTTCAAAACAAATTTGAAGGGTAACCCATAGCGATAATTTTTCCCTCTTTGTGACTGTTTGCTCGTTGTTTTTTAAAAAGACAACTATAAGGCTGTGGCAATGGATTTTGCAGCACTTAAGATATTGTATTGAACTGTTTTAGGAAAATGAAAAGTAAAATAATTAACTAAATTTGGGCGTTCTAGGAAACATCTGGTTTAACTTGAATATTTCTTTTAGGCGACTGCATACTTTTAAAATAAAGGACATTTACCTGATTTTCTCCAAGAGTTGTGGGTTTGAAACGAATTTGACAATGGTTTTACATTAAAAGTATTCTAATCTTATTATTACTTTTAAATATAACCTATAAGAATTGTGTTGTTAGGTTTTTCTAATATATTATTTTTACTAAAATAGTATCTTAGCAAAATTTCTAACATAGTTTCACTGTAATTTTAACAGGACTTCAATGTAATTTTTAACATGGTTTCACTGTAATTTTTATCAGGATTTCAGTGTAATTTTTAACAGGGTTTCACTATAATTTTAAAGATTCATGGAAATGAATGATAAAGAATAATTCAAAGCAAATGAATGATGATCATGGGATTGAAAAATCAGTGAAACTTTGTTACTTGTGAGTAAATTACTTTAAATTATTTTGTTCTTTATAAAAGAATGGCTGAATCTATTCATCTGAATAAATTTTGCTGTAAAGAAGAATGAGGAATTCTGAAACAAACTAGAATCTTTTATTGATAAAATTTTAAATTTTTAAAATCTCAACAATAGCTTGAGAAGCTTTCACAGGTTGCGCAAATGTATATTACAGATAAACAGTTTGGATGAGATGAGTACTAGTTAGGATTTAGATTACGTCTATTTAGCCTGTTACGTTTGAGGGATAACGTTTTGATGAGTCCGGGGAAATGGAAGGGACTTACATATTATGTATTGTTTGGACATTTGCCTGAGCACAGAAAACTGTATTGAAGGTGAATGGGGTGAAAAAGCTGTTATAATTTTATGACCGCCGGGAATCGAAACCGAAACCGCTTGCAGCTTTGTATTGTTCTTCTACTCATAAATTCAATGGAATTCAGGATGCATGATGACTCAGTGATATAACGTTTATTCACATTGTCATTCTATCAACTAATATGTTTTCGTCATTCATTAGTCTTAATCATATGTCCTTTTACCGAGAAAGGGTATATTTGTGGGACGTATCTTTATTTCTCCGGGGGGTCTTTACATGATGTACAAACCTATTACATTTTAGGTTTGAGGAGTATGGTGGCTGAGTGGTAAAGGATTTACAATCAGTACTTCGTTTTTCAAATGCTGAAGCTTCTTGGTATGTATTCTGCTGGAACTTAATGGCGATCCGTGCCTCAAATTTGTCATCATCACACCTTCAGTTAATTACTCTAAAACAAAGAAAGATAACGAGTTCGGAATTTGCTAGATTCATGTTTCTCCAAGGCTGATGATGATGATGATGGTAATGTTAGGTGTTCAGTATAATTATAATAAGGGCATAAACACATCTCTCTTTGTTTCAGACAATTCTCATAGTTCGTGAAGAAAAAATTATTACTTTTAGATTTATTTGCCAACGAATGGAGAAACTTTTCGGTGCGAAAAGACAAAAGTCGCAAATCGACAAGTACATTTTTTCAAATTCGAAATGAAACAGAAACATCCGAGACGCGTAGTATTGTCACTAATGTACCTTCAAAAAAACATGTTATGCTAAAAGAAAATGGCAACGTTGATTTTCACTGAAGAGTGGAAATACGAAGAAATTCTGTTAGGTGGAACGTTAAACTAAAACTATTTCATCTCTCTCTCTCTCTCTCTTACGAAGGACATGATGTCTCAATGATTGCAAAAACTATTACTTAACACAATATGATGTTCTTATTCCGTAGCAAATACGAAAACTCAATTTAGAGGTACGTTCAAATCAGTTTAACGTACCACGACTATGCCCATTATGCTGAGGGAGATGGATGATTAAGACAAATGAATGAATGAATACTTAGTAGAATGAGAATGTATGAGTAGATCATGAAAACTCACGGACACGATGTTCGGAGACGAAACTAGGGACTGCATGCACTTTGCCACAGTGCACGACAATTAGAAATAAAAAAATATAAGCTTATTTGATCGAAGATCGAACTAGGGACCGCATGCACTGGGTTGCGGAACAATGCTCTACTATACTAAGTATTCATCTGAAAGAATAAGTCATTGCTTTATCACTGAGCCACACACAAACTTTCACATATTTCATACGTTCGAAACGTAAGAAAATATTTCAGTTTAACGTACCACGATTATGCTCATTATGCTGAGGATGACGGATGATTAAGACAAATGAATGAATGAATACTTAGTAGAATGAGAATGTATGAGTAGACCATGAAAATTCACGGACACTATGTTCGGAAGTCGACCACAGTGCACGACAATTAGTAATAAAAATTATAAACTTACTTGATCGGAGATCGAACTAGGGACCGCATGCACTGGGGTTGCGGAACAATGCTCTACTACACTAAGTATTCATCTGAAAGAATAAGTCGTTGCTTTATCACTGAGCCACACACACACACAAACTTTCACATATTTCTTACGTTCGAAACGTAAGAAAATATTTCAGTTTAACGTACCACGAGTATGCTCATCATACAGATAGACAGACAAAAAGATATACACTTAGATATATTTACATTTATATTTCACAAGTATAGGGACAAATGTTTATGGGGTGTCAAACAATCATTGCATGAGTAATATAGTTTAATCTTTCATTCCAGTGGGTAAAACTCAAAGATTTCCCATTAACCTTGTTGACTTTATTGTAAGACGTAAAACTCAAAGATTTCATTTCATTGTTCAAAGATTTCATTTACAGACAGAAAGACAGGCAGACCTTGTTGGCTTTATTGTGAGACGTAAAACTCTTCATTGTTCAAAGATTTCATTTACAGACAGAATGACAGACAGGTATGCATCATATTATCAAAATTAAAACACCAAGTCTTGAGTCAGCTGCTATGTAATTGCAATGCGAACCAGAAAACATTCAAGAATTCCATCTTATCATTTTCTTAGAAATCAACGTACAGTGAACAGAAGCATCATACAAATTCGCTTATATGTATGTGTTTTTAACGTTAGAATTTCATCTCTATGGAACACGGAAAACACAAAGCAAATACATTGTCTGGAGGGCATCTTAGCTCAGCGGTCGTGTTTCTTACCATATTTTATACTTTTTTTTCATCAGGGACATCGGTGGCTCACCGATAAAGCGTTCACTTCTGGTACATGGGGGGAGGGGTCCCAGGTTCAATATTCTGTTCCCGCCAGATGAACTTTATAATGAACAAACACCGTGTACGTGGATTTCCTCTGGGTTCTCCCGGAGCGTTCACCTGTAATGCATGAAGCACCGTGTTCAAATTCTACTCCAGACAAGTGAACTTTGTGGTGGACAAACACCGTATGAATGGATTTAATTGGGAGCTCTTCCGTTTCCTTCCACTTTCATCACTTCATTTCCTATCATCACTTTCCACTAGTCTAGTAGTCAACTATAGGACTAAAACTCTTTAACATACAATTAATTGTACTGTACCTTTTATCATTCGTTTAGCAGGGCTGTAGGTCAGTCTGTTACGAATCATCAAAACATTTAACAATGTTATCTTATCTGTTGCTCTTGAAACTAAACCATTTTAAGATGGAGTTCAATGTGCTAGCAAACAGAGAAAGAAAGAGACTAGCAAAACAGACATTCACATATGTGTGTGTGTTTTTTTTACGAGTATAATGGCTCAGTGATAGAGGATTTACATCCAGTATTTTGGGGGTCCCTGATTCGATCGCGGTTCACACCGTATGGACTTTCTGATAAATTCAAAAATCTACAAACACAACGTTCTTCATCGTAAACGTACGTTGTACTGTGATCGAAAAAAAGACGTTCGTACGGTTTCTTTTCAGATCAACTATTCTAAATGAAGTTTCTTAACTCCTAAAAGAGAAGTATCGGAATAACAACAACATTAGTATACTAATTTAAAAATCCTACCGTATTGGTCGATCACAAAATACAAATTTTATGTGAAAATAATAAAAGATTTCAATTTCACTATATTATTATTATTGTTATTAAATGCACTAGTATTAGTACTACACTGATCAGTATAAATGAAAAGTATTTTCTGCTTCTTTATGAACAGAAGTCCACTTCATTGACACCCATCAACTTTAAAGTTCGTTTTCCGTCAAACTTGACTGTGTTTGTACACTATCCAATAAATCAGTCATAATTGAATCTATGAGTTTTTTGTTTATAGTCTGAAAACAAGCGGAATCAAATGTACAAGTTTTCTTGCCCATTCTGTTAAAATTTCACTTAAATCCAAATACAAGGTCTTTAGCAACACGATTCACTTATTCAAATGTTCCACTTTTCAGTACAATACACATTAATTTGGCTTTCATTAAATTAAGATCTTAGCACCATTTAATATGACAAGGAGGAGAAACAACCATGTTTCGTCTTGTTTATATATGTCCTATACACTTACGATTATGATATCAATTCAGTAAATTCAAGATCGTGCATGTTACGTCCAAATAAATTAATCTTCATTCCTTTATATATTAAACATATATTTCCATTTTTCCAAATACGATGCTAATGCATCTGGAAGTTATACATAATAGCACATACGTAAATTATTTGTATAAATACATATTGTTTTGATAACTTTAGAATATGTACATGTACTTTTTACAGTTATATACAAAGAAAAAGTATGTAATGGAACTTTATTCAAGTTTCACTTCAAATTGTACCATATTGAAAATTAAGTTCCTTATTGCAACTTTTACTGGCGTTTTTATGTATATCATCATTCGGAGCACCACGAAATACTTGTATATCATGGCACTTTTCCTGTGTTTGTTTAATAAAAGCATATCCCTTCTTAAGGTAAAGAAATGGACAATTAGGAAACCTTTTCGCATGTTCTATCCATGGAACATCGTTATCAGTCCAATCTTTTAATCCACCAGCACAATAGAAGCATATAGTTTGGTCTCTTGTCTTCGTGTAAAAAAATCCAGCATCACTTAATTGATCCGTGCATTGTTTTGATGAAATAGGCCAGTGTTCGAATGTTCTTAAACGTAATTACTTTGTACAATACTGATTATATTGAGGGGCAAAACATTTATATGCACCACTATATGGTAATTCTGGCATTTGTTAAAATGGTATCCTTTCAGATACAGAATTTGGTCGCAGTTCCATTCTTAATCTTCCACTATTCGTATTTTTCTAATCGTCTACTTCAATGAAATCTTGCTTACGTTTCTATGTTCAATTATGTTCGAAATCTATGGAAGTCAATATTATAAAGTAACTTATGATTTACATAGCCATGTTATTTCAGCAGATGATCAACAGAGACTAATTACACTATGCATACAAATATCTGTGCACACATGCATGATGCAGGAAGGGATGATGAAGAGGAAATCATGTTTCATCTTGTTTATACATGTACCATACACTTACGAAAGACCACGATCGTTTGGGATCCGGGTTCGATTCTCGATGAGAAAGCATTCTTTTTTTTCTTCGCAGAAAATCTGGGAACTTCTATTCTTAGCATTACAAGATGGGTCTGGGGGCTGAGGGGGGAATCTAGCTACCCAATACAAGACGACTTGAAAAAAAGAAGAAGAAAAGTTTTTTAAAAAATAAAATCTAATCTATATGCGAGGCACTGACATTCAGTGATAGAGTGTTCACCTCAAGTTGGATTACTCCATGAAATTCTTTTTTTTTCATGCGAGGATTAATTCAACTCTAAATCGTGAAGTCTCGCGTTCGATTCCGATGAGAGAACTTTCAAAATAAAAGCATATTTAGGGTTCTGGTTCGGTTCTTAGTGAAAAGAGCATTAAATATTTCAAGACAATAAATTATTTCGTTCCTTTCTGTCGTGAAACGATGTACTATATACGTGAAATTCTTTTTTTTTCATGCAAGGATTAATTCAAAACTCAATGGTCGTGAAGTACATGTCTTGCGTTTGATTCCCGTGTCCTGCTGGTTCGATCATCGATGAGAAAACATTACACATTTTAAGGCATGAAATTAATTCGATCCTTTCTGTCGTGAAAACGAAGTGAAATTCTTTTTTTTTTCATGCAAGGACTAGTTCAACTTTAAAATCATGAAGTACCAAATTCGATCCCAGCTCCCTACCAAAGTAGAATTTTGTGTACAGTCTTTATTTCATAAGTTAGCGAAGCTACAATGAAGGTGAGTTGTCTATTTCACTTTCACTCCCAAAATAATAATAATGTGATGCTGCATTTTTTAAATTTATTTTTATGGTTGTTATTTATGTTTTAATACCACTTTGGTCCGGGTTCGATTCTCGATGATAGAGAGAAAGAGAGAGAAAGGGAGCATTGAACACTTGAAAGCATTATAGTGCTTCGAAATGAAGAGCTTCGAACAATGTACATATCATATGCTACGCTAAAATCAATGCATGAAATTCTTTTTTTTTCTTTTTCTTTCATGCAAGAATTAATTCAACTCTAAATCGTGAAGTACTGATCTTGCGTTCAATTTCAATGAGAGAGCTTTCAAAATGAAAACATATTTAGTGTTCAGGTTCGATTCTCGATGAGAAAACATTGAATATTTTAAGACATTAAGTATGCTCTTCGATTTCCCAGGAGAAACGAATCGGGAAAGACGAAGACCAATCAATCAATTGGGAAGCTTCGAACTTGATATTCAATCAATTGGGAAGCTTCGAACGTGATAACTGAAAGGACTCGCATCAAAATCCGATAGCCGTCCAAGAGTATGAGCATAGTAACATCGTTCGCTTACGTTCTTCGCAGGAGGGAGTGGAGGGGTTTGGGGGGTTCAAATCCATAACGAAAAGACAAAAATCAATCAATCAATTGGGAAGCTTCGATCATGATAACTAATAGAACTCTCATCCGTCCAAGAGCATTTAGCTATTCATACATAACGAAAAGCAAAAATCAATCAATCAATTGGGAAGCTTCGATCATGATAACTGATAGGACTCTGATCCGTCCAAGAGTTGCTATAGCACCTTTGGTGCATAGCTGTTTCATTTGTAAATATTTTTGTAATTAAATTAGTATTTAATATAATTTTAGTATTGTTTTAGTGGTATGAAAAATCCTTGGCCAAGGTACTTATGTATATAGTGCTAATTTCTTGCTTTGTTTTTATATATTTTAAAATGTTAAGAATCTTGTGTAAATGAATTCTTGTTATGCCTCTAACATTTTTTTTATTTTAGCAGTTTTAGAAAGTTACAAAATGAGCTCTGGACTTGACTCCCCTATACGCCGTGGGAAGCTTCACTTTCTATTTTTCGTTTTTTTTTACAGGGAAGAAGGGGGAAATTGTGTGGAAGGCTGACCACTTGGCGAGAGGCTTGAGACTATATAAGTCAACCCACCCCTTCTTCCAGGATTCACTTCTTATAAGATTTTCTTCGGGGACTCTCTTGTTCCGGTAAGAGGGTTGTCTCTATGTCCAGACATAGGTGAATAAAGTTCTCTTTTTTTTTTTTACTTTAAGAATTTTTGGACGGAGCGGGCGGAATGAGCTGCTCCTGATAGTTTTGAGCAGGTTTCTAAGTGATGAAGCCTGCGACTTCGTAAACAATAGCTAGATCATTATTTTTTTTAGGGACATAGGCCAGAGTAGCCCAAAATGAGGGTTTCTCTTTAGATTTTAATGCTGGCACTGGTTCTGTCTGAGAGAACGACTTGGGCAGTTACCTTTTCGGTGCTTGCCGGGATGAGAATTTTAATGAGGTTCTCGGATGATTTTAAGGGCTCGGGAATTCACGAAGGCTGGAGCGAGGCTTGAGTTCCTGTTCGAGTCCATAATAATAATTTAAGGTTCTTTAGAGAAATTAGAGGAACTTGTTAGGAGACAGCAGGCCTAATAGTGGAGGTCTCTGCCTTTAGGAGAGCTTGCGGTTACAGAGCGAGTAACCTCATGGTACAGATATTTTAACTAGTCAATAAAGAGTTATTCCAGGGCAATTTCAGGTTTTTATTTAAGCTGATACTCTTTGGTCGACCTTAATTTATGTTTATAAATTTTTCCCTTGATAGGCTGGAGAAGCGACGAAGGGGGAGGCATTCCTCCCATAATCTATGAATCTTGGCTTCTTTTTTTTTCTTTTTTTTACTTGTTTATTACTTTGACATACCCCTAGAGAGCTAAAGAAGCAAGATTCCCGCTTAATACTCTCTTCCAACCTTCCTTGTTACTTCTGTGGATATAAGGTGGCGGATTGATAGGAAGGAAGAGAGAGGGCGGGCTAAGGAATAGCATAGAAGTGGGGGCTCGTCCGGGATTATAACCTCGCAGTTATAATTAAGATTTAAAGATATATTTTCTTCTTTCGTTTCTTGTTTGTGGGTTTTAGTGTCCTTCGATTAATTGATATTTGGTTGTTTTCTTTAGCCTATGATTTTAAGGTCAGGTAGAACAAGAGGGCAGAAAATGGCGAGTCAGATTGATCTAAGCGCCTTAAGCTCCGAGTTAGGCTTGGAAGGAGACGAGAATACTAGTACAGAAAAATTGTTAGAAGCTATTAGGAGGCTGAAAGTTAACAGCTCACGTGGAAGCGATGAGAGCGCCTCCGAATGCAGATGTCGGCGCAATTTAGATCTGCCGGAGCTTAAACTGGCACCTCCCACGTTTTCTGGTAAGAAAGGGGAGTTACCTTTTGAGTTTTTAGACGGGATAACGGAGTATGCGAAACAAAAGAATCTTAGTTTGGATGATTTACTCGAGTTCGTTATTCCCAGAGTTTTGACAGATAATGCGCATCACTGGTATAATTTCAAAAAGCCGTTTGACAATTTTAGTAATTTTAAAGATAGTTTATTGCAAGAATTCTTTAGTTTCACCTATGAATCAGAAATAGAGTCGTTAATTAACTCTAGGGTCCAATCACCAGACGAAACTCTGTCATTCTTTATCAGAGAGATGGCCATTTTGTTCTCTCGTGTAAAAGATCCTTTGCCTGAGAAACAACAAGTGGCGAAAATTGTTGAGAAGGCACATCCGAGTTACAAGAAGTTTCTTTTCGAAAAGAGCTTTGATACGTTGAAGGAATTAGAACGGGAATCCTTGAAGATTCAGTCCCTTCTATTGTCTGAATTCACGTACACCCAGAAGTATAACATTCAGGAAAGCAAGTCAATTAAGCATTCAGTCGCAGCGCTTACTGGGTTCGAAAAAGCAAAGGAAAACGAAAATGGAATACCACCAGTTACGTTAAAAGCTCTGGACCCTGGGTTCGTTCGCCGGACTTCTGAAATAAGCGCTTCCGGTAAGAAGGAAGTAAACAAGGAAGGAAAGGGGGAGGAGAAGAAGCAGATTCAATGCTTTTCATGTGGTAACTATGGTCACCGTCGTAAACAATGTTTTAAAGCACAGAGAGAACGAAGAGACGAGAAGAAGGTTTCAGCTTCTGTTAGGAAAGTCACCCCTCTAAATCAAAGAAACCGGGAACCGTTTTTGTATGGTTACGTACAGCGAAATAAGACCTTCATGTACCTGGACAGTGGCAGCTTTATTAGTTTGGTAGATGAAAATACTGCTTCTAAGTGGATTCAACGGGGGGCCAAATTACGGAAGGATAACTTAACGGTGGAGTTAGCAAGCGGAAGGGCTACTTGCGTCGGAAAGATTACAATCCCGTTTTGCATCAAGAACAAGCGGTTCGTCCACACCTTTTACGTTTTGGAAAGTCTGGCATTGCCGGTTATTGCAGGTTTTGATCTACTATCAAAAGCAGGTATTTCGCTTTTTCTGAGGGAACGTGCATGGAAATTTGAAGACGAAAATTTCCTAACACCCTTTGTGTTTCCCAGAGAAGAGGAAAAGAAAAACTGGTTGCCTCCAGTTTCAGTAGGCTTGATACAAGCAAGCAAGAAAAGCCTTGTAAATACTAACCTTAGTCAAAACATAGTTACTGGGTCGAGTCCCTCGGCCAAGAAGAAAGTCATAAAAAGCAGGGGGAGGGAAGCTACCCAGACAGCTCATTTTAGGTCCTCACAGGGAAAAGAGGGGGAAGGAGAAAGAAACAAACAAACAGGTCGCCCCAGACCAGGAAATGGAAAAAGACAATTTTTCAAGAAAATGCAAAAAAACGGACAGACTCTCTCCTCGCCTGTAGAGGGGGGAAAGCACAATTAAGAGAGCCTCTTTTAAGATGTAAGATCCTAGGGGATGAATATCTAACGTTTTTGGATTCAGGAAGCTCTATCTGTGTAGTATCACGGGAGATAGCAAATAAATGGATAAATAAAGGCGTTAAATTAAAGAGAAAACCTTTAAAGATAGCTCTTGCCTCTGGAACGACGGAAACAGAAGGCTACGTTATTGTATATGTTAATTTCTGCAAGTACAGGGTGAGACAAAAGTTTCACGTCCTCGCCTCGTGTACAAGACCCCTCATAACTGGCCGAGATTTTTTGTCTAATGCAAAAATCGCTCTTCATATTTCGGAATCCGGATGGTCAATCAGTAGCGGTGAGGATTCTATTTGTTTATTTGACATTCCTAAGGCTGAGAACGTTCAAAAATGCTCGGAAGTCGCTGCCTTAGAACCGGAGATCGATCAAATAGCTGAAATGCTTAAGAGCGTAGATTTGGAGCCAGATCTTTTTGAGCGTTTGAAGGAAGTTCTTTATGATAACAAAGAAGTTTTTTCAGAGGACCCCGGTCTAACTGATTTGTTGGAACACGAAATTGTGTTGAAGGATACCCGCCCCTTTAGTGCAAGGTTACGCCCTCTTTCGGAGGAGAAGAAGAAGATTATGAAGGAACTACTTGATGACATGGAGGCAAAGGGAATCATTAAGAAATGTAATAACTCTCGATGGGTTAGCAATCCCATTCTTCACAAGAAGAAAAATGGAACTTTTAAATTAATAATGGACTCCAGATCCTTGAACAGAGCAACGGAAAGGGTTACGATGGGAATTCCGGGGATGATGGAGGCTCTTTCTTATTTAGGTGATAAAAAGTACTGGATATCTACGGATCTCAGCTATGCATTCGCTCAGCTTCCTATAGCACAAAACAGTCAAAAATACACAACCTTTTTGACTCATTTCGGGACTTACCACTTTCTTCGAGGATTTTACGGGTTAAGCTCCCTCCCGTTTAGTTTGAACCGATTGATGCAAGATGTTCTTAAGGAACTGTATTATACGAAGGTCGTAACATATTATGATGACGTAATCCTGGGTTCGAATGATAAGGAGGAGTTATTAGAACTCTTCTCGGAGGTTTTAAAAAGATTTAAGAGGGCAAACTTAACGTTCAGTCCATCTAAGACGAAACTGTTTACGGAAGAAATTCAGTTTCTTGGCTACCGTGTTTGTCACGGAAGAATATCATGTACTGATGAGAAAATTAAAATGGCCGAACAGCTACAGAGACCTAAGAATGTTAAGAAACTGCAGTCAATTCTTGGGTTTTGCCAGTATCTTAGATTTCAGATACCGAACATGGCAAAAATAGTAAGCCCGTTGACCGATCTTTTAAAGCGAAACAGTGTATTCAAATGGGAAGCTAAGCATGAAGACGCACTAAATGCATTAAAAAGGGAGATTGCGCAAAATAGGAAGCTTTTATTGCCCCGAATTAATGAAGTTTTTCATCTGTTCGTCGATTCGAGCGGGACTGCCGCCGGATATGTTTTGGCACAGAAGGATGAAAATGGAAAACTTTGTGTTGTATCATTTGGGTCACGCAAATTCAGTGAAGTACAAATGAAGTACAGCACGTCTCATCGTGAACTACTTGGAATACTTCTTGGTTTAGAGCGTCACGAACTTTATATTATGCACAGTCCGATGGTAGTTGTCCATACAGATCATCGATCGCTTCTTTCGCTTCTAAAAACGACGAAGGCCCCTCCTATGATTACTAGGTGGGTTACTCGAATTTCTAGATTTCCGGTGGTGCTCAAATTTGTAAAAGGCGCCAAACACTATGTCGACTATTTAAGCCGCATCGAAGACGGTTTTACCGAACCAGAAGATTTTGAAGGTTCAGAAATTTCTAATGAGCTCTTGCCACTTCAAAGTGAGACCGACGCTGGTTTCTTAAAAGTGTTAGGTGAAGATGGACGGCTTGTTGATGCAGAAGATCTCCAGAGTGAGGAGATTTTTATCATCGACAAGCAAGTTAGTAAAGATATTAAGGAGGTTAAGAGGAAACTCAGAGAAAGAAAGAGGGATAGTATGAGGACGCTTCCTAGGCACATAGAAGTTAGTCCCAAGGAGAAGAGAGAAATGCTTTCTGTCTTACCTTTCTGTCTTATAGTGGAGGTAGAAGGGGACGACGAAGAAAGAAACGATTCTCTCAATTACGAGGACATTATTGTTCCTGCGAGATTAGTCGAGCATCAGGAAAAGGATGTTTTTCTAAAAAGATTGCTGGCTTTTATTAGAGGTGAAAGAAATGCTATTCCCAAGAAGCAGATGAAGAAATTTAAAAACTGGTCTAAGGGAACTTTTATATCGGACGAGGGAATTTTAATTAGGAAGATGCTTTTTGATGAAATTGAGTTTCAGTGTGTGTGGGTCCCCGCTTCACTGCGAGCCATAGTTTGTGATAGAGCCCACAACGCTGAATTTTCCGGACACCCTCATCCCAGGGAGACGTTTTCTCGAATTAGAAAACGATATTTTTGGCTGGGAATGCATAGGGATATTATGCAGTTTTGTAAAAGTTGCGTGGTTTGCGCTAAGTACAAGGACTATGGCAAACGAAAATTTGGTTTAATGTCCAGTACACTGGAGTGTGTGGCCGGCCGTACAGCCTATGTAGATACATTTGGACCCGTGACTCGCTCTAAGAACGGAGGTTTCTCATATTGCCTTATTGTTATTGACAGCTTCACCCGATATGTGAATTTATTTCCATTAAGGAAGATTACAGCAAAAGCGGTTTCGTCGTGCTTGGTGGATTTTTTTTGCAGACACGGTGTGTACCGAAAGATCATCAGTGACAACCATCAAAGCTTTTCTGGGAAATTGTGGACGGAAACTTTACGCATATTAGGGTCGAAGAGCATTAAGATTTCTCTATACAGGCCAAAGGGGAATAAATCTGAAAAAGTTGTTAAGGATTGCAAGATGATGTTGGCCATGTATAATGAAGAGCATGACCAATGGGCGAAAGATTTGAGATTTATTGAGTTTGCTCTAAACTCGAGAACATGTGCGGCCACTCAATATACTCCTTTTGAATTGCATTATGGTCGCAGTGTATCTTCTCCTTTGGACCCACTTTTGTCTCCAGTTGAAAGTGAAGAACAGAGCGAGGATTCGTACCCCCGCTATGCGTGGGAAATTAAGTCTAGGGTTAAACGGGCTTTTGAGCGTGCAAATGAAATTCAAAGGAAGAGACACGCCACTCAGAAAAGGATTTATGACAGGTCGCGCTTGCCTAACCCCTTCAGAATCGGACAAAAGGTGTGGGTGAAATCAGTCAGGCTTTCTTGCCTAGCGAAATCTGTTACGAAGTCGTTCTTACCCAAATACGATGGTCCTTACGTAATAAAGTCGAAGCTTGCAGAAAACACTTATTTAGTCAGGAATGTCTTTGACAACAAGGAAATAAGGGTCAATTGTGACTTCTTTAAGAAGTTTTATGAGCCCCCGGCCTTTGCAAGACATCTTCCTGAACAGAAAGAAGACTACCATGTGCCGAGGAAAAAGGTTAACAATAGTTGTGAGGGACACACGCGCTTGAAAGTCCCGGAACAAAAGTATATATAGGGATTGAGAAAACAAACTTTCCACATCTTAAATTCGTTATTGGCGTCAAAATACTTCTTTCTTTGTTCACTACTTTACTTTGCCGTCAATTGTCATTAGTAACTAAGCTTGAATAGGAAAGAGTGGGAAATAGTTTCTTTTTTTTTTAAAAAAAAAAAGAAAAAACTTTCTAATGTTGGGTGGTCATTCGTTGTACAGTGCCTTCTTTGATTTTGTTGTTGTTCCCCCCTTTTCCACATTTTTTTTCTCAAAAAAAAAAAAGTGATATAAGAATTGTGAACTTAGAAAACTGGACATATTTGCTTTTACGCCTGACCGAGATAAACCCTGAGGATTCTTCTCCGAGTTCAGTCTAAATATGGAGAAGAAGAATTATTTTAAGAAACCGAAAAAGTCTGTTAGACATGTATTTTGCGCAGCCAGACCGGATCCTGCTAATCCTATAGAACTTATACTCCTGTTCAATGTGGACTCTAACAAGAACAATAAGCGAAGATTAAAACGATCAGATGAAAATAACCCCGACCATAAGATCCAAAAAATAGACCCGTCGACATGTTCGCTGCAGGAGATTAGGTTGCTGCAAACTGTAAAAGATACGGCTCCGACTCCGGAACCTGAGGGAACTGGTTCGACCCCCGAACGTTAGAATTTCATCTCTATGGAACACGGAAAACACAAAGCAAATACATTGTCTGGAGGGCATCTTAGCTCAGCGGTCGTGTTTCTTACCATATTTTATACTTTTTTTTCATCAGGGACATCGGTGGCTCACCGATAAAGCGTTCACTTCTGGTACATGGGGGGAGGGGTCCCAGGTTCAATATTCTGTTCCCGCCAGATGAACTTTATAATGAACAAACACCGTGTACGTGGATTTCCTCTGGGTTCTCCCGGAGCGTTCACCTGTAATGCATGAAGCACCGTGTTCAAATTCTACTCCAGACAAGTGAACTTTGTGGTGGACAAACACCGTATGAATGGATTTAATTGGGAGCTCTTCCGTTTCCTTCCACTTTCATCACTTCATTTCCTATCATCACTTTCCACTAGTCTAGTAGTCAACTATAGGACTAAAACTCTTTAACATACAATTAATTGTACTGTACCTTTTATCATTCGTTTAGCAGGGCTGTAGGTCAGTCTGTTACGAATCATCAAAACATTTAACAATGTTATCTTATCTGTTGCTCTTGAAACTAAACCATTTTAAGATGGAGTTCAATGTGCTAGCAAACAGAGAAAGAAAGAGACTAGCAAAACAGACATTCACATATGTGTGTGTGTTTTTTTTACGAGTATAATGGCTCAGTGATAGAGGATTTACATCCAGTATTTTGGGGGTCCCTGATTCGATCGCGGTTCACACCGTATGGACTTTCTGATAAATTCAAAAATCTACAAACACAACGTTCTTCATCGTAAACGTACGTTGTACTGTGATCGAAAAAAAGACGTTCGTACGGTTTCTTTTCAGATCAACTATTCTAAATGAAGTTTCTTAACTCCTAAAAGAGAAGTATCGGAATAACAACAACATTAGTATACTAATTTAAAAATCCTACCGTATTGGTCGATCACAAAATACAAATTTTATGTGAAAATAATAAAAGATTTCAATTTCACTATATTATTATTATTGTTATTAAATGCACTAGTATTAGTACTACACTGATCAGTATAAATGAAAAGTATTTTCTGCTTCTTTATGAACAGAAGTCCACTTCATTGACACCCATCAACTTTAAAGTTCGTTTTCCGTCAAACTTGACTGTGTTTGTACACTATCCAATAAATCAGTCATAATTGAATCTATGAGTTTTTTGTTTATAGTCTGAAAACAAGCGGAATCAAATGTACAAGTTTTCTTGCCCATTCTGTTAAAATTTCACTTAAATCCAAATACAAGGTCTTTAGCAACACGATTCACTTATTCAAATGTTCCACTTTTCAGTACAATACACATTAATTTGGCTTTCATTAAATTAAGATCTTAGCACCATTTAATATGACAAGGAGGAGAAACAACCATGTTTCGTCTTGTTTATATATGTCCTATACACTTACGATTATGATATCAATTCAGTAAATTCAAGATCGTGCATGTTACGTCCAAATAAATTAATCTTCATTCCTTTATATATTAAACATATATTTCCATTTTTCCAAATACGATGCTAATGCATCTGGAAGTTATACATAATAGCACATACGTAAATTATTTGTATAAATACATATTGTTTTGATAACTTTAGAATATGTACATGTACTTTTTACAGTTATATACAAAGAAAAAGTATGTAATGGAACTTTATTCAAGTTTCACTTCAAATTGTACCATATTGAAAATTAAGTTCCTTATTGCAACTTTTACTGGCGTTTTTATGTATATCATCATTCGGAGCACCACGAAATACTTGTATATCATGGCACTTTTCCTGTGTTTGTTTAATAAAAGCATATCCCTTCTTAAGGTAAAGAAATGGACAATTAGGAAACCTTTTCGCATGTTCTATCCATGGAACATCGTTATCAGTCCAATCTTTTAATCCACCAGCACAATAGAAGCATATAGTTTGGTCTCTTGTCTTCGTGTAAAAAAATCCAGCATCACTTAATTGATCCGTGCATTGTTTTGATGAAATAGGCCAGTGTTCGAATGTTCTTAAACGTAATTACTTTGTACAATACTGATTATATTGAGGGGCAAAACATTTATATGCACCACTATATGGTAATTCTGGCATTTGTTAAAATGGTATCCTTTCAGATACAGAATTTGGTCGCAGTTCCATTCTTAATCTTCCACTATTCGTATTTTTCTAATCGTCTACTTCAATGAAATCTTGCTTACGTTTCTATGTTCAATTATGTTCGAAATCTATGGAAGTCAATATTATAAAGTAACTTATGATTTACATAGCCATGTTATTTCAGCAGATGATCAACAGAGACTAATTACACTATGCATACAAATATCTGTGCACACATGCATGATGCAGGAAGGGATGATGAAGAGGAAATCATGTTTCATCTTGTTTATACATGTACCATACACTTACGAAAGACCACGATCGTTTGGGATCCGGGTTCGATTCTCGATGAGAAAGCATTCTTTTTTTTCTTCGCAGAAAATCTGGGAACTTCTATTCTTAGCATTACAAGATGGGTCTGGGGGCTGAGGGGGGAATCTAGCTACCCAATACAAGACGACTTGAAAAAAAGAAGAAGAAAAGTTTTTTAAAAAATAAAATCTAATCTATATGCGAGGCACTGACATTCAGTGATAGAGTGTTCACCTCAAGTTGGATTACTCCATGAAATTCTTTTTTTTTCATGCGAGGATTAATTCAACTCTAAATCGTGAAGTCTCGCGTTCGATTCCGATGAGAGAACTTTCAAAATAAAAGCATATTTAGGGTTCTGGTTCGGTTCTTAGTGAAAAGAGCATTAAATATTTCAAGACAATAAATTATTTCGTTCCTTTCTGTCGTGAAACGATGTACTATATACGTGAAATTCCTTTTTTTTCATGCAAGGATTAATTCAAAACTCAATGGTCGTGAAGTACATGTCTTGCGTTTGATTCCCGTGTCCTGCTGGTTCGATCATCGATGAGAAAACATTACACATTTTAAGGCATGAAATTAATTCGATCCTTTCTGTCGTGAAAACGAAGTGAAATTCTTTTTTTTTTTCATGCAAGGACTAGTTCAACTTTAAAATCATGAAGTACCAAATTCGATCCCAGCTCCCTACCAAAGTAGAATTTTGTGTACAGTCTTTATTTCATAAGTTAGCGAAGCTACAATGAAGGTGAGTTGTCTATTTCACTTTCACTCCCAAAATAATAATAATGTGATGCTGCATTTTTTAAATTTATTTTTATGGTTGTTATTTATGTTTTAATACCACTTTGGTCCGGGTTCGATTCTCGATGATAGAGAGAAAGAGAGAGAAAGGGAGCATTGAACACTTGAAAGCATTATAGTGCTTCGAAATGAAGAGCTTCGAACAATGTACATATCATATGCTACGCTAAAATCAATGCATGAAATTCTTTTTTTTCTTTTTCTTTCATGCAAGAATTAATTCAACTCTAAATCGTGAAGTACTGATCTTGCGTTCAATTTCAATGAGAGAGCTTTCAAAATGAAAACATATTTAGTGTTCAGGTTCGATTCTCGATGAGAAAACATTGAATATTTTAAGACATTAAGTATGCTCTTCGATTTCCCAGGAGAAACGAATCGGGAAAGACGAAGACCAATCAATCAATTGGGAAGCTTCGAACTTGATATTCAATCAATTGGGAAGCTTCGAACGTGATAACTGAAAGGACTCGCATCAAAATCCGATAGCCGTCCAAGAGTATGAGCATAGTAACATCGTTCGCTTACGTTCTTCGCAGGAGGGAGTGGAGGGGTTTGGGGGGTTCAAATCCATAACGAAAAGACAAAAATCAATCAATCAATTGGGAAGCTTCGATCATGATAACTAATAGAACTCTCATCCGTCCAAGAGCATTTAGCTATTCATACATAACGAAAAGCAAAAATCAATCAATCAATTGGGAAGCTTCGATCATGATAACTGATAGGACTCTGATCCGTCCAAGAGTTGCTATAGCACCTTTGGTGCATAGCTGTTTCATTTGTAAATATTTTTGTAATTAAATTAGTATTTAATATAATTTTAGTATTGTTTTAGTGGTATGAAAAATCCTTGGCCAAGGTACTTATGTATATAGTGCTAATTTCTTGCTTTGTTTTTATATATTTTAAAATGTTAAGAATCTTGTGTAAATGAATTCTTGTTATGCCTCTAACATTTTTTTATTTTAGCAGTTTTAGAAAGTTACAAAATGAGCTCTGGACTTGACTCCCCTATACGCCGTGGGAAGCTTCACTTTCTATTTTTCGTTTTTTTTTACAGGGAAGAAGGGGGAAATTGTGTGGAAGGCTGACCACTTGGCGAGAGGCTTGAGACTATATAAGTCAACCCACCCCTTCTTCCAGGATTCACTTCTTATAAGATTTTCTTCGGGGACTCTCTTGTTCCGGTAAGAGGGTTGTCTCTATGTCCAGACATAGGTGAATAAAGTTCTCTTTTTTTTTTTTACTTTAAGAATTTTTGGACGGAGCGGGCGGAATGAGCTGCTCCTGATAGTTTTGAGCAGGTTTCTAAGTGATGAAGCCTGCGACTTCGTAAACAATAGCTAGATCATTATTTTTTTTAGGGACATAGGCCAGAGTAGCCCAAAATGAGGGTTTCTCTTTAGATTTTAATGCTGGCACTGGTTCTGTCTGAGAGAACGACTTGGGCAGTTACCTTTTCGGTGCTTGCCGGGATGAGAATTTTAATGAGGTTCTCGGATGATTTTAAGGGCTCGGGAATTCACGAAGGCTGGAGCGAGGCTTGAGTTCCTGTTCGAGTCCATAATAATAATTTAAGGTTCTTTAGAGAAATTAGAGGAACTTGTTAGGAGACAGCAGGCCTAATAGTGGAGGTCTCTGCCTTTAGGAGAGCTTGCGGTTACAGAGCGAGTAACCTCATGGTACAGATATTTTAACTAGTCAATAAAGAGTTATTCCAGGGCAATTTCAGGTTTTTATTTAAGCTGATACTCTTTGGTCGACCTTAATTTATGTTTATAAATTTTTCCCTTGATAGGCTGGAGAAGCGACGAAGGGGGAGGCATTCCTCCCATAATCTATGAATCTTGGCTTCTTTTTTTTTTCTTTTTTTTACTTGTTTATTACTTTGACATACCCCTAGAGAGCTAAAGAAGCAAGATTCCCGCTTAATACTCTCTTCCAACCTTCCTTGTTACTTCTGTGGATATAAGGTGGCGGATTGATAGGAAGGAAGAGAGAGGGCGGGCTAAGGAATAGCAGAGTATGACCATCGAAGACGATGAAGCCATCCAAGACTATCACCATAGCAACAGACTGTTCTCATAAACAAACATTTTCCCACGAACTTCTGTACTAGCCGTAAAAGGATATGAACATAGCAACTAAAGGCTTGTCGAAACTTGCCTCCCAATTCCAAGAAATGATATCGATTTCTAGGAAAACAAGATCAAATTTCGCTGACTCGACCTTCTATACGCGGGGATATCTACTAACAACTGAAATACTGTATACGCAAAAGATCCTCCACAAGACGTCACGAACAGAAAGAAAATCAGAACACTAAACGCAAACTGGGGCTACCTGTTATTTTATATACTTTAATAGAGGGTAACACAACACGGTAACCAAGGAAGGAACTGAAATGTCAACTGTCTCGTGTTTTAACTAGAATTTTGGATTTAGTTTGTAGAATAAATTAATTCATTCTCTAGGCATTGACATCAGGTTTTGAGCAATTACTGAACGCAATTGGGTCCAAATCTTCTACTCTTGCATAACTGAAATAAACACTATTATTTCAAACAGAAGCTCAAAACGAAATCACTACTAACACAATTCTCAGTAAATAAACTGTAGGCTATTCTGTTCTCAATCAGTGCAGTTTACACTATAATTATACACTTTAAATCAGATCATTTTATTATATACGATTAAATGTGGGTTAACTGCTGTATCACCTGACCAATTTTAGGAAATTTACCAGATCAATTGGAGAATTTATGTAAGTTTATGTGGAAAAATGAGTGAAAATTAGGCAAGGGGAATAGTAAAAGTTCAGAAAGTGATTGTATTTGCTGGTTGTTTTTGATGTTGTAAACGGCACTATAGGTGGAAGCGGATGCACTATCTCGCGGAGAGGTACACTTGTTTTACTATACGGATCCATAGATTGTAAAATGTACAGAAAAAATTGGGCAAGTCTTTAATTTGCTCATTTCATGTCGAGAACAGAACCCAACAAATACCTGCGGGACTTCTAACTCGTTACTACTACTCATCGGCGCAAATTTGTCTTCAACATTGGGGGGGGGGGGACGGGTAAGACCGTTCCCATCTTATATATATATATATATATACAGGGGCGGATCCAGGATATGATCAAGGGAGGGGCTAAACCATATTTTGCCGTTTTATCCAGTGTAAAGCAGGATTGAAGCCCATTTTATCCAGTGTATACCTGAGCGTCAAGGGGGAGAGGTATAGCTCCTATATCCCCTCCCTTGGATCCGCCACTGTATATATATATATATATATATATGTATGTATGTATATATATATATATATATAGAGGGTGGTCATGCATGAATGTCAGAAAATTCGGGAGATGAATCTACAGGTAAAAACAAGCAAAAAATATCATATGAACATTAGGTGAATGCGGCTTCATTTGGACGCTAGAGGTGTCTGAAATGTCACCTTTCAAGGCGGCAATTTCCAATATCTCAAGAACGGAGAGAAATACGAATGTTGGGTCAAAATATATCAAAGGAAACCCCATCCGAAGAATCCAATTATGCATAAGTAATGGCGAAACAGTGGCGGCGCTAGAAGGGAGCACAAAGAAAATGAATGAAACCTGGAGAAAAGTGAAGAATTTACACTGAAAAATTGTAGTAGGGGATGTTACTTGGAACATGCAACCACAAATATTAATGAACAAGGGCAACAACGGCTAGTCTGTAGGGACATTATGGGAGGCGGATTGTAGGAATACAGTATCTTTGTAATGATGAGAAATAGGAATGTCGGGTCAAAACATATCAAAGGAAATCCCATCCGAAGAATCCAATTATGTGTAAGTGATGGCGAAACAGTGGCGGCGCCAAGGGGAGCACAAAGAAAGTTTATGAAACGAAGTTAAAATTGGTGAAAACAACTATTTGAAAGCAATCAGGAAACAAGGAATACAACTCTAGGGGTGCTGTATGACACATGTCCGATGACAGAGGGCGCATAGCTACAGTAGGTGGAAAAAGGGGGCGTGCAGAGCGTCGCGTAGTAGAGTTAGTTATAGGAGTAATGAAAGCGTGGGTAACGAGAGCGTTCGCATCGAAGGTGCAAAGAACAGCGCACAGTTCATTCTTACTAAATGGGGCAATGACAGTAACAGCACAAGCGTTTTAGTGCTAAACTCTACAGGCAGGGCAGTGATCCTTGTGTATGTGAATGTGGTTTACTTTGTGTCGTGTAAAACAGTGTTGATGTTGACAAGCGCGGGACGGACAAGTGCTATGTGTAATGCACCACAATGAATAGGGTAGTATACACTAACTTCGAAATGGCAGATATGCATTTGATGTACGGCTTAGCGGAAGGTAATGCAGAAGAAGCATGTAGGTTATATGCGGAACGCTACCCAGATCGACAAATTCCAGCACCGGGGATGTTTATTCGTATTCATCAGCGATTGCGGGACACAGGGTCATTCCTTCCCAACACAGACATTTCGAGACGACGACGCGTTGGAACACCTCTACTGGAAGAGAAGGTACTCCGACATGTGAATCGGAACCCGAGTATTAGTACCAGACGAATAGCAAGGCAGGAACACGTTTCGCATCAAGTCGTGCTAAGCATCTTGCATAGTAATAACCTTAGACCATACCACGTACGACGAACGCATGCGTTATACGATGGTGACTATGAAACCCGACGACGTTTCTGTCGTTGGTTATACCGCCGCTGCCGTGTATCACCAGCCTTTCTAACACAGGTATTGTTCTTGGATGAGGCATTATTCACACGGGATGGCATCACAAATTTTCACAATGACCATCGATGGGCACTCAATAACCCGCATGCAATTGTAGAGACGAAGCATCAACAGCGTTTCCAATTGCATGTGTGGGCTGGTATTATTGGCGACAACGTTGTGGGACCACACTTCTTACCACAGCGATTGAACGCAATATCGTATCTCCAGTTTCTGACTCAGAACCTACCTATTGTGCTTGAAGATGTGCCACTGAGGACACGACAGTGTATGTGGTTTATGCATGATGGCGCCCTGCCCACTCATGTCACACCATTCCTGCGTATCTGAACAAAACATTTCCACGCAGGTGGATAGGTCGTGGTGGAAGACAAGCGTGGTCCCCACGTTCGCCCGACCTGAATCCCCTAGATTTTTTCCTGTGGGGTTACGTGAAGAGTCTCGTGTATACACAGCCCCTGCATGATCTTGGAGATCTTCGCCAAGTTGTATGTGCTGCATTTGCCACATTACGGCAAACGCCAGCAATATTGGCACCAGTCAGAGAATTCTTACGCCATCGTGTAACTGTCTGTCTCGAAGAACAAGGAGGACATATTGAACAGCTGCTATAGAATGGCATTATGTTGACCACGGTAAGTACAATACCTCTTGTTTATACAGTACATTGGGTCTCATCTTCCATACGTGTTTTTTACGATCTGTACGTTTCATCACTAAGAGTGTTTAACAGTTTCTTTGCAGCTCCCATGCTCCGCCATTGTTCCGCAGTACGTGTGCATAATTGGATTCTTCGGATGGGATTTCCTTTGATATCTTTTGACCCGACATTCCTATTTCTCACCATTACAAAGATACTGTATTCCTACAATCCGCCTCCCATAATGTCCCTACAGACTAGCCGTTGTTGCCTTTGTTCATTAGCATTTGTTGTTGCATGTTCCAAGTAACATCCCCTTGTTCACTTTTCTTCAGGTTTCATTCACTTTCTTTGTGCCCCCCTCTAGCGCCGCCACTGTTTCGCCATTACTTATGCATAATTGGACTCTTCGGATGGGGTTTCCTTTTGACCCGACATTCGTATTTCTCTCCGTTCTTGAGATATTGGAAATTGCCGCCTCGGAAGGTGACATTTCAGACACCTCTAGCGTCCAAACGAAGCCGCACTCACCCAATGTTCATATGACATTTTTTGCTTGTTTTTACCTGTAGATTCATCTCCCGAATTTTCCGACATTCATGCACGGCCACCCTGTATATATATAAATAAGCGATGTTCAAAATATTTATAAACTTGAAGAACAATGCTGTGAAGGATCAGGGGAGCAGAATTGTCTTCAGTGGTTTATTTAGGGGGCTATCGGACTCAACACCCCCGAAATATATTTGTTAGTTTTTTCATTCCACCACAACAATAATCCTTCTTACCATTTCTAAGAATGTCATGACTTTCCATTTTTTTATGCTCTTTGTTCAGAAGTGATAGTGTATTTGTCAAATTTCATTCCATGTAAGAACTGAGTCCTTTTGTTCTTTCGTCTTTTCTACTTTTCTGTTTCTTTTTCTTGATGTTACGTTCTTTCATTTCACCTTTTATATTTTATCGACCGTTGTCAGTTGTGATTCAAGTCGGCCGTCATCAGTAACACCAAAACTAAGAGGAGTTGATAAGCGAAACTGTGTTCCTCACCAACTTGCGCGGATATCAACGCGACAGGACTTTAGTTATTATAACAAAGGAAAATTTATATCGTTTAGTTATTTTTAAAAGAAGGAAATGTTTGAATTAAAGAAAATCAAAACGGGGGGATAATTAGACCGGGAAATTAGGAAGGCCAAGAGGATGCTTCCGTTTTCTTGTATGAATAGAATAAAGGGTTAGATTCATCCCTAAATTTTTGTATATCATATAGGATTTATCGGTTTGCAATTCTTGCCATTATAACTTCAATTTACGCATAAATTAAAATATATTTAATTCTCAATCTCAGGTGGACAACTGCCCACTTCCTTCCTTGTGTTGAGCATAGCCCCTCTAAACAAAATCCTAAATACGCCATTGGTTGTCTTCAACATTTTGAGGTCGGCAGATTTGAGGCTAATTCAAGAGAAGGGAGATGAAACTCATCTTACGATAGATGAATCTGATTTCTAAGGTGAACCTGTTGTAGAGTATATTATATATTAGGCGATGTAGATGAAGTAGTAGTGCATATCAGTATTACAAATCACTGTCGTGAACACATTCTGAAATCTGAATACATGCATATTTATAATTAGTATGTTTCTAATTAGGCATCCACAAAGATCAACGTTAAAATTGTTTTATAATACAGTAATATAATAACATAAATAATGACTTCCCCAAAACTATGAAGAAAGAATATCAATTATGTATGACGCAACAATACTCTTTGAGCAAAATGATAATAATCTCAATAACACTACAGGAATCGTTACAGAAATCTGGCGCATGTCATATACTCTTCAGTTAACAGATGTAACCTTAAGATTATGGAGAAAAATATTCCAGCAATTGAATTCTTTTCTTTGTTTAGGAAGCATTCTCTCTCAAAAGAAAAATTGGGACACGCGGAAATACGTAGGAACAAACCATGGTTCGAACTATCAGAGAAGAGAAAAAAGGCAAAATTACGTTGGCTACAAAATCCGAATGAAATAACTGCACAAAATTTCATAGACAGCAGGCAGGAAACTTCCATAACTTTTAGAACAAAGAAACGCGATTTTTTGAAAGCTAAAATTAAGGAACTCTCAAATATTTAGGATCAATATTAACAGACGAAAATAATATTCACGAAGAAATTAAATGTCGACTAAAAGCAGGGAATTCGTGTTACTATTCGGTTCAAAATCTCTTGTCGTCGCGAATTCTGTCGAGGAATTTGAAGCTTAAAATATATAAAACGATAATCATGCCTGTTGTTCTGTATGGTTGCGAAACATGGTCGCTTACTCTGAACATATAGAGGGAAGAACATAGACTGAAAGTATTTGAGAACAGGATCCTGAGAAGAATATTCGGACCCAAGAGGAACGAGAATGGGGAATGGCGGAAGCTTCATAACGAGGAACTACATAGTTTATACGGTTTACCCAACATTGTTAGAGTCGTCAAGTCTAGGAGGCTTAGGTGGGCAGGTCATGTAGCTAGAATGGAAGAAAGTAGAAACGCTTTCAAAGTCTTGACTGGAAGACCAATCGGAAAACGACCATTAGGAAGACCTAGGCGCAGATGGGAGGATAATATTAAGATGGATCTCGCAGAGATAGGAATACAAAGTAGAAACTGGATCCAATTAGCTAAGGATAGAAGTCAGTGGAGAGCTTTTGTAAACGCGGCACTGAACCTCCGGGTTCCATAGGCCATAGAGTTAGTTAGTTAGTTAAAATTAAGGAACTTGAAAATAATAGTAAATACGAAAATATTCGGGACATGTACAAAGGGATCAACGAATTTAAAAAAGGCTATCAATCTCGTGCTTATATTAAAGAAAACTGATGGAAAAGTTCTCACTGATATGGATAGCATTTTAAATAGATGGAAAGATTTTTTTGACGATTTCCTTAACACGCAGCCAAAAACTAATGTGCGTGGAGAAAGGGAGATACACACCACAGATCCGTATATTCCAGAACACAACCGAATAGAAGTAGAAATCGCTATAAAGAAATTAAAGAAACACAAATCTCCGGGTGTAAACGAAATTCCGGCTGAGTTAATTTTAGCTGTAGGTGAAAAATTGTGGAACAAGATACACAAACTCATTCTCCTCATCTACAACAAGGAAGAATTGCCACAAGAGTGGAAAGAATCAATCATTGTTCCAATCCACAAGAGAGGCGACAAAACTGACTGTAATAATTATTGAGGCATCTCTCTTCTGTCAACATTCTATAAAATCCTTTCAAATATTATATTAGCAAGATTGACCCCATACGGAGATGAAATTATTGGCGATTATCAGTGCAGATTTAGACGAAATCGATCACCTACCGACCAAATATTTAACATTCGCCAACTACTCGGAAAGATGTAGGAATACAGTAGCCCGGTACATCAACTATTTATTGATTTTGGAAAGGCTTATGACTCTGTTAGGAGAGAAGCATTGTACAACGTTCTTACAGAATTCGTAATACCGAAAAAGCTAATTAGATTCATTAAGGCATTTTAAATGAATCCCAAAGTAAAGTCCGGGTAGGAAAATTTTTGGCCACGAGCTTTCACGTTGAGAATGGCCTGAAACAAGGAGATGCGTTGTCGCCATTATTATTCAACTTTGTCCTGGAATACGTTATAACGAAAATAAAAGATAGCAACCAGGGCCTAGATTTGAACAGTGTTCACCAGGTTATGCATACGCTGATGATGTAAATTTAATAGGGGATAATAACAGAACAGCAGAAAGAAATGCAGAGGTCTTATTAAACGCTTGCAGGGACATGGGTTTAGAAGTAAATGCAGAGAAAACTAAATACATGGGAGTGTGTCGGGACCGTAATACGGCAAATTATGAATGCGTTAAAATATTATATAATACTTTTGATAAAGTGGATACTTTCAAATATTTAAGATCAATATTAACAGAGGAAAATCATATTCACGAAGAAATTAAATGTCGACTAAAAGCAGGGAATTCGTGTTATTATTCAGTTCAAAATCTCTTGTTGTCGCGAATTCTGTCGACGAATTTGAAGCTTAAGATATATAAAACGATAATCATGCCTGTTGTTCTGTATAGTTTCGAAACATGGTCGCTTATTCTGAGGGAAGAACATAAACTGAAAGTATTTGAGACCAAGATCCTAAGACGAATATTCGGACCCAAGAGGAACGGGAATGGGGAATGGCGGAAACTTCATAACGAGGAAATACATAAATTATACGGCTTAGCAAACATTGTTAGGGTCATCAAGTCTAGGAGGCTTAGGTGGGCAGGACATATAGCCAGGATAGAAGAAAGTAGGAACGCTTTGAAAGTGTTAGCGGTAAGACCAATCGGAAAACGACCATTAGGAAGATCTAGGCGTAGATGGGAAGACAATATTAAGACGGATCTTGCAAAAATAAGAATACAAAGTAGAAACTGGATCCAGTTGGCTAAGGACGCGGCATTGAACCTCAGGGTTCCATATGCTATAGAGTTAGTTAGCTTACGATCATGAGTAGATGCCTAGGCTGATACTACAAATAGATGAAATGCGCATTTACTAAAAAGATGGGTTCTACTGACATTGGATAGTTTATATACTCTTCGTGTGCTAGGGCCTAGGGGAGAGGAGGGGATAAGATTTCAAATCAGGTTATGTCACGCACAGTCGCACACCTTCATTTTCATTAAAAACGGAAAAGCCAAGAGAGATCAATTTCATCTCACTTTCCTTTGTGGCAGTCGGACTCAAATGATCACACTTATCTGCAAAAACCACTTTTGAAATAGGATTATTGGGAGAGCTTCCAGTTCCAATGTTGGGAGGGACATGTCTGCCCAATTCCCCGGAATTTGTGCCCGTACCTACAGCTGAGACAACTTTCCAGCATGAGGAGAGGGTCATATCTTCCTCCGGCATTTATTGCAATTTGTGCCCAAGTAGCGGAAGTGGCATTAATACATATTAGTGAGACTACTAAACGCACTATAGCATGAAGTTCAGTTTGAAATACTGCAGAATACGATTCTTTTTTTAAAAAAAATAGAAAGAAATCAATTTCATCTTACATTTCTTTGTGACAGTCGGACACAAATCGTTACACTTAATCATAAAAAACACTTTCTAAGTCAGATTATTGGGGGGACAGTCCCCTCCCAGGTCCAAGATTGGGGGGACATGTCCCCCTCGTCCCCCCGGGATTTGCGCCAGTGCTACTACTACTACTACTACTACTGCTGCTGCTGCTGCTGCTGCTACTCCTATCCCTACTACTATTTATACTATGGATCCGTATAGTAAAACTGCACACCTAATAACACAATCGAACGTAACTTTATGTAATCCAACCAAATATAACCAAATGCAGTATACCTACGTATATTTTGGTCCATTTCTTCGATTTTCAAATTGGTCCGGCAATACAGCATTATTGCCTTAAATATATTAACTTGTGATCCATACTGGAGTTTTCGTCGGTTTTTGATTATTTTATGCAAGTTGTGACATTACTCTGTTTTATATAATTGCATGTGTTGTGCTATATTGAAATTCTCCTTTCTTTTCTTTTCAAATTTAAAGATGGCACAGAGTTTACAAAATGTTTGTCAATTTAAAATAGCCCATACGTAAGCATTATTCTCAATAATTCCAAAATCTAATATTTAAAACAAGACAAACTAAAACTACAAATGAAAATCAACATTTTTGTAAAATACCTAAAATTAAATAAAAGATAATAACAAAGTTGCTAACGGAAGAATAAATTGTACAACACTAATTAACGTTGTGTAACTTGTCAGAATTTTGTAATTCCATTGTATCCACATCTACACTTTTTAAAACGATTTAAACAAATTTAAGTGAAGCAGACCATCTCCCAAAAGGGAGATAACTAGAACTAGAACTACAACTTTGTAATACCACGATTTTAGCGGTGTATTACATTTTATTAATGATAGAAACTATCTTACGAACAAGATTAATTTCGTTACAAATCCACCTTAAACAAATAGTATGTAATATGTTTTTCAGATTCCACAGTGGTGTATTATGATGAACTATCGTGTATAAATTCCAAGAAAAATATGTCCCTTGGAAATTAGTTTACTGAAAATTTCTAGCAGTTGTTTTACTTTTAGAAATAATTATCATAAGATGAATGTATCAATTTTTGCGATTATTATTATTAGCAATAGTGACTTCTTATTTCTGATAGGGATCTCTTCTAATGCACTATATAACTTGGAGTCCCCTTATTATTACGAAGAAAGATTTTCTTCTACTTGAAATCCCTATATAGTTGAAGTTCAAGGACATATCTGGGGCTGAGAAGTAAACTAGTATGTCATCAAATATTAATTTCATAGGAGAAGCGAAAAAGTGTTTCCAAACAATATTTTGTTGAATTGCGTCGATTCTTTATTGACGGAAAAATTGTTCACTTTCTGCATCCCAGCAGGCCGGTAGCCAGCCCAAAAATGTAGAGGGGCCCGGCTGAAGTTAGGGGGGTCCGATCCAACAATATTATAGTTTATCACCATATTATAGTTAATTTGCAAGCCTACCTTGAAAATTTTACGGGGGGCCAGCAAAAATTTAGGGGGGCGGCCCCCTAGACCCCCTTGGATACGGGCCTGCATCTCAGTTGTCCACATCTGAAACCGTTGCTAGTGTTCCTCCTACTTATGTAAGTACAGAAAAATATGATAACTCAGATTCGGCCAAAAAGTGACTTGGCATAGTTTACCTGTCAGCCCCGTCTATTATTGTAGTAGTAGCACGAATTAAGTCAAGAACATCCATATGGATAAGGTATTTCACGCTATATATTAAATTTACAATTATTAACTTGTTTCGTTAATTTCAGGGCAACGAATTCTTTACGTTACAGAGAGTAAAGGACCAGGTTCCTTCCAGGCATACTTACGAGGAGCTTGCAAGCCCTCGAAAATATGTCTGGAGAGGAATATTTCCTCCTGGAGAGCTTGCCAAGCGCTCCCTTAGAAGCTAAGATAAATAATTAAGCTGCGATTAGGCTTGTACAGGGCACGTCCTTTAGTACACGGATCCCAGTTCAGCTCCTTACATTTTAATCTACCAGACAAAATTTTCTGGAAGAAAGCCAGTCAAGGACATGTCTCAAATTATTAGATGTCTGTCTATGTTGAGTGTCAGGATAATATCCTTTTTGTTCTCTTTCCCGAGAATTCGACGTGTAATTGCAAATGATATTTGTGATTCATCAGTGTGTTCTTGATTTTAGAACGGAACACAACACATTTCTTTTTGGATTTCACGAAATAAATGTTTTCACTACTTGTTTCCATGGTTCCATTTCATATCAAAATAGCCAATGAGAAACATATGCTCAGTTGAATAATATTAAACAGTCCTCCAAGCCAACTCAAGTTTTCTTTGCATTTACAGCATACAATACGAGACAAAGACAATTGTAAACTACTAAACATATACAGAATACTGTAAACGATGCATTCCTTTTCAAAAGTAGTACACGTAAAAGCATGAGAGATACATGAAAATAACCACAAACTCACTAAGTTTGTACTGTGTGTTCCAGGTAGCAGGTGAGAGAATAAGTTTAGTACCTCTCCGAAATGATGGTAAAACAAGAAGTATCTTTGTCTGTTGGAATATGCGAGATGTTCGTCTGTTATTGAGGTGCAAGGGAGTACGGGAGAGTACGGGAAAGAACCGCCATGTAAACAAAGCATTTTGTGGTGGTATCTTCAATTCAAGGAAACTGGTTACTTGTGTAAAGGTAAAACCACTGATCGACTAAAAGTGCGATACTAAACAGTGGAGAGAATGAGGGTTAGTTAGTCAACAAAAACCAACGGCCTGTCAACACACTGCGAATTAAGAATGCCACAACAAACTTAGTAGAAGAATTTGATTTGCCGTTTACATTTCTAACCGTGCCGTGTGCAGCTCCTTCAAAAACGTAAAATGTAGGATTATGTCCGTCGGGTAGAATTTTGCGTCATCATTCAGGAAGCATTGGATGATGACGATTTCGCCGCGAAGTTGATATTCAGTGAGGAAGCAACTTTCCATTAATCCGAGAACTTGAATCGGCTTAATGTGCTATTCTAGGGCACTGAAAAGCAACGTGCAATCGTGACAGTTGAAAGAAATTTGCCAAAGACGAATGTTATCTGTGCAGCTGACCGTTCTTGTTCTCTGAGAAAACTGTTACTGTAGTTGTGGTTGTTCCCGCAACTGGTTTGCTGATTCCAGGGATTTTGTCTTCCAACAAGACGGGATACCCCTTCGTTGAAACGTCCAAGTTCGTAAATCTAAACTATGAATTCCGCATCGCTGGATTGCGCGTGTTGGTAAGGAGTTACTAGCTTTGTTCCCTTGGCCTCCTAGAACCCTTGATTTAATGCCCTGTGACTATTTCCTATTGGAGGTACATTAAGGACCTTCTTACGTATCTCCACTAGCACAATCATTAGTCGAGCTGAGGGAACGCAGCGGTGCTGCAGTGTAGACTATTGACAGAACGACGCTACAAAATATGTGGAACGAGGCCGGTCATCGTCTGGACGTGTTACCTCTGCCTCATAAGGCTGTAATTGAGTTCTAATTTTAATAGCGTTAAGATTTGTTGAAAAAACAATTTGGAGGTGTAATGTGGTGTAGTCGACGGATGTCAGGTGATACGGTGACTATCGTATAAGAGAAACTCCAGAGGGGATTTGAGTCTGGAGAGAGAGTCTTTTCTAATTTTCCTCCGTATTTCTGTTTTCGTGTCCTTCAGGTCCGGTAGAAATTCAAAAATGAAACAGTTGAATAAATTCTTGAAAAACGGAAAAAGCAGTAAAGTTTTACCTCTCACTCGAAGGGTCACTGGTACAATCCCATACCATTAAAGTTTGTGGTGGACATGGGAATCTACTGTTTTCCCATAAATTTTCATTTTACCAATTATTTTGCATTCATTCATGTTCATTTATTATTCATTTCCTTTCACTTATACGATATAATCATGGGGTAAAATTTAGAAAAAAAATAGTTTTCGATTTGAAGAACGTATATATCTTGAATAAGTGGTTATGTTATCAGTGATTACGAACTTCGGGGAATACAATTTTGTATACGGAAAATTTATTGTAATATTGATTAATGATATAAAGGAATTTTTAGTGGTAAAACAAATTTCTGTTGAAAACCCACATTGAAACTATTTTCTTTACTTATTTTTTTTCTTTTTATATTCTGTCCGTTTATTTTTCTAAATAAATTCGCTCAAACTTGCTGTGTGTAAATTGCTTTTTTAATATTTCTCTGGAAATTCTTTTACTGTGATTTCTGTATTTCTTTTTGGGTTTATAAATAATTAGAATAAGCTTAAATAAGAACATTAACTGTACTAGTATTTTAAACTAGCTTAAACTAGTAATATAGATTATTATTATTGTTTTAAATTTTAGTTCTTTTATTTTTTTTATTTTTAGGAAAAAAATTCGTCACCTTTGCTTTACCAATCTGGATTGTTACTAACAGGACTAGGCTTCCAGATAACACTCGTCCTGCTTTATATAAATCAGTTAAGAAGAAAAAAAGTTAAGCTGAAATCTTCTCAAAGAATTTGTACTCTTTCTCTTGGTGATGTCCAACAGAAGCAAAAGGCTCCATTGGAAAGAAAATATTTCATGAAAATTGGGTATCTTTTGAAGATGAGATGAATTCCCCATTTTCTCTTTGAGTAATTTTAAGCCCTAATAATAGACACAAGATTTTAAAATCAAACAAAACATACATTACATTTAATCGAGATTGTAAATGTAGTGCTAAATTCATTCCCTTATTTGGAAATTTCAACTGCAAGCAGTAAAGATGTTTGTCAAGATCAGAAAAATATATGCCATGCTTCACCAAAATATTTTGTACTAAAGCTATTGAGAATTTTTTTTTTATTGGAGAAATTTCACTTCACATTTTTGACTCATTTAATCTCAAGCAGGGAGGTCATAGGAAAATCTCAAAGAACATAACACCATTTATTAAAAGCAAGAGAGTTGCGGTGGCTTAGTGGCAAAATGGTCACCTCTGGTTCGATCTGAACTTGCGCTAAGCACACAATATTGCATCATTCAATTTCAAAACTTTTTCTGGCATATTGGTATATACAGGGCGTTACAAAAAATTGTCACAATATTTTTGTAATTGATCCCTCACATCAAAATAAGAAAACAGTTCATATGGACCTGTGTTCGGATGTGCATAGTTTCGTCGTTATATGGTGATGAAAACGTGAATAAAAACTAACTTTAAAGGTCCGTTTACCAGAACTATAGGACCGATCGTAGTCGGATCAAGACTTCACTAAGGAACTACTATGTAAAACTATCAAAATAACCATCTTTCAGAACCTCCGGTACTTACACAATCATTTTTGGAGAGGCTTTTTGGGATTACTTATTCACTCTCCACATACCTTTCCAAAAATTAGTATGCAAGTACTGCAGTATTCTTGAATATAGGTATCTTGATAGTTCACATACCAGTTTCTCAGTAGTGGCTTGATCCGACTACAATATGTCCCATAGTAGTGGAGCTATGAACGTTTAAAAAGTTCATTTGTTTCACGTTTTCGGTACACTATAACTCCAAAACTATCCGCTTTTGAGCACAGGTTCATATGAACATATTTCTCTTATTTTGATGTGAGAGGAATCTGTTCCCAGAGGATTGTAACACCCTGTATATATACTAGGACGGTAAAACTTATGTATTCTTGTTCAAAAACTTGGTCCACCCACCTCAAGATGAGAAGTCCTGCATTCTTACCTACAGTTGGAATTAAACCAAATATGAATTTTCTTTGGTCACTTAAGGTTTCTTTGGATGTTATCCTTTCCCTTGGCAAACGTAATACAGCTTTTCGTTATCAGATGCGGTCTTTTTCAGAATTACAAGTGTCATCTCTAGCGCCTATGGTGAGAATATGGGAACGTTTGTAGCGGTTGCATCGAAATTGTGAAGAAAATCGAGAGGCTTACAAAGAAGTGCACACTCGCAGAGTAGGAGACATAAAGATTAGTAATTTTTGCCCGCCCCGCCCCCGTCCAAAAAAAAAGCTGGGTTTTGCTGTTATCTTCGTGTCCTCCCATGATAGAAATATACTGCCGTGTTAAGCAAGAGTGCCGTATCTACACTAAACCTGAAATTGAGAAAACAAGTATCAAAACTTTTGCTCTTGACGCTTCAAGTATGCAAATCTCTTTTTAAAAAATCATGTAACACTCTAATATAACAGGTATTGAAAACCCTTTAAAGTTAGCAAAACGGAAACTAAGTCTGAAGACATCATTACTGCATTCTTCCTGTGGAAATGATGCATTTTCTAAGAAAGTACGGGAATTCCTATGATTATATAAGATTTATGTTAAAGTTACGGCTTTTTGCGCCACACCAATGGAAAGAGCGGGTTCCAATTAGTATAGATTGATATCCAGCTCATTTTTCGAAATGTTGTCAGATACGGCTCTCTTGCTTAGTACGGCAGTATACATGTCTTATTTCTACCATGGTGTCCTCCTAGCACACAGAGTCTATCCTCACTAATGAAGTTCCTTTGACGGGTAGCAAAATTGTATGAGACTTTTTTTTTTTTTTTTTTTTTTTTTAGCTGTTCAGGACTGTTCTTAAATGTAAGGATGTTGTCGACGAGACATTATGTTTCTAGAACGTATTATTCCCTAACGTATATCAGTTTCAGTCGTAGCTACGACGACTAGAAATATTTTGATCGAAAACATTATATTAACGTAAATCAACAGGAAATAAAAGCAAATATATCTTCATAACTATAGAGCCTGTTAATTCATAGGAGAAAACTAATCTAACAGCTTCAAAATAACTTACAACAAGCTGCGATTTGGGCGAGAAAAAAGAGTGTTGAGTATTTTAATCTCCCAAAGAGTATAATTCTGTTAAAAAGTGTTTGTCACCCCAATCAACATATTTAGTGAAGCGGATCTTCTACCATTCGACTTAACCGACATTTGTGGCCGTGCTGGGATACTAATGAGGGCGGTGGACAAGTCTACTAAAAGGGCACCCATCAGGCCCGTGCTGGCCCACCGGGACACCGGGACGTGGCCCGGTGCGCCCTCCGAAACATCACAGTATAAATGAAGGTACAAGATTTAGTAATAAATTCTTACAGTTTTATTGGTAAAGAACCCGTGAAAGGTGCAGTGCGCCCTTTACAGTAGGCGCCCTTGCGAGCCCACATCAAAGATGAACGATTTTATTTACTCTTCTGTATACTACAGTTCTGAACAATAAATACATACAGTTACTATTTGTAAAGAACCCGTGAAAGGTACAGTGTGCCTTTTACATAAGGCGCCCTTCGAAACATCACATTATAGATAAGTGGTTTTAGTTATCCTGTGTGCCAGCTTTGTATAATAAATTCGAATAGTGATTGTTAATAAAGAAGCTGTGAAGAATACAAGGCGCCATTTCCATGAGATGCCATGCGAAATATCGCATTAAAAAATAGTCTTCTGTATTTCAGTTTTGTATTATAAATTCATACAGTTGCTATTGGCAGAACAGGTAAAGAGTATAATCACAAAAATATTATAAAGTTATGTAGCTATAAAACGAAACAATGTAATATATCAAGAATAGTTCGGATAGTCAAACGTACGACGCATTCATGAAATACTACACTGACACTAGTCTCTAATTTACGATTTTTACGGCATCGAAGCTTTCACAGTCTTAATGTGCATCCATATATCCGAGCATATATCGCGACGTTCATAAATATACATGGACCTCACCAGACGGGAAAAAACATAATCAAATAGATCACGTTTTAGTAGATAGAAGAAAACAGTCTAGCACAACTGATGTTCGGTCGTCCAGAGGAGTTGATTATGATAATAATAGAGAGACTATCGTTGAATAAAGGAAATATTCAATATCTGAAAACGGAGTTGTTAAATTTAAAGAAATTAGAGGAGAGTCAGATGAGGGGGGAGCCAGATTGAAGTGTCGAATAGATTCTCGGTTTTATAACTCGGAGTGCACTAGTGTTCAGGATACTTGGTTGCAATTAGAGATAACATTAAGATTTCAGAAAAAGAAATAATGAGACACGCATAAATACGTAGGAACAAAGCATGGTTCAACCTGGAATGCACTAAAGTAGCAGAGAAGAGAAAACAGAAGAAACAGCGTTGGTTACAAAATCCGAACGAAATAACTACATAAAATTTCACTGTCATCTGGCGGAAAACTTCCAAAACTTTTAGAACAAAGAAACGCGATTTTTGAAAGCTAAAATTAATTAACTTGAAGATAATAGTAAAAATAAAAACATTCGGGACATGTGCAAATGCATTAACGGACTTAAGGAAGGCTATGAATTTCGTGCTTATATATTAAATAGAGCTAAAGGAACAATTCTCACTGATCAGGATAGCATCTTAAATAGATGGGAAGATTTCTTTGACGATTTGCTTAACACATAGCCAAAAACTAATGTGCTTGGAGAAAGTGAAATGCATACAGCATAACCGTATATTCCAGAACCTAACCAGACAGAAATAGAAATCGCTATTAAAAAATTAAAGAAACACACATCTCCGGGTTTAGACGAAATTCTGGTTGACTTAATTTTAGCTGGAGGGGAAAAAATGTAGAGCAAGATACACAAACTCATTCTTATCTGGAACAAGGAGGAATTACCACAAGAGTGAAAAGAATCAATCATTGTTCCAGTTCAGAAGAAAAGCAACAAAACTGATTTAATAATTATTGAGGCATTTCTCTTCCGTCGGCATCCAATAAATCCTCTTAAACATTATATTAGAAAGATTGCCTCCATACGCAGATGAAATGATTGGAGATTATCAGAGCGGATATAGGTAAAATCGATCAACTATCGGCCAGATATTTACTAGTCAACTAATACTTGGAAAAGAAATGGGAATACAATATTCTGGCACATCAATTATTGACTTTAGACTAGGGTAGGAGGGAAACATTGTATATACAATAATCTTACAGAATTTGCAATACCGAAAAAGGTAGATTAATTAAGATATGTTTAAATGAATCCCAAACTAAGGTTCGAGGAGAGAAATTCTTGTTCACGAGCTTTCACGTTGAGAATAGCCTGAAAGGAGATGCATTGTCGCCATTATTATTTAACTTTGCTCTGAAGAACACTATAAGGAAAATCAAAGACAGGAATTAGGTCCTAGAGCTGAATTGTATTCACCAGGTTATGGCGTATGCTGCTGATGCAGAGAAAATTAAATAAATGGAAGTTTGTCGGGATTGTAATGCTGCATTTTATAGATGCGTTAAAATACCAAATAATATAGTTTCTTTCGACAAAGTGGATACGTTCAAATATCTTGAATCATTATTAAAAGACCAAAACCATAATCACTAAAAAAATTTGATGTCTACTAAAAGCAGGGATTTCGTGTTATTATTCAGTTAAAAATCTTTTTTGTCGCGAATTCTGTTGAGGAATTTGTATCTTAAAATATAAAACAATAATCATACCTGTTTTGCTGTATGGTTGCGAAAATTGATCACTGAATCTGGGGGAAAATCGCAGTCTGAAAGTATTTGAAAACAAGACTCTTAAACCAATATTCGAACTCCAAGAGGAACGGGAATGGCGGAAATTTCATAACGAGGAACTGCATAATTTTATACCGTTTACAAAAACATTGTTAGGGTCATCAAGTCTAGGAGGCTCAAATGAGCATGTTATGTAGCCAGAATGGAAGAAATTAGAAACGCTTCCAAAGTTCTAACTGGAAATCCAAATAGGACAACAAAAATTAGGAAGACCGAGGCGCAGATGGGAGGACAATATTAAAATGGTTCTCTCAGAGATTGAAATATAAAGTAGAAACTATGTCAAGTAGGCTAAGGACAGAAATCAATGGAGAGCTTTTGTAAACGCGGCACTGAACCTCCTGTGTCCATAGGCCATAGAGCTATTAAATTGTTGATACATTTAGCTTCTTTTTTATTTTACAGAAATGTTATTAGAGGAAGTAAAAAGTTTTTTCTCTAGTAAAGAGGATTTCGATTCAAGGTTTACACAAATTAGCTATTTACGTTAATACTAAAACAAATTTGGTGGTGATTTTGATATAGAAAGGCATCCATACTTTCTTTCAATATATATATATATATATATATATATATATATATATATATATATATATATATATATATATATATATATATATATTACCGTATGTATCGGCGCCCTTTTAGTAGACTTGTCCACCGCCCTCATTAGTATCCCAGCACGGCCCTGGCACCCATACAAACGGGAATATATATATATATATATATATATATATATATACTTTGAAAGAGCATATATATATATATACGTAAATAGTTAATTTGTGCCTCCTATACTTGATGACCCTAACAATGATTTTGTAAACGGAAATAAAACTATGCAGTTCATCGTTACGGAGTGTTCGCCATTCCCCATTCCCGTTCTTCTTGGAGTTCGAATATTGGTTTAAGAAACCTTTTCTCAAATACTATCAGTCTGCGATTTTCCCTCAGAGTCAGTGACAATGTTTCGCAACCATACAGCACAACAGGCATGATTATCGTTTTAACAGAATTCGCGACAACAAAAGATTTTTAACTGGATAATAACACGGAATCCGTGCTTTCAGTTGCCATCAAATTTTTGTGATTATGGTTTTAGTCTGTTAATAATGATTCTAGATATTTGAAAATATCCACTTTGTCGAAAGAAAATATTATTTGGTATTTTAACGCATCCATAAAATACAGTATTACGATCCCAGCAAAAACTTCCATTTATTTAGTTTTCTCTGCATTTACTTTTAAGCCCATATCTCTGCAAGCGTTAAGTAAGATTTCTGCATTCCTTTCTATTGTTCTCTCATACCCTATTAAAATTACATCATAAGCATACGCCATAACCTGGCAAATACAATTCAGCTCTAGCACCTGATTCCTGTCTTTGATTTTCCTTATACTGTTCTCCAGAACAAAGTTAAATAATAATGGCGACAACGCGTCTCCTTCTTTCAGGCCATTCTCAACGTGAAAGCTCGTGAACAAGAATTTCTCTACTCGAACCTTACTTTGGGATTCATTTAAACCTATCTTAATTAATCTACTTTTTCGGTATTGCAAATTCTGTAAGCATGTTGTAGAATGTTTCCCTCCTATCCTAGTCTAAAGTCAATAATTGATGTGCCAGAATATTGTATTCCCATTTTTTTTCAAGTATTAGTTGAATAATAAATATCTGGTCGATATTTGATCGATTTTACCCACATCCGCTCTGATAATCTCCAATAATTTCATCTGTGTATGCAGTCAATCTTGCTAATAGAATGCGTAAGAAAATTTATTGAATGTTGACAGAAGAGAAATGCCTCAATAATTAGTTCTGTTGCTTTTCTTCTGAACTGGAATAATGATTGATTCTTTTCACTTTTATGGTAATTCCTCCTTGTTCCAGATAAGGAGAATGAGTTTGTGTATCTTGCTCTACAATTTCCCCTCCCCCAGATAAAATTAGGTCAACCAGAATTGCGCATATACCTGGAGATGTGTGTTTCTTTAATTTTTAACAGCGATTTCTATTTGTCTGGTTAGGTTCTGGAATATACGGTTATGCTGTATGCATTTCACTTTCTCCACGCACATTAATTTTTGGCTATGTGCTAAGTAAATCGTCAAAAAAAATCTTTCCATCTATTTAAGATGCTATTTTGATCAGTGAGAACTGTTCCTTTAGCTTTCTTTAATATATAAGCAAGAAATTGATAGCCTTTCTGAAGTCCATTGATGCATTTATACATGTCCGGAATGTTTTTATTTTTTACTATTATCTTCAAGTTAATTAATTTTAGCTTTCAAAAATCGTGTTTCTTTGTTCTAAAAGTTTTGGGAGTTTTCCGTCAGATGACAGTGAAATTTTATGTAGTTATTACGTTCGGATTTTGTAGCCAACGCTGTTTCTTCTGTTTTCTCTTCTCTGCTAATTTAGTGAATTTCTGGTCCAACCATGCTTTGTTCCTACGTATTTCTGCGTGTCCCAATATTTATTTTGCTGAAATCTTAATGTTTTTTTCTAATTCCAACCAAGTATCCTAAACACTAGTGCACTCCGAACCTTGTACAACGGAGAATCTATCCGACACTTCAATCTGGCTCCCCTCTCACCTGACTCTCCTCTAATTTCTTTAAATTAAACCGCCCCGTTTTCAGATATTGAATATTTCCTTTATTCAACGATAGTCTCTCTCTTATTATCATAATCAACTCTTCTGAACGACCGAATATCAGTTGTGCTAGACTGTTTTCTTCTATCTACTAAAACGTGATCGATTTATGTGTTTTTTCCGTCTGGTGAGGACCAACTGTATTTATGAACGTCTTGATGTGGGGATTTTGTAATCATCACGATAAAGTTTCTGGATGTTGCAAAGTTCAAGAGTCTAACGCCGTTGTCACAACCTTACTTATGCAGACATTTATTCACTATAATCGGTTTGAAAATACCCTCTCGTCCTACCTTACCATTGAAACCGCCTAACATAATTTTCATATGGTATTGCAGGAGATGATCGAATACCCGTTTTAATCTTTCGTCAAAACATTTTTTTATTGTCATCCTTATTTTCTGTTGGGCATGTACGTTACATTTAAAACAATAATATTACACCACCGACCCATAAGAGATTTAGAAGAAAATCTATTATTAACAAATTCAACCCATGTAATTGCTGATATTACGTATTCGTTTGTGAACGAAAAGCCCTGATCCTAGTTGGTAATTTTTAATTCGTTCCCCGTAAAAGAACGTAAAATTTCCGACTGGACTCCTCCATTTGCTTTTCATCTAACTTCCTGATATCCTACTAGGCCATATCTTCTATTTCTAAACTCATTCGTTACACATTTTAACGCGCCTGCCCTATAGTGACCTGTTATTTTCCATGTTCCAATTCTCATGTCGATTTTACTTTGCTGAGTTCGTGCCAAGTTATCAGTTCTGATCCGAGGATTTTGCGAATATATCTGAACAAGCCTTTTTTTTACAGGATGAGTTGTTAGCCGCACACCAAATTCCCAAGCTAGAGGATCACCCCTTGTCTGTCCGCGACTGCTTATTCAGTATATTCTCAGCTAACCTCTATATTCCAGAGGCCTTCTCCTCGATTCACAACCTGAGGACGCGCCGTGCCGTGGTGACAGGAAGACCACATTTTACGGAAATTAATATATAAGTAGCTATATTTCAGAATTACAATAGGTACTGATTATCCAAACACTGATTTAAAACACACAGGAACAATCAATATGCTCGGATATATGGATTCATATTAAGACTGTGAAACCTTCGATGCCATAAAAATCGTAAATTAGAGACTAGTGTCAGTGCAGTATTTCATGAATGCATCGTACGTTTGACTATCCGAACTATTCTTGATGTATCGCGTTGTTTCGTTTTATAGCTACATAGCTTTATAATATGTTTGTACTCTTTACCTGTTCTCTGCCAACAGCAACTGTATGAATTTATAATACAAAACTGAAATACAGAAGAATAAAATTTTAAAAAAATGTGGTATTTCGCAGGGCATCTCATGTAAAGGGCGCCTTGTATTCTTCACACCTTGTTTATTAACAATCACTATTTAAATTTATTATATAAATATGGTACGCAGAATGACTAAAACCACTTACTGTATCTATAATATGATGTTTCGTAGGGAGCCTTATGTAAAAGGCGCACTGTACCTTTCATGGGCTCTTTACCAATAGTAACTATAGGGCCTATATATTTATTGTACAGAACTGTGGTATACAGAAGAGTAAATAAAATCGTTCATCTTTGATATGGACTCGCAAGGGCGCCTAATGTAAAGGGCGCACTGCACCTTTCACGGGTTCTTTACGAATAAAACTGTAAGAATTTATTACTAAAACCTTGTACCTTTATTTATACTGTGATGTTTCGGAGGGCGCACCGGGACACGTCCCGGTGTCCCGGTGGGCCAGCACGGGTCTGGTGTGTGGGTCTGTTTTGCAGTAACTCGCAAAAACTATTCGATATAATTCATCTCTAAATATGCTTTCATAAAAAATATACATTTTTAATACAATGTGATAAGAATTTTACTTTAGATTTTTCCACAGCTTCCACTAATTGGTTTTAAAATTAGTCAAAAGTAAACACTTAATTTCCCGTCAATGAGAAGAGAATTTAGTTCCCTCACCCAATATATATATATATATATATATATATATATATATATATATATATATATATATATATATATATATATATATAGGGTTTTCGGGTTTTCATAAAGTATGACGGATTTAATTCGTTTATAATTTACATAAAAATGCTCATATTGAAATCAAATAAAGTGCAAACGGTAGCGGAAGGATTAAATTTTTACCTGTAATCTGCACCAGCTCAGTTCATTCACCGCCACACCTCCAACTGGGCGCCACTAGGAATCGATTTCTGTGGGCTGTTGATGATGCTTTCCCTTACCCTGCTCACTGTTGCAGGCGATGTTGGCGGCCTCCCACTTCGAGGACGGTCCAGGACGCTTCCTGTCTCCAAGAACTTAGCATACCACTTTCGGATTGCACTCTCAGTCGGTGCCGGCTTTTTGAACTCTTTGGTGAACTTTCGACACACCAAAAATTGGTGATTTTAGCTCTGCGTACCACAGAACACATTGCGCTTTCTCTTTCACCGACGCCATCTTTGATACGGTAACAGTGTTGCCAACTAAAAATGTAATCCTTTCGCTACTGTTTGCACTTTATTTGATTTCATTATGAGCATTTTTATGAAAATTATAAGCAAATTAAATCCGTATGGGCACCTTAAGACATTTTGGATCCGTATGAAAAAACGGATTCAGCTATCAGTCTCAAAATTAAATTATAATATTCCTTAAACCTTCTTCAATCTAATGGAGGATTTAATTCTTATAAATAGTGAAACATTTGAAAAGGAATAATTCGAAACTGGACTCTTGCAAAGTACCCATATTGGGAAGAGGGTCATCTAATATAAACACAATTTACACAAGTGAAAATATGACTCAGTTAATAAGTGAGAAATTATTGCAATAAGAGAAATACAAACATTAAAGTGAACGAATAGTGTCAGAAGCTCAATAGCAGTGTTATAAGCATGTTACGAGTTACAACATTATGAGTATAACTAGTTACTAATATTATGAAAGCAAAACATTGATTTTCATTAAATATTAATGTTTTAGTCGAAATTTCTAAGATAAAAATAATAAACCACAATGTCAATCATAGGCACAAATAAGCCTTAATCTAATCGTTTGTCTTCAAGTTCTGTGGCATACACGGAGAAACCTGAAAATGTTCTACGGTATGAACGTAAATGCTCAATAACAATATTCATACTGAAGAGCCAAATTCAATTAGAACTCAAGAAACAACAATAACAAGTGCCCATATTAATTCCTATTGTGTAATTTTAAAAAAATGCCTTCGATGCAACCGCTACAAACGTTCCCATATTCTTACCATAGGCGCTAGAGATGACACTTGTAACTCTGAAAAAGACCGCATCTGATAACCAAATGGCGTATTACGTTTGCCAAGGAAAAGGATAACATCCAAAGAAACCTTCAGTGACCAAAGCAAATTCATATTTGTTTGGTTTAATTCCAACTGTAGGTAAGAATGCAGGAGTTTTCATGTTGAGATGGGTGGAACAAGTTTTTGAACAAGGATGTACTCCCATGCGCAAAAAATATTGCGCGTATACTGTAACTCACGATTTTTCGCAATTATTCCATTTTCCTTATGTTTATGGGTAAAATTCAGTTATTAGTATGTGGAGATAATAGAAAGCAATCCATCTAAGGAGATATTTCCAAAAAATATAATAGAATAATAAAAATATAAGCAAAAAACAAAATTATGTTCGGTTTTGTGTATACTGGCAATAATGTTTTCGAGGGATTTTTTGCAGTAGCACAGCACGATTGCAGAGGGAATAACTTTAGTTGAATCAAGGAACTGGAAAGTGGACTAATATATTGCATTTATTGGCTTAAATTTAGGGTGTAAATTGTCTACCAAATATAAATTAGCTTCTGTAACCAAGATGTTATACGGAAGTATAGAAACAAAGACAAAAACTGATGTCTTAAGTTTGGAAGTGACATGCTCTATAGCCATGAGCATTTATTTGTTAAGAAAAAGACAGGCAACAAAAGGTAGTCTGTGTGGTCAAGTGGGTAGAGTGGCGGACTAGTAATTCTTATATTGTTTTGACACCAGATCGAATCCCATGCGATCCCATCCAATTTTTTCTTTAAAAAACATTGTAGAAAGTGTATAATTTTTATGTTAATAAGAACCGAAACAATATAATAATGAAATAACTTTTTGTTTTTTCTGATGACGTATTTATTTAGAATTAGTGTATTATTACTAATAGCGATTGTTTTCAGTTTATGGTATGATATGCTTAATCATTCCCTCTCCGTCAGCAGAAGTAACTTCAACTCACTGCGAGTGTCTGTGAGTCAGGAACAGTGAAAAAAACAAAACATGCGCGACCTGCTGCCTTACACACAGCGTGGCGAACACAGTCACAGCGATAGCTCGTTGTCATGAAGAAAAAAAAGCTGATGTTAAATTACTGTTCTAGTGTTTCAGTGTGTGTGTTTCTTTTTAGAGTATTGACTCTCTCTCTCTCTCTCCTTTTGTTTCATATCCTCAGTGCAACAAATGCAATCATAAGTCTGTGTAAGGAAATAAAGGATGCTTTCTTTAAACAAAACTAAATTAACAGCTCTATTTGTGAGGAACACGAATGCTTCCAAAAGATGCCATGGGTATTAATTATAATCATACCGAATTATACAGTAGCGTGAAAAACTGATAATAAAATGGTGTAACATGCATAAGCCTTTTTTTTCTAGCGTGACAACACATTAAACATAACAAATTAAATTTTTGGGATTACAAATTATCACCTTACGTGTCGGTATAGGCCTATTCGTTTTCACAGTCGAGCGACGAAAGAAGAAAGTGTGGTGATAGTTATAAAAACCGAATACCAGATTTCAATGAATTCAAGCTACAATGCTCCTACATATCGAAAAAATTATTTTTCGATGTCTGTCCATCTATTCGTCTCTCGGTTCGTCACGCTTTTACATGCACTCAAATAGAGGCCATACTGTTCAACGTATCTGGACCGAATTCTAGACATAACGTTTTAATAACATACTATCTTTCGAATTTTATATCCTTCGACACCTAAAAGTAAGGGTAATTTACTGAAGGATTAAAATTTAAAATAATTCAATTTTCTCAAGAAAAAAAAGCTGTGACGATTTTATTTACTTTTTATAAATATATATTTTATTAACAAATATCCACCGTATATGAATATTTTTTCTGAGAAAATATATATGGTGTAATTTACTGTATGGTATGCGTTCTTTTTCCACAATTTTCTCAACCACATTTCATAAATAAACGTATTATTAATAACCTAACAATATGACAACTCGTTCGAAGGAGTAGATTACTCTTAGGGTGAGCTTTCCCCCGATGGTTTTCCCATTAATGCCTCAGGCAATTTTGTTCATATTTCGTAAAGAAATGTTTCATTAATAAACTAAGATACAGCATAAATCGTTTATTCCGTTAACATACAGAAGAAGTGGTTTTCTCAAGGGTTGAATTTTTTTTTGACAATTTTCTCAGTAATAACTGAGACAAATTTCTTCTAATTTCAGTAAAAATATTGTCTGTAACACTCTTACAATATGCATAACTCGCTTGTTCCGAAAAGAAAAATCCAAAAGAGAGAGTTTACTTTGACAGTGAAATTTTTCCCGACGATTTGCTTAAAAATTATTCGATATACTGTCAAAATTACAGATAGAAGAGTTTACCTTTGGGGGTAAGCTTTTAACGATGACCTTCCTAAAAACAACTCAGGAGATGTTTGTTGTTCATATTTTATAAATACATGTTACATAAATAACCTAGCTATATGGTATAATTCCCTCATCCGGAAAATCTAGAAGTGGTATAATACTTTTGACAGTAAGTTTTACCCTGCGATTTTCTCAAGAACGACTCAGGCGATTGTGTTCGTATTTCATAAATAAATGTTTTATGAAAACACTAACAATATAGCATAGCTTGTTTGTCCTGAAAAGATCCACAAAGGATAATTTATTCTTGGGGTGACTTTTTTCATGATTTTCTCAGAAATTACTCAGACGCTTTTGCTTATAGTTCGCATACAATTATATCCTTAATAATTCTAATATATGGATCAAGTTATTTCTAACCAAAATATGACCAATGGGTACTTTACTTTTGGGCCTGAAGTTTCTTCTAGCAAAGTTTTCCAAAATATTATTTTATTCGCAATTTCCCAAATAAATGTTTCAATAATAGTTGCAGCCTAACACGAGTCAGTGTAAGAAATTCAAGCGAGAAAGTACAGTGCGTTTGCTCCGTACCCTTTCTTAAATGTATTTTTAATGTTACACCTAATCACAATTTTCCGAACAAAATCGAAACCTCTTTTTAAATGTGCCTTGTTGTGGTCAAATGGTTCAAGTGCATTGGTTCTGGATTTGATTTCCAGTGAGAGCTAGTATATTTTCGTCCAAGAGATGTTACACGTCGGTGCAAAGAAAAAAAGTGTTTAAATAAGCCTAACCAAGCTAATCAACAAAGAAATAATACAATGTTACGAAATTATCGTAGAAACATTGTTAATATTAGGTAGGTGCGACTGAAATGTCCAAACGATGATTGTCAATTCCAAAGGTAAAAAAGTGAAAAATACAATGCCAGGTTAATCAGTGGCCTCTAGGTAAAGCTATCCTACTAACATAAGAAGTGATTGAGACGCCAAAAAATGTTGTAATCGCTGGGAGACATGTTAGGAGAATACAGAGGTGAGAGAGAGTTTAATACTGCGAATCATGGATAGTCTTCACTTTCGTTTGAGGGCGAATATTGAAGTCCGTAGGCCTACATAGGTTTGCATTGAAATGAACATTCTTTGTTTTCGCCCGGCGGGAGCTCAGGTGGTTCAGATTCCACTTTAATCAGTAGGTCCACGTCTCATATAGCCTCGCTGCTGAAAGAGACGTTAAACTCAAAATCACATCACACATCTTTGTTTTCGCCTTTGTTTTAGCCCATAAATGTCTCTGTTCATGAGCTCCTTAGTGGATATGCGGTTAGCGCATGCGCCTTTGGCGTGGAAGACACGGCTTCGATTCCCGGCGAGAGCTCACGTGGTTTAGAGTCCACGTTAATCAGTAGGCCGAAGTCTCATATAGCTTCGTTGCTGAACGAGACGATAAACTGAAACTCAATGTCTTTGTTCATAAATTTCTTTGTGTATGGTTTTGCATATACGTGGCATGGATATTAAATTTTGATTTCTACGCCATATGTATCTAATTACATACACACCTATAAAACGAACACAACAAACTTGGAATATCTACATTGTTTGCGTATGGAAAATCATCACGTTTTGCTGCACAGGAGAGCCGTGTGTATGGAATTCCATACACGTGGCAATCAACCTATTAAGAAATGTATAATAATAATAATAATAATAATAATAATAATAATAATAATAATAATAATAATAATAATAATAAACAGAAAACGATACGATCATTTACATAATTTATAAACATAAGTTAACATTTAATAAGCATATAACTGCAATGGAATTAAGTTGTTTCTCTCTCTCCCTTAGCGCAACAGCCCTTATTGTGCTAAGGCGTAGAAGAGAACTTGTAGCACTCACGATTTGGGGCGGTGTGCGGTCAGAACATCGGATCCCTTTGTTGTTAGTCCTAGCTTTCTAGACGGATGCAGTTATTCCCGATAGAATATACAAGCAAATAGACTTTTGCATTATCCCTCAATGTGATACTTGTGGTTGCTTAACCGTATACAGACAGCTGTCCATGGAAGAATCGTTGATAATAATAATAATAATAATAATAATAATAATAATAATAATAATAATAATAATAATAATAATAATAATAAATAACAGAAACTCGACAAATATTCTTGCAAATAATAGGAAACAGTTTGCGTCACACTGTTCACTTTGCTAGACACACCAGTGTGCCGCGTTATACCAATTGTGCCACACTGGAATATAGGGTATGGCTTTTTAATTTTTTCCAACTATTCCAACTGCTTCAATTGAAATGGATCTATAACAATAAGAGAGTGAATTTAGTCTTCTTACCCTTCGATTTAGAAATAAGGTTCGCGAGAATTTCATAAAAGAATAATATACTCAGAATTGTATATAGTAGTTTGTTTTATTCGAAATTACATACTTCCTACAACTGTTTTTTGATTGAAATGATTTGAAATGAAACCTTTAAGTTTTACGTCCCACGTTATGCCGGCTAGGCTAAAGGAGACAGTGATGATAAGAAATGAATGAAATGGTCGAATGAAGAAAGTGGGATAAAACGGGAGAACCCCGAGAAAACTTACGCACACAGTGTCCAGCACAAGGTTCACTTGGCGCGAGCATAGATCGAACCAAGGACTCCATGCACAAGAGGAGAACGCTCTACCACTGAAACACCCTGGCCTCTGAAATTGCTTAAAGGAGAAAGGGACTACTTTATGAAAACTTGATGACAAACACATTTGTTAAAAAATACATGCTTTTCGTGAAATATTGCTTATAGACATGGGCGGATTAAGGCTTTTGGGGACCTAGAGCCGACTATTTTAAGGGGGCCCTATGTTAAGAATAGTTCCAGTGCATAAATTTTCTTTGCTGCCTTCCACAGCCTCATAGGTTTATGGAACTACCGAGAACTATGCTGTAATATTTGAATGTGCTCCAAGTTTACAATAATTAGTTTAGTTAAATCCATTATTAGCAATTAAATAATTGCATTCATTATTAACAGTTAAATGCTGCTGATGGAAAGACTTAAATCTAGCGATACCGCGAGCGTAACGAACGGGAAAAAATTAGCATCGGTCTGGAGCCTATAATATAAGTTGATTACTATATTTTACTGTTAAACAGAGGGATTTAAAAGAGCCCTCTGAGCTTGGGGTCCCGAAGCCTGGGCTCCATTGGCTCCGCCCTTAATCCGCTAATGCCTATAGATTATAAATTAAAGGGGACGGGCAGGGTCCGTTCTAAAAATTCCGGCCCGTGCAGACCGCTAGCCCCTGTGTATATGCTATCTTTGGAAATACAGTAGAGTTTCGTTTATCCGACATAAAACAGACAGGCAGAATGCCGGATAATATGGGTGTGTTAAGGAAAGACCTATTAAAAGTCAAACTGTGATATAATTTTACATATTACTCATCTAATAATCATGTTTTGCAAGAAACAAATATAATGCATTGACTCAGGGACGTATCCAGCGTGAGGTCTTGGAAGCTGTCCCTTTCCAAACCTCAAACACTTTTTAATAAACCTATAAAACTGGCTTATGGGGCCGTTGCCACAGCAACCACTGTTGCCATAACAACGAATCCTGTCGCTGCGCGTCAATCTACAACTGATTGAGGAAAAAAAAAAATCTGCAACAAAGGTGATGCACAGAAATAAGTCGTGAGTGGGAACCCTTCACCCCTGGTGGGGATGTTCATGAAGCTATCAGCTTATGCCTAATTACATTGGAATATAATTTCCATTTCTTAATTTCGAACATACTAGGTTCGATCGAAACGAGAAAACTTTTTTTCGGACTTCTAAAGAAAATAAAGTAAAATAAATAAATACATGACCGTGTTTATTACATATAGAATTCCCAGTCACGACCCCCCTTCCAGTTTTATTAAAAAAAAATAGAAGAAGAAGATGAAGAAAAGAAAGAAGATAGAAGAGGAAAGATGTAAAGTAAGAAGGTGATAAAGGGAAAACTGTTACTAGATATTTTAAGGAATATGGTAAAGGAAAGCGAATAATTATCTAATTGTGATCATTTCCAATAGCTATTAGTTGAATATCTGGTATTAACGTGATCAACGGTAGACACATGTTAACTCATACATCCCCGACCTAGATCCATTTAACCCTAACTACCAAATTATCCCGATCTAGATCTGAGATAGATGAGAAAGTTTAATTCTACAGTTTATTCAATATTTCCACTAATATCCAATATTTGAAAAATAAACGACGAAGTTGATGGCATGTTAGAATCGACCACAAAGAAAAAAAAAAAGTCAGAGTATTACATATTCGTAGAAGATTTTGACTCTCACAGTTCTCTCATGATGATCATTCGTTCAGGCTACTTCAGTCCTTTTTACCTCCTTCATAGAGCCAACTTAAGTTAGTATTAACATTCAATGAGTTCAATTGATAACTACCAATAATTATAATAAGTCACATATGTATGACAAGATAATTGGTACACTTAATACTAAACCTACATTTCACTCACACACACATTCATACAGGACAATGTATACTTCGGGTTGTATTTAGTTAAATTAAACTAACCTAACTACATTACTATATACATTTATTACATTTCAATAAAAGCAAAATTAGTTGGACATAACAGGGAAAAAATTTAATACATGGAAAGAATGTTTCATTAACATGCATAGAAATTCGCTAATTTTATCAAGACCAAATAACACATTTCTCTTCCTATATATATATTAAAAGTTGCATTACATAAAAGAGAATTTGACAAAAGGAAAAGAAAAAAAATGAAAGACAAAAAATAAAAAAAATTCAAAGATCAATACATTTAGGATTCAGTGTAATGAATCTATATATATATATCGTTGCGGAAAAAGAAAGAAAAAAATAAAAAAAATATATATATATATATATAATTGGTTAATCATTCTTAAAAAAAAACACTTTAGTAACATTTTATTAGGTCTCTGTCCCAAGAGGAGACATTTCGACGATTTTATGAGTCTTTGTTCTCACATCGATAATAGCTCCTTTTTCCAACTCTCTTTTCGCACTGTGGTTTGTGTCCATGAGAGTGTTTAATTGTTTTTGTTTTAGCTATAGACAAATAGTCGCTTCATATCACATATATATTTATATTTCTCATTTCGTCACTCGACGCACTTTATCTAAAATTTCAAAGTTTGTCAATATTAAGGAAAACTTATCAAATCCAGTCACAGATATTGGGAACATATTTCCATATTCCGGTATTCTCATTAACTTATTAAACAGATTTTAGTTCGTTGAATTTAAAATCACTAAATTTTTCCCTAGTATAGATCTTGTAGTCAAAAATTCTAGATACTGAATAGTTTGGTGTCCGATCGTAGGGGAAGGATTTGTTCCATGTTTTACTGATGGAAAAAGTCGTTGGAGGGGCGCACTGTTTCGTGGGTTGCTAATTTCACTCGCAAAGTAAATTTGGGTAAGGATTAGGGTTATTCTTATTTATCTTACGACCCGCTACTTGTTTTATTCACATGCAGTATTTAACATTATATTCCACTTTAATAGTTACAGAAATTAATAACAACTCAACAAAAAGTAATTTATGACAATTTACGCGGTAATACTATATATCACAAATAGTTGGTTAATACCGGGTGTCAAAATCTATGGCAACCTAACAAGACCAGGGTAAATATCGAGCCCATTACATACATACTCGCATATATATACATATATGTATTCATATTAATCAATACAATAAATTTCACTTTAATATCTATCTTAATATTTCGTCGACGTTTAACTTCTACATAACCGTTCATATTCGACAAGTATTCATATTTTATAAATATTTATATTTTATTGGCTCAAAGACAAAACAAAACCCTGACTATCAAAATTCACCTTTTTCCTTCATAAGGTTGCAACATTATATTTTATATGTATAAACCCGATAATCAATAATCATTTTCAATTTACTAAAGATCCGCGTATATGAAAAAAAAAAATGTTGGTGTTATTTAATAAGTTGACATAAGAAGTGGAAAATGCAACAAATAGAGCAGGCACGTAACTTTTAAAACTATGTAAGTACATATATATAGATGTATATACAACAAAAAAAAAATCAATGTTATTCGAAACTAGTGGGCCCAAACTATTAATACATACACACTATATGACCAATCAATAGAAATAAAAACCAGAAATCAGTAATCCATTTGATATAAGTTGTATGATCAATGAATAACAAAGGTCTCTAGGAATCTAAAAGCATAGTGTACCTTCCCGTCAATTTCTCCCGTGGTGGATTGAATATCGCGGAAATGGTCCTGAGTTGTGCTCAATACCTCCACGAATTGCATCCCTCGATGTCTCAGTTAGTACATACGATCGAAATAAGTTATATGAATATTGTACGTTTTCATGAGTTTCAGAAATCGGGGGGGGGGGAAGGTTGAAAAAGTAAAAAAAAAATCTCGAAGTAATGAAGACAGAGAGAGATAGAGAAGAAGGAAGACGAAGAATAGTGGCGCCAAAGACTTAAGTGAGAAATAACTAACGCTACAAAGACAAAAGTCGAATTTCTATCTCAACAAATCCATAGCCAAAATATTCTTAACATGCCAAAAGGGTGGTCTACTCAAATACGTAGACTCAAGGAACGCCCTGCTGCCAAGGATGCAAGTTCTGTGTCCATCAGATCCCAATCCCACAAGAGTTTGGTTGTAAGATTGAAATCCGATCCCCGTATCCGGCCCAAACCAGCAGGTTCCCGGAAATCGTCCGGAAGGTTAGAGAAGGCGCTAATTTAGAATTTCAAGAAAGAAAAAAAAAATCATCCGACCTCTTGGAAACTAGAAGATTCCAGAATAGTAATGAAATTAGAATAATAGCTAAGGTATCCCTAATTAGTAATTCGCCAAAATTAAAAAAAAAATTAAATAAATAAACTGAATTTTGGATCGGTGATTTCAATTACCGAAACATCACCGATGGCTACCCAGCGCAGACATGCCACCGTCTGGGACGTCGTTAATTTCCCTCATCTAATTAAACTAAGAAAAGACATGAAAAATACTTAAGGGGACTAGGGGTCGACGTCCGGGTACGCTACATTTAGTAGCAGTTAATTTTAATCGGATAGTCCGAACTGAGTTATACGAACACTGCACAATAAATAAATAAGGTAAGCAACAAAAAAAAAAAAATCTCGGAGAGGCTATGAATGTTAAAGGTACAACTGACCGAAACCTGTACTTTTCGATGATCACAGGAAATAGCAGTTGGTTTTCTTAATTATCATTTCTGTCAACCTTTAGAAGTAATTCCCATATGATACTACTCTATCTATTGAAAGGCTTAAGATCTGGGGCTGTTATTATGAGGTACATAAATGCAAAGTAACACACAATTCCCAACTATAATTTACTATCCAAGTAGCAAACTCGGTTGGATGAATGCACCGGTGTAGAAGTCTAAACGCGAGAGATATTTTCTTTTCTTCGTAAACATATTCCTATTTTCACTATATAAAATTCACTAGGCCTATCCATTTAAATATAGGGGTCGTCATCTCGTTCATATTATATATCATATTATTAACATATCATTACGTTCATTCATTATCTACTAATTTTCGCACGAAGTAATATTTTATCAACACCCTATTTCGTACATTTTCACGCAGGCCATACACATATCTACATTACGCAGTAATAAATATATATATATATATATATAACTATCACAATCTATCACGCTCAAACCACCACACGATCACATTCATCGAACCACGTACTCTTTATTTCGAAGCACCCAAATTGTATTTACTTTGCAGGTTTAAAAAAAAAAAATCATACATGTATTTACGGAAAGTTAAATTGTCAATGATTAATCTATTTCTGATTTGTTGATAAAACTGAAGCAACAATGGAATTTTCGACAGCCACGGGAGAGAAAAAGAATTTAATACTACATTTTTAAACAAACAGTAACAGCATATGGGTTTTACTTCTATTAAGAAAATAGGTGTTCTTTATTTCAGCGGATTATTCATTTACTATTGGACCTAGCAAACTGAAATTTTCAGTACAGTAAGATCTCATGCTATCTTATAGGAAGGTATACTCATCCGAACCGAAAACCATGTCCACGGGAAGTAATTTGAGAATAAATGGCCAAAATCAAACAATCTAGATCACTAAGTTATGCGATGTCGTAATGTCAACAAACAATTGACTACCGAAAACTGACGCTATGGCGCTGTAGTGGAGGCATAATTTACCGTGTACTGAAATATATACTTGTACTCATTAATCGGAAATTTAATATTTACTCTGGTTTATTTATGTTAGAAAAATGGTACTAAATTAAAGCATATTTATACACTGTCCAAATCGAAAATTCACACACTCACACAAACCTACTAACTACATACACCACTGTTAGTATTATACATAAAGACAACTAACTAAACTAAACATGCACCATTTAGTTACATGCACGTTGACGAAAATAACCTAACACATTAGATTTAAGATACATTACTCCCTCGTCGATATATATACAGTCGGCTCTATTTAATTTAAAGGGGGTCAAAAATGAGAAAGGTAACACTAGGTCTAATTGACCTGACCAATTGTTTACATAATGATTGCCAAAAATTGATGCCCGGGGGGCACCTTAACGAGGTTTATGGAGGGACCCTTCCCCTGAAAGGGGAAAAGGCCCTAAAACGAACAATAACTAACCCATTCCCCCGCTAGAAACTGGTTCAATTTGGAAAAGGGGATAGGAGCCCTTTTAAGCTAACTTAAGCTGCCATTATTATTATTCACTTTACAACCATCAAACCTACGTACATGCGATTACTGAATAAATAATAGAAAGTCACATTTACTTAATACACGAACAACATGCACCAAACAGGTCGTAATTTCCCTAATCCCTACTTGAGTTTGAAATAAAAAAAAAGTAAAGTCACTCTTTCACTGTTGTCTATTCTCGATAGGCAGCAAACATGGCTTCCTAGTAAACAGAACTGGAATTTGTTATTTCACTGAATTGCAGCTTCTTTACCAAAATTTGCGGATTTTTCGGGCTCCTATTCTGTTGTAAATCTTTAACTATTGGATTACATTATATGTTACCTTAGTTGTCCTTGTAAATTGGAATTCTTCCCGAAAAATATGTAGCACAAAATTCACAAGCTGCTCCTTGTAGGGTGTCGTCGATTGTTCTGATAACATTGCGCCGAAAAAGCCAGAGGTAAGAGAATTCCTCCAATCAGAAAGAAAACTTTAGCCGCGGAAATTACAAAGCGAATGGAAAATTTGGCCAATCCAGATATAACCGGATCTGAAAGTGACTATGGACTAGTGAGAGGGGGTGAGGGAAAGATTAGGTACCTGGCCAAAATCTACATTGGTCTGAAATTAAGGAAATTTATATCCAATAACGGAACTATGTTCCGGTATGACGTCAGAATGGTAAACCTTGTAACTATTCAAGTTATATATTCGTAAATGGGATTTACACTCAATCAAAATATAAATAAATATATTATACAGTGGGAATATGGTTACTAACAAAACCTTTGGGTTTATTATATTTAATTCGAAGTAAAGAGAGTAAGTAAATTGTGTAACTAAACCGAAATTGAATTAAAAAAAAAATTGCTAGGTACAGGGTGCGTAAAAAAAAATTGCCATTACTTTCAACTGTAATGGTATATTACAGTTTTCCCCGGCCCATTAACAAAATTTTGTTAGAATAACAAAATTTTGCTAATTGGGAATACCAACTAATGATGCTTGTTAAGTTAACACACTCATTCATCCCATTCAAACGTTACCAGTCACTCTAGGACAGTATATTATATCTACTTGGGGTATTGCGCAAGTAATTCACTACGTTTATCTTCTGTACAATTGAAAATCTTTAAATTTCGAAAATTGTGAGTTCCGATACTTTTTTTTTTTTTTTTCAGTAGTGTTCATATAGCAATAGAACGGATAGAAGTCCTAACTGTGACATCAACAGAGACAATTCGTAAGGCTTCACCCGTCGACTAGTATATCAGATGACATTAGGATCTAGTTTCTCGACTATCACTTTTATTTAGTATTGTTCTAGGCTCACCGTTACCACGCACTTGCGAAGGGACTGAATTCTGGGGTCGATTTACATTATTGTTACTATTATTCTGACTATTACCGTTCTCCCTTCTTCCGTACGCCCTGTTAAAATTCCTCCTGGTGTTATCGCCCCTACCCGGGTTCGATTCCATGTTGGTACGGTCATAGGGACGATAACTCCGGCGATTGTTGAACATGGGCCGATTCCTAAATAGTCGCCGGCCATTATTGTTGTTTTCTGAGCCATACCCACTAGGATAACGAGATCCAGCTTGGGTATAACTCAGGAAATCTGTCTGGCAACTTGCCGTTACCTTCGTCTTCATCGGTTTTAGAATTTTTGCCTGTCGGGCGAAGTATCGTTTTGGTGGACCACCAACTTCCTTGCCGCACAAGGCAGCTAAACGTGAGGTGACTTCTCGCACCGTTTGGCACAAGTGGGACGCTATGGCCCGGGACTCATCGGGTGGAAGAGCGTTAACTATAATATCTACAAGTTCAGCCTGAGAGGGATGTTCAGCTATCTGATAATATAGTTCGATAATTTTCCAAGCATAGTCCAAGAGGGACCCATACTTGGAGCGATCATACCGGAGTGATTGTAAGTTTCTCTTTTGGAGCCGTTCGATGTGCTCATTACAATATTCTTCTTTAAAAAGAATCAAAAAATCACTAAACGTTCGGATTTGGTATTTAACCGAAGCAAACCATGCGCCCGAAGCGGCGATCAAACATTTTTCAACTATCTGCAGGCGTTCCCCATCAGTAAGTTTATACATGTCTAAATATTGCTGCAGTCTCCGCAGGAAAACTCGAGGTAACCCGTTAGTAATGTTCCCATCGAAAGTGGGAAAACGTTCAATATCCCGGAGGGAAACTTTAGAGCTCATACTATACGGGGCAGGAAAATAATCCAGTGGAATCAACGCGTTATCCTGAGCAGTTGGGGTTGTCACCGGATTTGCCACCGACGGAGTGGTCACTGAACTGAACGCTCCCATATGACCAAGAGAGGTTTTGTAATTTGTGTTGACCATGTAAGGTTCAAACTTAGGACCCACCACGGTAGTAACCGACGGTCCGGCACATCTCCTTTCCCCTCCTGGCAGCACGCTGTACGATTGTACCATTCCAAAGGTAGAGTGAGCATTTACGCTAGTGACTGTTGTAGTCACAACACTCGACTGCATCGGTACATCAAAATTACTCAACCATGATTTCGAGGTTGGCTGATGCGGGGGGCAATACATTGCTGTGTCCCGTGCATCAGGCAACACTTGACTCTTACCCGGGAGGACGTTACTTGTTTCTGGGAAAATTTTCCCTGGAGAATCGCCATCAGGAAAAGGATAGGAGATATCAGACTTGGCGATTTGCAATTTAGTAATATTCCCCTTAATACTGTCTACTTCGGTTTGAATTCGACTAATTCTTTGGTCAACCGACTCTAGTTTAGATTCTATTGATAGGTCGGATACTACAACATTCAATCTACTTATTTCAGCCTGCTGCTGTTCAACTTTTTGTTCGATGTCACCAAATCTTTTGTTTGTACTCTCAAACCTTATATCTATTTCGTTGAATTTCTCATTTGTTTCGTCTCTGAGCTGCTCGGTGGACTGTTGGGCCCGGTATCTAACCTGCTCCAGTTCAGTAGATGTTTGCTCTTTCAATTTGCTCATCGAAGAAGCAAAGTCCAAACAGATCTGGTCAATTTTATTGTTTAATACCTCGAATCGAGCGTCGGTCTCTCGTTTCGAGGTATCAAACTTCTCATTTATTTCACGTCTCATTTCTGCATTCTCACGCCTCATTTCTGCATTCTCACGCCTCATTTCTGCATCGTTCTGTTCTATTTTAACTTCCATGTTAGAAAATTTTTCATGCATCATTTCCATCATCTGGCGAATTAATACAGACGCGTCAGACCCTCCAGATGACATTCCTTCCTTCGGGTTTGCCGTCTGATCCCGAGAATCACTTTGATTTCCACTCTTTTCCTCATCGTCGAGGTCAGATATCTCCGCTGGAGATATTTGGCCTCGGTCCTTTTCACAGTCCTCACAATATTTTTCTATTTCGCCGGTTTGAACTTTTTCTGCATTTTCAGCAGTATCGTCCAAATTGGAACAAGCAAAGTGGATCCATTTTAGTCCACAACCGGTACATCTTATAAGTCTCCGCGGGGCGCGAGATCTTTTCTCTTTTTCGTTTAATATGCATTGAGTGCACGTGACATCACACTCGTCCTGTGACACAACAACCTTTTTTGTTGCCATAGTTTTGAGACACTTTACACTTTACAAAAGACAAGATATATATATCAGAAATACACATATACTATAAAATACTTATTCGCTATCCAGACAAGTATTATTCATAAATTAAAGGACTCCCATTCTCTTTCCTTCCTTGACACCCTTCTAGCGTTTAGTTCTATTTTAGAAAAATTTTGACACTCCTTCTCTTTTTCCCCCTTAGAAAAGGAAACAAAAATGACAAAGTAGCCAACGACTCTACTTGTTTCACTATAAAATTTCTCGTATTAATTTCAATGTTGTAATCAATTCAACATGCCTTCAACCTCACTCTTTAACATTCTTAAAAAATTTCAAATCTATCGGTCGCCATTTAAACGGAGATCCGTTGCCATGGGAACAAGCGTTGCCATGACAACCATTCTTGTCGCGGTTCACCAATTCAAACTGATTGGCATGATAACTGGTATTATTCAATAAGCATTTTCAGATCCGTTACCACAGTAAACATGCGTTACCATGGCAACAGTCTTGTCACGTGTCGCCATTCTAAAACTGGCTTATGGGGCCGTTGCCACAGCAACCACTGTTGCCATAACAACGAATCCTGTCGCTGCGCGTCAATCTACAACTGATTGAGGAAAAAAAAAATCTGCAACAAAGGTGATGCACAGAAATAAGTCGTGAGTGGGAACCCTTCACCCCTGGTGGGGATGTTCATGAAGCTATCAGCTTATGCCTAATTACATTGGAATATAATTTCCATTTCTTAATTTCGAACATACTAGGTTCGATCGAAACGAGAAAACTTTTTTTCGGACTTCTAAAGAAAATAAAGTAAAATAAATAAATACATGACCGTGTTTATTACATATAGAATTCCCAGTCACGACCCCCCTTCCAGTTTTATTAAAAAAAATAGAAGAAGAAGATGAAGAAAAGAAAGAAGATAGAAGAGGAAAGATGTAAAGTAAGAAGGTGATAAAGGGAAAACTGTTACTAGATATTTTAAGGAATATGGTAAAGGAAAGCGAATAATTATCTAATTGTGATCATTTCCAATAGCTATTAGTTGAATATCTGGTATTAACGTGATCAACGGTAGACACATGTTAACTCATACATCCCCGACCTAGATCCATTTAACCCTAACTACCAAATTATCCCGATCTAGATCTGAGATAGATGAGAAAGTTTAATTCTACAGTTTATTCAATATTTCCACTAATATCCAATATTTGAAAAATAAACGACGAAGTTGATGGCATGTTAGAATCGACCACAAAGAAAAAAAAAAAGTCAGAGTATTACATATTCGTAGAAGATTTTGACTCTCACAGTTCTCTCATGATGATCATTCGTTCAGGCTACTTCAGTCCTTTTTACCTCCTTCATAGAGCCAACTTAAGTTAGTATTAACATTCAATGAGTTCAATTGATAACTACCAATAATTATAATAAGTCACATATGTATGACAAGATAATTGGTACACTTAATACTAAACCTACATTTCACTCACACACACATTCATACAGGACAATGTATACTTCGGGTTGTATTTAGTTAAATTAAACTAACCTAACTACATTACTATATACATTTATTACATTTCAATAAAAGCAAAATTAGTTGGACATAACAGGGAAAAAATTTAATACATGGAAAGAATGTTTCATTAACATGCATAGAAATTCGCTAATTTTATCAAGACCAAATAACACATTTCTCTTCCTATATATATATTAAAAGTTGCATTACATAAAAGAGAATTTGACAAAAGGAAAAGAAAAAAAATGAAAGACAAAAAATAAAAAAATTCAAAGATCAATACATTTAGGATTCAGTGTAATGAATCTATATATATATATCGTTGCGGAAAAAGAAAGAAAAAAATAAAAAAAATATATATATATATATATATAATTGGTTAATCATTCTTAAAAAAAAAAAAACACTTTAGTAACATTTTATTAGGTCTCTGTCCCAAGAGGAGACATTTCGACGATTTTATGAGTCTTTGTTCTCACATCGATAATAGCTCCTTTTTCCAACTCTCTTTTCGCACTGTGGTTTGTGTCCATGAGAGTGTTTAATTGTTTTTGTTTTAGCTATAGACAAATAGTCGCTTCATATCACATATATATTTATATTTCTCATTTCGTCACTCGACGCACTTTATCTAAAATTTCAAAGTTTGTCAATATTAAGGAAAACTTATCAAATCCAGTCACAGATATTGGGAACATATTTCCATATTCCGGTATTCTCATTAACTTATTAAACAGATTTTAGTTCGTTGAATTTAAAATCACTAAATTTTTCCCTAGTATAGATCTTGTAGTCAAAAATTCTAGATACTGAATAGTTTGGTGTCCGATCGTAGGGGAAGGATTTGTTCCATGTTTTACTGATGGAAAAAGTCGTTGGAGGGGCGCACTGTTTCGTGGGTTGCTAATTTCACTCGCAAAGTAAATTTGGGTAAGGATTAGGGTTATTCTTATTTATCTTACGACCCGCTACTTGTTTTATTCACATGCAGTATTTAACATTATATTCCACTTTAATAGTTACAGAAATTAATAACAACTCAACAAAAAGTAATTTATGACAATTTACGCGGTAATACTATATATCACAAATAGTTGGTTAATACCGGGTGTCAAAATCTATGGCAACCTAACAAGACCAGGGTAAATATCGAGCCCATTACATACATACTCGCATATATATACATATATGTATTCATATTAATCAATACAATAAATTTCACTTTAATATCTATCTTAATATTTCGTCGACGTTTAACTTCTACATAACCGTTCATATTCGACAAGTATTCATATTTTATAAATATTTATATTTTATTGGCTCAAAGACAAAACAAAACCCTGACTATCAAAATTCACCTTTTTCCTTCATAAGGTTGCAACATTATATTTTATATGTATAAACCCGATAATCAATAATCATTTTCAATTTACTAAAGATCCGCGTATATGAAAAAAAAAAATGTTGGTGTTATTTAATAAGTTGACATAAGAAGTGGAAAATGCAACAAATAGAGCAGGCACGTAACTTTTAAAACTATGTAAGTACATATATATAGATGTATATACAACAAAAAAAAATCAATGTTATTCGAAACTAGTGGGCCCAAACTATTAATACATACACACTATATGACCAATCAATAGAAATAAAAACCAGAAATCAGTAATCCATTTGATATAAGTTGTATGATCAATGAATAACAAAGGTCTCTAGGAATCTAAAAGCATAGTGTACCTTCCCGTCAATTTCTCCCGTGGTGGATTGAATATCGCGGAAATGGTCCTGAGTTGTGCTCAATACCTCCACGAATTGCATCCCTCGATGTCTCAGTTAGTACATACGATCGAAATAAGTTATATGAATATTGTACGTTTTCATGAGTTTCAGAAATCGGGGGGGGGGGAAGGTTGAAAAAGTAAAAAAAAATCTCGAAGTAATGAAGACAGAGAGAGATAGAGAAGAAGGAAGACGAAGAATAGTGGCGCCAAAGACTTAAGTGAGAAATAACTAACGCTACAAAGACAAAAGTCGAATTTCTATCTCAACAAATCCATAGCCAAAATATTCTTAACATGCCAAAAGGGTGGTCTACTCAAATACGTAGACTCAAGGAACGCCCTGCTGCCAAGGATGCAAGTTCTGTGTCCATCAGATCCCAATCCCACAAGAGTTTGGTTGTAAGATTGAAATCCGATCCCCGTATCCGGCCCAAACCAGCAGGTTCCCGGAAATCGTCCGGAAGGTTAGAGAAGGCGCTAATTTAGAATTTCAAGAAAGAAAAAAAAATCATCCGACCTCTTGGAAACTAGAAGATTCCAGAATAGTAATGAAATTAGAATAATAGCTAAGGTATCCCTAATTAGTAATTCGCCAAAATTAAAAAAAAAAATTAAATAAATAAACTGAATTTTGGATCGGTGATTTCAATTACCGAAACATCACCGATGGCTACCCAGCGCAGACATGCCACCGTCTGGGACGTCGTTAATTTCCCTCATCTAATTAAACTAAGAAAAGACATGAAAAATACTTAAGGGGACTAGGGGTCGACGTCCGGGTACGCTACATTTAGTAGCAGTTAATTTTAATCGGATAGTCCGAACTGAGTTATACGAACACTGCACAATAAATAAATAAGGTAAGCAACAAAAAAAAAAAAATCTCGGAGAGGCTATGAATGTTAAAGGTACAACTGACCGAAACCTGTACTTTTCGATGATCACAGGAAATAGCAGTTGGTTTTCTTAATTATCATTTCTGTCAACCTTTAGAAGTAATTCCCATATGATACTACTCTATCTATTGAAAGGCTTAAGATCTGGGGCTGTTATTATGAGGTACATAAATGCAAAGTAACACACAATTCCCAACTATAATTTACTATCCAAGTAGCAAACTCGGTTGGATGAATGCACCGGTGTAGAAGTCTAAACGCGAGAGATATTTTCTTTTCTTCGTAAACATATTCCTATTTTCACTATATAAAATTCACTAGGCCTATCCATTTAAATATAGGGGTCGTCATCTCGTTCATATTATATATCATATTATTAACATATCATTACGTTCATTCATTATCTACTAATTTTCGCACGAAGTAATATTTTATCAACACCCTATTTCGTACATTTTCACGCAGGCCATACACATATCTACATTACGCAGTAATAAATATATATATATATATATAACTATCACAATCTATCACGCTCAAACCACCACACGATCACATTCATCGAACCACGTACTCTTTATTTCGAAGCACCCAAATTGTATTTACTTTGCAGGTTTAAAAAAAAAAATCATACATGTATTTACGGAAAGTTAAATTGTCAATGATTAATCTATTTCTGATTTGTTGATAAAACTGAAGCAACAATGGAATTTTCGACAGCCACGGGAGAGAAAAAGAATTTAATACTACATTTTTAAACAAACAGTAACAGCATATGGGTTTTACTTCTATTAAGAAAATAGGTGTTCTTTATTTCAGCGGATTATTCATTTACTATTGGACCTAGCAAACTGAAATTTTCAGTACAGTAAGATCTCATGCTATCTTATAGGAAGGTATACTCATCCGAACCGAAAACCATGTCCACGGGAAGTAATTTGAGAATAAATGGCCAAAATCAAACAATCTAGATCACTAAGTTATGCGATGTCGTAATGTCAACAAACAATTGACTACCGAAAACTGACGCTATGGCGCTGTAGTGGAGGCATAATTTACCGTGTACTGAAATATATACTTGTACTCATTAATCGGAAATTTAATATTTACTCTGGTTTATTTATGTTAGAAAAATGGTACTAAATTAAAGCATATTTATACACTGTCCAAATCGAAAATTCACACACTCACACAAACCTACTAACTACATACACCACTGTTAGTATTATACATAAAGACAACTAACTAAACTAAACATGCACCATTTAGTTACATGCACGTTGACGAAAATAACCTAACACATTAGATTTAAGATACATTACTCCCTCGTCGATATATATACAGTCGGCTCTATTTAATTTAAAGGGGGTCAAAAATGAGAAAGGTAACACTAGGTCTAATTGACCTGACCAATTGTTTACATAATGATTGCCAAAAATTGATGCCCGGGGGGCACCTTAACGAGGTTTATGGAGGGACCCTTCCCCTGAAAGGGGAAAAGGCCCTAAAACGAACAATAACTAACCCATTCCCCCGCTAGAAACTGGTTCAATTTGGAAAAGGGGATAGGAGCCCTTTTAAGCTAACTTAAGCTGCCATTATTATTATTCACTTTACAACCATCAAACCTACGTACATGCGATTACTGAATAAATAATAGAAAGTCACATTTACTTAATACACGAACAACATGCACCAAACAGGTCTTAATTTCCCTAATCCCTACTTGAGTTTGAAATAAAAAAAAAGTAAAGTCACTCTTTCACTGTTGTCTATTCTCGATAGGCAGCAAACATGGCTTCCTAGTAAACAGAACTGGAATTTGTTATTTCACTGAATTGCAGCTTCTTTACCAAAATTTGCGGATTTTTCGGGCTCCTATTCTGTTGTAAATCTTTAACTATTGGATTACATTATATGTTACCTTAGTTGTCCTTGTAAATTGGAATTCTTCCCGAAAAATATGTAGCACAAAATTCACAAGCTGCTCCTTGTAGGGTGTCGTCGATTGTTCTGATAACATTGCGCCGAAAAAGCCAGAGGTAAGAGAATTCCTCCAATCAGAAAGAAAACTTTAGCCGCGGAAATTACAAAGCGAATGGAAAATTTGGCAAATCCAGATATAACCGGATCTGAAAGTGACTATGGACTAGTGAGAGGGGGTGAGGGAAAGATTAGGTACCTGGCCAAAATCTACATTGGTCTGAAATTAAGGAAATTTATATCCAATAACGGAACTATGTTCCGGTATGACGTCAGAATGGTAAACCTTGTAACTATTCAAGTTATATATTCGTAAATGGGATTTACACTCAATCAAAATATAAATAAATATATTATACAGTGGGAATATGGTTACTAACAAAACCTTTGGGTTTATTATATTTAATTCGAAGTAAAGAGAGTAAGTAAATTGTGTAACTAAACCGAAATTGAATTAAAAAAAATTGCTAGGTACAGGGTGCGTAAAAAAAATTGCCATTACTTTCAACTGTAATGGTATATTACACCTACTTTTTTCCTTTTGAGGTTCTTTTATATCAGATTACTTTGAGTCAGTGTTCAAACTGTGGGCAATGCGTTGTTGTTATAATTCTAACAAGTAACACTTCCCCAGTGTAACACTCCGATTTTGATAAAATTTGGAAGGTAGATACTACACATAAAGTAAACAAATAAGTGCTTTCTTATTTTTTGCGGAAAAACGGTTTTAGGGGGCAAAAGCCCTCACCCAAAATTTTGAAAGTTGACGCCCGAAAGGCAAAAACAAGTGGACCAAAGTGAACGAAATTGTGCACAGATATTGCAGACGTAAAATTAGGGAATACGTATTTTGTATTTTCCTGGAAAAAACGGTTAGGTGGGGCACAGACACCTCCAAACCTTTGATCATGAAATATCAAAAGTGCTAGTAACATGTAAGATGTGTGTAAAGGACATGAAGAATTGCAACGACACTTTGTGTATGAACAATACGCAAAAAATAAACGAATACGGTTTTTGTTTATTTTCTGCGGAAAAACGGTTCTAGGGGAAAAAGCCCCCACCCAAAATTTTGAAAGTTGACATTTGAAAGGTAAGAAAAAGTGAACCGAAGTGAATGAAATTGTGCATAGATATTTTAGACGAAAAATGAGGGAATACAGGTTTCGTATTTTCCTGGAAAAAACGGTTAGGTGGGGCACAGACTCCTCCAAACCTTCGATCATGAAATAACAAAAGTGCTAATAACAGTATGTCAGAAGTGCCCAAATTTACATGAAGAATTGGAACAAAACTTTGTGTTAGGACAATAAGCAAAAAATAAACAAATACGGCTTTTTTATTTCCTGTGAAAAAAAAAACGGTCTTAGGGGGCAAAAGGTCCTACCCAGAATTTTGAAATTTGACGCCCGAAAGGGAAGAAGAAATCTACCGAACTGAATGAAATTGTTCACAAATGTTGTAGAGGTAAGATGAGGGAATACGTGTTTCGTATTTTCCTGAAAAGAAAAATACTGTTGAGTGGACCGTGGTGTTGAGTGTCGGAAGGAGTGGACCGAAGCCAATGAAATTGTCTATAGATATTGGATATGATAAATAAAGCCTCTCCTGTTTCACAAGTGTCTCCATCAGATTTATTCAAATTTGGCAGATCAACAACAATCACAAACAGTATAGCGTATTTTATAGTATTTCACGAGGCAACTTTAACCCTTACAATGATTTTCCGCATAAACAAAAACACGTGCCGATTAATTTCCTGTTTGCTGTTGATGTGCCAAAATTGATAGGGACATCTTAAAAACACGAAAGTCCTTATTTTACATACAGTCTATACAATATCTACACACAATTTCATTTGCTTCGGTCCACTCCTTCCTGCACTTTTACGGTAATATTTTTTTTTTTTCGGAGTGGCTCTAGGCTCCAACACTGTTTTTCCGTACAAATTAAAACACATTTCATTTATTGTTTTGCAAATTGTCCCTATAAGAAGTTTCGTTGCAATTCTCCATACTTTTAGGAACTTCTGACGTATACTTATTTGCACTTTTGATATTTCGTAATAACCAACTAAGAAGATCCGTGCCCCACTCAACCGTTTTTTTTTTTTTTTTTTTTTTTCCAGGAAAATACGAAACACAATTACCTCAATTTACGTCTCTAATATGTGTGCACGATTTCATCCAATTCGGTGCACTTCTTGTTGCCTTTTTGGCCTTAAATTTCAAAATTTTGGGTGGGGAATTCTTCCTTCTAAAACCATTTTTTCGCAGAAAAAAACCGTATTCGTTTGTTTTTTGTGTATTGTCCTTACACAATGTGTCGTTCCAATTCTTCATGTAAATTTGGGCACTTCTGACATACTGTTATTAGCACTTTTGATATTTCACGATCAAAGTTTTGGAGGGGTCTGTGTCCCACCCAAACGTTTTTCTTTTCTTTTTTCCAGGAAAATACAAAACCCGTATTCCCTCATTTTACGTCTACAATATTTGGGCACAATTTCTTTCATTCAGAATCACTTTTTCTTGCCTTTCGGGCATCAACATTCAGAATTTTGGATGGGAGCTTTTGCTCCCAAAAGCCATTTTTTCGCCAGAAAATAAAAAAAAAAACAGGTATTCGTTTAGTTTTTGCGTATCGTATATACACAAAGTGTCGTTGGAATTCTTCGTCCTTTACACACATCTGACATATTGTTACTAGCACTTTTCATATTTCGTGATCAAAGGTTTGGAGGAGTCTGTGCCCCACCTAACCGTCTTTTCCAGGAAAATACAAAACACGTATTCCTTCATTTTACGTCTGCCATATCTGTGCACAATTTCGTTCACTTTGGTCCACTTGTTTTTGCCTTTCGGGCGTCAATTTTCAAAATTTTGGGTGGGGGCTTTTGCCCCCTAAAATCGTTTTTCCGCAGAAGAAAAGAAACATTATTCGTTTATTTTATGTGTAGTATCTACCTGCCAAATTTTATCAAAATCGGAGTGTTACTTGTAAGAATATACCGTAATGCCATTGAAACCAGGTGGAATTAAAGCACACTTTTAAATGGGATTATAATTTCGTTTCCGTTTTGTTTATAACATTACTGTATTAGAACGCTACACTCATAGCCATTTGCTATTTTTTTGTGATATACGTAGCAGACAGTTTTCCTTACATGTCTCTAGAAAATATTTTTTGATTTCGTTTGTGTTACAATGCAGTTTGACCGGTTCATAAATGAAAAGTAAGAAACGTTTAAGAGAAATACAGAACTGTTGCATTATTATTATTATTATTATTATTATTATTATTATTATTATTATTATTATTATTATTATTATTATTATTATTATTATTATTGATATTTTTGAAACATTAGAATTACATGCTTACGAGAATTCGTGTTGGGCCCCCTCCGAAAAGAAAAGCTGGATACGTGCCTGCACTGAATGATAGACGTATGAGTCATGGTATAGACGGGCGTGCTAGGCGATCGAGTCCGGAGCATCGAAAACAGACCACAACTTGCAGTTCTTCTTGCCAATTGATGCTGCTTTTTACCTGCTATGATATGTCGGATAATAATGTGGAATAAACGAAGGTCGAGACCATGGCGTATTGGTGTTTCATGCACCTAAACCTGTAAAATATTTGTTCCGAAAACATCTTTCACTCACTAGCTAAATTTGTGGGTATGATCGCACATCTTCCCTTATAAAGTATAGTCTTATAAAGAATATATAAAGCATGCTAAAAACCTAAAGACCAAATTCAATAATTTTCTATAGTTTTCTTTTTTAACAACGGGAAACTTGTTTAATTCATCACGATTAATCACGTTTGATACTAAGATGTCTGTTTCTGTCTATATATATTTTTCATACTTTATTGGAGACATTTTTTTTTCAAGAAAAGAGGATGATAAAAGAAGCTATACAACAGCATACACTAATTCTAAATAAATACGTCATCAGAAAAAACAAAAAGTTATTTCATTATTATATTGTTTCGGTTCTTATTAACATAAAAATTATACACTTTCTACAATGTTTTTTAAAGAAAAAATTGGATGGGATCGCATGGGATTCGATCTGGTGTCAAAACAATATAAGAATTACTAGTCCGCCACTCTACCCACTTGACCACACAGACTACCTTTTGTTGCCAGTCTTTTTCTTAACAAATAAATGCTCATGGCTATAGAGCATGTCACTTCCAAACTTAAGACAACAGTTTTTCTCTTTGTTTCTATACTTCCGTATAACATCTTGGTTACAGAAGCTAATTTATATTTGGTAGACAATTTACACCCTAGATTTAAGCCAATAAATGCAATATATTAGTCCACTTTCCAGTTCCTTGATTCAACTAAAGTTATTCCCTCTGCAATCGTGCTGTGCTACTGCAAAAAATCCCTCGAAAACATTATTGCCAGTATACACAAAACCGAACATAATTTTGTTTTTTGCTTATATTTTTATTATTTTATTATATTTTTTGGAAATATCTCCTTAGATGGATTGCTTTCTATTATCTCCACATACTAATAACTGAATTTTACCCATAAACATAAGGAAAATGGAATAATTGCGAAAAATCGTGAGTTACAGTATACGCGCAATATTTTTTGCGCATGGGAGTACATAAGTTTTCCCGTCTCAGTATAAATTTATCCCGATTTTAATGAATTCCATTATTACCATATATATTTTTTGTGGCAAAAATAATAGCAATAATCAATGTTTTCCTGTATTCCTTTTAAGAATTAGCAGTGTCACGTGTATACCATTTGACGGACTTTTGTTTTCATGGTGTGATATCTTGTCAGTTAATAATGTTATCGGAAGTGGTAGTAGATTTTTACTACGTCCTGTTTCAGTAGATATATTAGAATGTAGATCGAATATATTATTGGGATTTCATTGATTGCATAAATCCACTTCTCACTACATATTCAGTTTTTACTCTACAATTATCAACGTTAAAGCCGGAACTAATTTATTTATATCCCTTATATTTTTGATAGAAGGTTAACAAAGATGATGGCGTCTATTCTTACAACGACAAATCGATTAAAACTGTTTTTCCCATCTCTTATCAACTCTTCTGTATTTCAATCAATATTGAAACCAGGACAAGGGGCATGTGGTTGTTTGGGCATCTAAAAGGGCAAATTGTGTGCTTTGAGGGGGCGCCAAATTTCATGTTTACCCCAGGTGACTAAAATCCTAGTTTGGGGTCTGATTATAGTGTATTTTTTATTTCTGATTTTAGTAGAGGGTTATAAATGGATTTTCCCGTGTATCCTTGGGATGCTTGATCGTCTGCAATAAATCGCTTCTCATAATCTGCGAGGTATTAATGCTTTCGCTCTATAGTGATCAGCGATATACCTTTAAATCTTTGATTTCTAACACTTCCGGTGCATGAATAACCTACATAAAAGGACTCGATTTCCAAATCTCCATCCTCTGCATCCTGTCCAAAATTGATGGTAATCCAAATAGTTCCTGAGATTCTTTGTCTGCCGGACAATGGATATACAAACAGGGTAAAAGAGTTATATTGGTAAACCAAACTCCTTAAAATGACAAACCTTAATACGGATAAGAATGTTATATGTTTACAATTCCTCTGCAAAGATCCGATTTCTTTTGCATTATATATTGATCATTTATGATACATCATCAACTTTTCCATATAAGGATTTTGTCGCAAACCGCCTACGATCATTTGTGGTTTTCATTGCATACTACTTACAAGCATTTGTATTTCTCATTAAAAGCACAATGCTAGAGCACTTTCAAGAATAGTCATCGTAGAAATGCTTTCAACTCTGTCTTTGATGTACCAAATAGTTGTACAGGGTAAATACAGAATTTAATCAACAAACTATTTGATAATTGTCGTGTATTAAAAAAAAAAGTTATGTACGAAAAAAATTGAAGTTTTAATTTCTTTTATTTTACATGCAGCTCGTGTCTTCCGTTTGAACTAAATTTAAATTTACACGTTTAAAATAGGTACCTATAGATTGAGTCATAGTATTTAAAAGTAACGTAACAATGTGCAATTTTTCACTTTTTCCCTAATTTCCACAATTATTTCTCTAATTTATATGTCTACAGAAAGTACTAGATATTCAATAGTGGTCTTAAGTGTTGTGACATATTATCTTTACCTTACCCCCTAATTTTCTACCGTAGAGTGGGACATTTCGAATTTCCGAACTTTTCCCCTTTATATTTTTGCTTCATACCCTGGACTTGTGGAAAATTTCAGTTTTCTATGTTTACAGGAAAAACCTATAAATTTTGAATCGTGATCATAAGGTACGCGAAAATATTTAAATTTGCCTTCTCTCTTTAATTTTCCTCCTTTGAAGAGGGAATTTCCAGTTTTCGTAAGTTTTCTTCTCCTTGCAAAACAAATCCTACATTTGTCCAAAATTTCAAATGTTTATGTTGACAGAAAGTAAGTACCCTGTAGATTTTGAACCAAGTGATATAATTTTGTCCTCTAAATTTGCCTCCTCGCAGGAAGAAAATTCCAGTTTTCGAAACGTTTCCTTAACTTGTATCACAAATCCCATACTTGTTACAAATTACAAGTTTCCACAGCTGCACAAAGTGCCGCATAACTTTCGATGAAAGGGGGAGTGCTAAAATGTGAGTATTTTTAAGGTATTCATGCCGCTGTACCTAGTGAAAGATTGGATACATAACATTAAAATTTTATAAAGAACACAGCTTGGTAGAGATTAGTAAGACAGCCAATTATCGTTGCACTAGCTTCATGAGAAGCAAAATTATGGGTGTTTGAAAAATCAAGTGACGTAATTTTGGCTTTGCTCCATAATTTTCTTCCTCTGAATTATCAATTTTCGGAATTTTCCCTTTACATGTATCACAAAACATATATTTGTGGCAAATTACAACTTTCTATGTCTAGAGGAAATAATCTATAAGTTTTGCGGGGGCGCGGGGGCTCAGTGATAGAATGTTCACCTCTGGTGCTTGGGGTCCCGGGTTCGATCCCATCTCGCTCTGTGTGGACTTTGTGGTGGACAAAGACCGTGGTCGTGGGTTTTCTAGGGGTTCTCTCGTTTCCTCCCACTTTCTTCATTTCTCTCATCATCACCGTCTCCTTTAGCCTAACCGACATAACGTGGGACGTAAAACTCAAAGATTTCATTTCATTTCATTTATATAAGTTTTGAATCAAGTTACTTAATTTTGGCTTTGTCCTTTAATTTTTCCCTTTATAGGAGGAAATTTCAAGTTTCCGGAATTTTCCCTCTACTTGTAACAAAAATCCAATACTTGGATCAAATTTTAAATTACAATATCTACTAACAGTATCCTATATATTTTTAATCAAATGACGTAACTATGTGTAATACAGTTTTTCCCCTGTCCCCTAAATCTAAGTTTCGTTCTTCGAGGGGTAGATTTTTCTTTACTTGCATTAGAAATCCTATACTTGTGCCAAATTTCAAGTTTTCATGTCTACTTCAAGTACTCTATAGATTTTGGACCAAGTGACGTAATTATGTATGGAACTTATCACCGAATGTTTCTTTTTGTACTGGGAAACTTCCAGTTCTTGAATTTTTTGTTGCTTTATTTGAGTTACAAATCCTACGTTTCTGTCAAGTTTTAAGTTCTCATGTCTACTGGAAGTACCTATAAGTTTTGAATCAAGTAATATATATATATATTCCTCTTTCGAAGGGGACACTTGTAGTTTTCGTTTATTTTTTTTTTCTTGTATCAATAATCTCACATTTGGGCCTAATATCAAGTTCATATTTCTATAGAAAATACTCTATAGCTTTTTAGATAAAGTAACTTAACTATATTGCTCTTAAATAACATAATTTTGTTCTTACCTCCTAATTTTTCTCCTTGGAGAAGGAGATTTCCAGTTACGTGTGTTATAAATTCTATGTAAGTGTCAAATTTGATGTTCCTATGTCAATAGGATATACCGTATAGATTTAAACTAAGCGACGTAATTTTGGCCTTCCCTCTAATTTTCGTCCTTGTTGGGGGAATTTCCAGTTGTTGAACTTCTTTTGATGCTTATCACATATTCTATACTTATGCCATTTTAAAGTTTCTATGTCTACAGGAAATGCCACAGGTTTTGATATGTGAGTTTTGATGGTATTTCATTTTTTTCAGAGCTTCATTATCCTCTATCTCGTAAAGATTAGAAATGAAACATTGAAATTTTACAGAACATTTTGGGATAGAGATTAGTAATACATCCAATTCTCGTTACACTATCTTCATAGGAAATGAAGTTATGGATGTTCAAAAATTGCCTGAGTTGTTTCGTGCAATATACGCAATTTTGCTCCAGCAGTGCACCAGGTCTGTGCTGCGCCTTGATTGTATATAGCATTACTAGGAAATTCCTACATGCAATTATTTCAGATGGAAAGTCCTAACGTAATTTATGTCTCGAACCTTAAGGGATTAGGAGATAAAGACATCTATATAAGAAGATATATTAATAGCGGCGACTGTGAACAAAAAAACTTCAGATCCAAGTCGAAAGTGACTATGTTTGTGACTCGTAATCTCTTGAACCATCCGACCGATCTCGATCAAATTTTTGACCTAGATGCAGTACTGGCCTGGGAGTCCTTTTAGCTATTCACTTTGACGGTATAACTTAGGGGAGGGGGAGGAGGGCTAATTATAAAAAATAAATAAAACTCAATAACTCTTGAACCAAACCACCAACCTCGATCAAATTTTCAACATAGATGACGATCGTGCCTGGGATGGATTTTATCATTTCACTGTGACGGAATAACGTGGTGGATGGGGAGGAGGGAGAATAAAAAATAAATAAAACTCAATAACTTTTGGACCAAACTACCAATGTCGATCAAATTTTCAACATAAATGACGTTCGAGCCTGGAATTGTTTTAAAAAAATACTTTTACTTTGATAGTAGGGGGGAAGGGAAGGGGAAATTAATATATAAAAATAAATAGAACTTAACTCTTGAACCATCCAACCTAAACCTATCCCGATCAAATTTTCAACATACCTGACATTCGGGCCTGGGATAATTTTTATCATTCCGTGCCCCGCAACATGAGGATATATAAAAATAACCGAAAATGCCAAATATCAAAGAGCGCTTTAGTAATAGTAAAAACGGAACATATTAGTATTTTTTCTTAATTTAACCCAGCAAAATCGGGGTGCGTCTTAGATTCGAGGACGTCTTAAATTCGAGTAATTATCGAGAAATCTTAATTAAAGATATTATTAACGTGTTATTAAAACTACTTTGCCAGCCATAAATATTTTTAATTTTGCATCATATTCAATCATTCAGATAACAATAGTGTCCTGCACTTGCGCAGAACGTGTGGGTTTGCTAGTCTTATATTAATAATTCCAAACCTATTCATTTTCCTTGTCTTCTAGGACAAATATCTAAAAAGTATGAAACACATATTTATTAACTTAAATTAAAGATCGAAACACCAAGTTTCATTCTTCTAACTTTAAGGATTCCAAGATGCGAAATTATAATAATTGCAATCCTTCTTATTTTTGCTGTTCTATTTTCTTCCTTTCTTGGTCAAATATCACAAAAGAATCAATTAAACACGTGTTTTTCTTAATTTTAAATGAGATTTTCAGGTTCCAAATTTTATGTTTCCAGGCCATACTCTTAAGAAATTCCCAGTTTTATCATAATAATTGTAATATTTGCCCGTTTTTTCTTTACATTTTGTATTTCTTATTTTCTAGATCAAATATGTAAAAAAAAAAAAGAGTTTAATATGTTTTTTGTTTATTATTGGATCAAAAGATCAAATATATTTAAGGCAAAAATTTTCTTGTAGGAACATCATACTATTTCTTCTTATATTTGAAGAACTACATATAATGTAGCCAAACAAAAAACTATCACTTAACTTAGTGTGTTGCTTATTCCGTAAAAATACGAAAACTCGATTGTGGGACCGTTCAAAAATTTTGTGGCCCCTGATATGAAAATTAATTTTTGGACAAGAGTACAGTCTTTTATTGTATTTTTGAGATCATTCATAAAAATCTTGGCCAAAATCGCAATCTTTTGATCCATTTTTTTGACCATTCCTAAAATTCTTGTTTTAAATGACAAATCGAAACCAGAAATATTGTTCCGGTAACATTAAGAGTTTCCGAGATATGAGTTTCCTATTATAATAATTGTTTTATTATTATAATAATATAATAATTGCAACTCTTACTCCTTTTCCATTATCAACACATATTCTTCTTCTATATAGAATCACCATTTGAGGATGAATAAAACTAAACCATAATTTCATCTATTCACTGGACAAAGATAGTGTTAATAACAGAATGAAGGCTCACTTAACTTACTGAAGATAATTCAGTTTTTGGTCAATCTGACAATAATAATTGATACCAAACAATGGTCTTATATAAGACTACTGGTATAATATTTTTACAATTCACTACCTTTGAATTATATATTGATTTTTTTTTTTTAATAAAAAGATCCAATATATTTCAGGCAAAAATCTTTTTATAGGCATTATATCTGAAGAACTGCGTATAGTGTAGCCAAACCCAAACTATCACTTAACTCAGTATGATGTGCTTATTAAGTAAAAAATACGAAAACTCGATTTAGGGTCTGTTCGAACATTTTGTGGACCCTGATTCAACAACTAATTATTAGCCAAAATCGCAATCTTTTGATCCGTTTTTTGGATCATTCCTAAAATTCTTGTCTACCGTAATTTGTTATTCGTCAGACCTTCGATAATAATAATAATAATAATAATAATAATAATAATTATTATTATTATTATTATTATTATTATTATTATTATTATTATTATTATTATTATTATTATTATTATTATTAACTTATTATTATTAAAAGATGAAACTCCAGAAATTTGTAGTGAATCACTGACGCTATTGTGTTCGGTATTTTTTTATGATTTCTACTATTAAGTCGAAAGTATCTTTTCCCAGTCGGACCGTTGGATGCCAAATAGAATAACTTGGAAATGGTAATTCTTCAGGGAAGAACGCCGACATTCAATATCTCATGAACGATTCATATTTCTTTTATGATATCAACCAAAAACATAATTTTGAAGTTTATTTTCTAATGTTGTTAGTGAATAACGTTCTCTTGATGCGATTTATATGAAATGTTGAAGTTCAAAATTCTCCCCGAAATTTTCAAATTAGGGGTTACACTATTTGGCATCGAAGCATTTTAATTGCAGTATATCTTGTTCACAGCTTAATTTCTGCAAAATAACAATAATAAATAAATAAATAAATAAAACAATTCATTACCAAATTTCGGAGAAAGTGGCATTTCTGGTGGATTATTTACTTGTTTTCAGCACCTCTACAGTTTAGGCTGGGGTGTTTCATTTTGATAGTGTGGTGCCTATAACAAACTCCAGACCTGTTTCTTGTTATTGTAAAATTAAAATTTATTTTTAGCAGTCTAAACTACCTGATTATTCTAAGGTAAAGGAAAGAGAGTCATATACGTTAAGGGGAGGACTAGAAGAACAAATTGTTAGTAGAGGGGTAGATCTACTTGTGGCTAAGATACAAATATATAAGAGAAAGTCAACGTTGGAAACTAATTTTGAATCAATTTCGCAGAGGGGGGGGGGGGCGAGAAACGAGGTCCTATATGATCCGCTATCTTTCCATGGATTATACGACGCAAACAGATACGAACTGTTATTGTGTACGAAGGAGATAATGATTTGAAAGGAAGAAGGGAATTAATAGTGTCTTATAAGATTGATTTTTATCATTTAATTTGTATTTTTCCATCATTTTTAATTTGTGCATATCTTTTATGTGTTTATATCTTATCTTCGCTTACTGATGTAGTTAGTGTTTTGTATTTTGTAATAAGATATATGTATTTTGTGAAGTACATGCTTATAACATAGTAACCAATTTCAATGTGAAGTACCTAACGAAACTGTGAAATATTCTTGCTATGCCGTCTACAAGATCAGTGTTAGATGCGAAGTATTATCGTGTCTTGCAAATAGGTACAGAATAGAAGTATCACTCTTCATTTTCTTCTACGTGTAATAAAGAAATAAATAATCTTTTACTCATTTCCTTTTATTTTATTCTTTTACCTATAGTCTATTGAATGTTATAAAGCTGAACTAGCACAACTCAAAAAATGTAAAAAGCAGAATTTTGAATTTTCTCATTTCTCTATTAAAAGAATAGGTAATAAGACAAGAAAATGCTAGCTTAAATTTGCAAAAACTCTCGAACAAGACGCAAAGCGAAGGGCCATATTATTTTGCAATAGTCTTCTGAAAACTTGAGGGGTGCAACGCGACGTAAACATACAAAACGCAATTAAGCATTTAACTGCTGTGCCGATATATTAAATTGTGTTCAGTCAAACATTACAAAATGACCCCTGAGAACTAAAATAATTTTGAGAGACACTAAATGAGAAATACTTTTTAAACTGAAATACGAGACAATAACATTTTTCACTTCTCGTCTGGCATAGTTTCTTGTCCATTTCTGTTTATTTTGTGTTGAATTCTTACGATGATCATGGAAATTGTTTCTGTGAAGACAACCCATCACATTATAGCGTTCAGAAGCCAAACCGTTTACCTCCATTTTTCTTTCTTTCTTTCTTTCTTTCTTTCTTTCTTTCTTTCTTTACCTTTTCTTAGTTCTACACATTTTTGTGTCGGAAAAGGTACATTATTTTCAGAGGCAAAATCGATTAACTCCATAGTGTAACAATTTGCTACTAGAATGCCCAAACTGATCACTTTCAATTAAATACATGGGTCAATCCATACGAAGTAGTCCAGAGCAGTTTGCTCGAAAATCTCCGAAAATTATAAAAATTTCAGTGTGATGAACCTTGTGTATGAGAAGGTCAATAACACGAATCACGTTGTCGTTTGTACAACTGGTCCTGATTTTCGGTTATCTTTGATGTCGGTGGAGTGCCTATTTTTGTATATGCAAGTGGGTACGGAAACTACAGTTGCTCAGGATGTAAGAATCAGACGAACAACAAACAAAAACGAATGTTTAGAGGAGAGACTGAGGTACACAGAGAATATATAATCCTGCTTCTAAACAAGTAAACAGGGCTGAAAACCAATCCATGAAATCGCTAGAAAAAGTACAGAAAATTACACTTTTAAAGAGGCAGTATGTTGAAATGGAACAAAGTGGGGCGTTCATAACTTTTGTGTTGAATTCTATTGCATGCAAAGAATCTGTAGAAATATCCACAGCTATGCTACTGGCACCGTAGATTTATAGGGGTCCGAAAATTGAAGTTTATGATTTTGATGCCATTTTTGGGGCGTAATATCTCAGGAGGGCAAAGTGCTAAAAAATATCTGCTTAGGGAACAAAGTAATTCTGTATGTGAATAAACTATTGCAAGAAAAATCTGGACTGATATTATATGGAGAAAAAGGTAAGGAAATGGTAAAAATGCGTACGTGATGATGGTCGTAGCCCGGAAAAATTTAAATGTTTGGATATTTCTCATGTCAGATTTCAAAAACTACGCATGTTTCAGCAGCGGGCCACTTTCGTTTGCGTTCCATTGTGCGAAAGCTTGTGAGTGTGGTTTGCTCCTTCTTTCTAGCTCCTCCCCCTTAAACCCACGACACCCATCGTCTAACTGTACCGCGATATTAAGGTACTCAATATATCAGCAAAATGTCATTGAAACTGAAACTCAATCACAGTTACGGAAGTCAATGCGTTCACAAGGTTCCGTTACATAGGATAGATAAATGTAGAGCAACCTTGTAGACACATTAACTTCCGTAACTAGGATTGGATTTCAATGAAACTTTGCTGATATATTTAGTGCCTTAATACCGCGGTCCAGTTAGACGATGGGTATCGTGGGTGCTAACCACCCAAAGGGGGAGCTAAACACCTCTCACATGGACTTGGCAATGATCATGGAGCTAGAAAGACGGAACAAACGCCACTCGCTGCTTTTACACAATTGAACGCAAACGAAAGTGGGCCAATTTACTGAACCATGAGTAGTTTCTGAAATTTGACATGAGAAATATCCAAACATTTAATTTTTTCCGAGCTACGATCATTGTCACGTACGTGCCTTCTTCGCGTTTTTAACATCTCCTCATTTTTTTCTTCATGTAATATTAGTCCTGAATTTTTTGCAATAGTTTATTCACATACAGATTACTTTGATGCCTAAGAAGAAATTTTTAGCTTCGGCCTCCTCAGATAATACGCCTCAAAATTGGTATGAAAATCATAAACTTCAACTTTCGGATCCCCATAAACCTACGGTGCCAGTAGTATCATAGCTGTGGATATTTCTACAGACTGTTTACATGCAATAGTATTCAACACAAATCTTATGAACCCCCCCCCCCCCAAGTTACGCCATTCCAACATACAGCCCCTTTCAAAGTGTAATTTTCGGTAATTTTTTTGGTGATTTCATGTATTGGTTTGCAGCCCTGTATATTTATTGAGAAAGAAGAGTATGTATTCTCCGTGTTAGTCTTGGGGCCAGACCATGTCTGTTGGAAAAGTTGCGTATACGGCATTTCTCTTTTGGAATAGTTTGTATGGTAGTAGTGGACTATTTATGGGTTGGTCACGTGATCGGGATAGTGCGCAATTTCTCCCAATATGACACCCAATATGGCTGACCAGCCAAAGTGCAACGTTTGTGTAAAAAGCACATATCTCCTAAACTAATAATCCAATCTTCATGATTTAAAAACTAAATGACGCAAAAGGTAACAGACTATAATAACTTATCTAAAGTGTTTCACTAATCATTGAAATAAATACCTATTAAAATAATTGTATATTAAAATTTGCATTTTTTATGATGGGTATAACTCATATTTTTAAACATGACAAGTAAACAACTGAAATGATCGAAAAACACATTTTTAACTTAAAAGGGTATTAAAATATCTTTCATTTGACACATAAATCATTAAGATCGGTTAAGAAACAAAGAAGATAGAACAAATTACTTGGGAGCATACATAGGATCTGTTGGAGAAAGTTGCGTATAAGGCATTTTTTTTTTCGGATAATTTATGTGGTGTTGATGGACTAATTATGGGTTGATCACATGGTCGGGATAGTGCACGTTTGTATTAAAGAATAAATAGGCTCCTTAGGTTTTTGCGCCCACAGATTAGGGGTTGATGACGTCATTACGTATATTGGAATACACACTTATAGAGCACCATTCTCGTTACTGCTGCATGGGATTATTTCCAGTTTGATCAAAAGATTTGATATGAACAGATTTTTCCAAGATGTTGGCAAATATTTAAAACTAGAAGTTACAATCTTAGGAGTTAGAAGAATTTGATAAGTTCAATCTTTTAATAAGTTTTTTTTTGATAAGTTCAAGCTTTTAATGACAATCTTTTCTCTCAATACTTATATTTTTTAATTAAGTATGTAGTAACAATTGTTATGGTTACCACAATTGAATTTCCTTTGCCAATCGATATACTCCCTCATCACTCCAAAGTGAGCCTGGAGTTTGACCAACTTGAGAAAGAACATCCTGGAAATTAACCATGGTAGTATACATAGCTGAAACATCTGTCTGTGGATAATATAATAGAGGCACCGGGGCTGCCTTAGTCATAGGAAGCACTTTAACGCTGAGCAGCGAATTGAAAGCACTCCAAGAAGGAATACACACTTCCTCTGAAATCTGACACACAGGACTACTAGTTGACAATAGTAAACGACTCAGAAACCATATACGATCGGTGGTTAGTGATATCTTCCTTACTTCATGGTTGGTCATTGGTTCGGCAGGAGAAAAGTCTGCCGAAATATTTCCACGTACTTTTGGCCTTTCGAAATTAATTATCTTTTGACATTCCAAAACTTCACTAAATTTCTTTTCCCTATTTCTTAATTTGAACTCGCAACAACAACTACTACGAACACTGCGTTTTTGAGAAGTTGTTTCACCATCTTGAAATAAAACCAATATTGTATCGTATGTTCCTCCCATTCCAGACGCAGTATGCTCCTCGTGACCAAAGTTGTCCATGGATGCTCTGATTGGTTTATTGGTCGAAATAATTGGTGGAAGAGGTCTCTATGGCCTTTAATAAGTGCAACTATTCTAGATGCTAGTAAGTGCATTGCATCCATTGCAAGTTTCATAACTTATACATAACCCAAGATGGTAGAAAGCTGTGACGAGCGTTTTCGATTTACATGTTTCGTGGATAGCCTGAGCAGTGCTTACGTGGAAAGGCGTTCGTTTACCACCACCATGAAATATATAGTACACTATCTGAAAAAGAACGTCCGCCTTTCTTTGAATGTCAGGAGAATGTTTGTAGGAAGTAAAAATAGAACTAATAAAGTTCTCCCACACTACACGAAGATTTTCTTCGAGGTCTTTTAGAGCAATTGTAAGATCCTCTTGATCTCAAAAGGAATTTTCAAGTTGAAAATCATAATCTTTGAACACTCTTTTCCACTTTTCTACTGTAGAACTATGTACAGAAGTTTCTACATTCCTCACTTTATCAATAACATCTGGAATACGTACTTGTGATGAGTAAACTAACTGCGATTTGTTTTTTCTTTAGGATAGTCAAACATTATTTCTTCACCAAAATGATTTATCAATAGCTTCTTAAGCATCTTGTTTGTCACATATTCGGTAGATTTGCATTCTTCATTCATAAGGAGCACAGCTGAGAAAGTTCATATCCTTTGGTGGGAAACGAAATCATCTCAAGAAGTTTCTTAAATGCTTCTGAAACAACAGGACTCACATCTTTTTCCTGGTTGTTGGTAGCCCTAGTGTATTTTAACAAATACGTGCTCATGCATTGGCGATGTTACACGATATCACTGGCAAAGACACTATCTTCGTCTGTAAAGTCCTTGTCCTTGAGAACACTTCTTCTTGAAAGTATCGAGATGCTGCGAGAAATTGAGCAGCTCTATCTCTTTCACAAATCCTGTACAATTTTTTGTCAGTTTTGCTTGATATCTGATCACACACAACGCAACGTTCCCTTATGGAAGTATTCTTCCGATTGCGCAAAACTCGCTCTTTATCGTAGTTACCACTGTCACCAACAACACAAACATTTTCCACATATCCTATTCGTTCTTCTATTCGTTTGCTTTTAACACGTAGGGTCTATTACACTCAATGTGATAGTAAATTTCACTGAGCTCCACTTTATCTAACAGGGCATCCTGGAGCTTCTGCGAAGAATATGAAATGTTTTCTCTATCATTGTCGGTCACATAAACTTTTTTCCCTCGAGTCTGGATCTTGCACAAAATACATACTGGATTCGCATTGCTTTCTGTTTTCGATATCTTTTTCATTTGAGATCGCACTACAATTGTTCATTCCTTTTCAAATGATGTAGAAAAAAATTATCAGAAACGATACTAAACAAAAGAAGGTATTATAAGCAACCAATTTACTGTAATTCAATAATACATATGCAAGCAAGTGACGTAATTCTAAATAAAATCTATATATACTACTGTCCGCAAAGGGTTAAAATTTGAAACAAAACTAAAAGAGAACACATATCATCTCGATCACGTGAATAACCGATAATTAGTCCATCAACACCACATAAATTATCCGAAAAGAGAAATGCCGTATACGCAACTTTCTCCAACAGATCCTATGTATGCTCCCAACTAATTCGTTGTATCTTCTTTGTTTCTTAACCACTCTTAATGATTTATGTGTCAAATGAAAGATATTTTAATACCCCTTTCAGTTAAAAAATGTGTTTTTCGATCATTTCAGTTGTTTACTTGTCATGTTTAAAAATATGAGTTATACCCATCATAAAAAATGCAAATTTTAATATACAATTATTTTAATAGGTGTTTGTTTCAATGATTAGTGAAACACTTTAGATAATTTATTATAGTCTGTTACCTTCTACGTCATTTAGTTTTTAAATCATGAAGATTGGATTATTAGTTTAGGAGATATGTGCTTTTTACACAAAGATTGCACTTTGGCTGGTCAGCCATATTGGCGGCCATATTGGGAGAAATTGCGCACTATCCCGATCACGTGATCAACCCATAAATAGTCCACTACTACTATACAAACTATTCCAAAAGAGAAATGCCGTATACGCAACTTTTCCAACAGGGTCTATGTATGGCCCCAAGACTATGTACCTCAGTCTCTCCTCTAAACATTCCTTTTTGTTTAGTTTAGTTTTTTTTTTTTTTTTTTGTCTGATTCGTACGTCCTAAGCAAATGTAGTTTTCGTACCCGCTTGCAAATGCAAAAATTGGCACTCCACCGGCGGCTATTCAGGAACACTGGTACATACGACAATGTGTATAGTATTACATTCTCATACACAAGGTTTATCACACTCAAATTTTTATAATTTTCGGAGATGGTCAAGCAAGCACTTTCACCATTTTTGGACCACTTCCTATGAATTGACCTACATTGTATCTAAGTTACTAGATGCTCTCTACTGAAAACCCTCGTTTGATAGAGTTAATCGCTTTGGCATCTTAAGAGCACAATGCTACAAAAGTTAGCGCTGCAGTGGGAAAAATTTAATTTTCGAGGTTGTAGAAACTAGTGTCTTCCCGTTCTGTCTAATTCCTGTTCTGCCTAAAGGCCCTCCAGCACTCTGAAGAAAATATTTTAAATGATTAGGAATTCCGTTCTGCCTAATCTTTTGAGACGGGAAATTCTGTGCAGGAAGAGATTTTTCTACTGAATTTTAATTTAGTAATTATAACAGATTCTAGAAGGAGAATAACTATTTCTTCAAGTTTCATCATAAATTTTAGGTGTTATTCTACTTGTTGTTCTCCGAAAAATAACTAACATATATGATACAGTTCTGTTATTAGCAGTGTTATTGACATCTACTTTAGTGAAACAAACATAAAACAAACTTACTTTGATCTAATACCAAGTCATTTCACAACAAAATTTTATTCTGGTTTTCATTAGTTCATCTCCAGCATGCGAAGGCTTGCAGTAGTTAAAAGATGTCAGAGTTCACATCAAGACATGTTTGGTTACATATTAAACAAACAATGCAAGAGGATGCATAATGTGACCTCCCCCTAAAACAAGACCCTTTTGTCTTCTACACCACAACTCCTTTCTCGGTACACTTTATCAAGTGACTTGGCTTCGATACATGATTCTCTACTATATGCAATATGTCATATATACTCATATTTTCAATGTAAATACTAGCAATACTAAATACCACATATCGTCAATATAGCCAATACAATTTAAAACAAGATCTCATCATCGCTGTCCTAAATGTAAACACTAAGCTACTAAGTATATTACACGTGATTCCAGCCGAAAAAAGGAGTTGTGATGTAAAGTATTAAGATTCTTTCTTAAGAGCCGCTTTATGCATCCTCTTAAATTGTTTGCTTAATATATGACCAAACATATCTTGAGGATGCAAACTGTAGTACTTTTTAATACTGCGAGCCTTAGGATGCTGGAAACGAATTACTGGAAATTCGAGTTTTTTTTTTTTTTTTTTTTTTTTTTTTTTGTGAAATGACTTGATATTAGACCAAAGTAAGTATATTTTGTATTCCTTTTAGTTACAATGTTAAACGGTTTTCTTACAACCGGGTCAATCAATTTTCCATTTCCCTGCATGTATTTAAAAAAAAATAATAATAATAATAATAATTACATTCATCTTTACTAAAGTAGATGTGAATAACTAGTAATAACAAAACTGCATCCTAGTCATTTTTCAGAGAACAAGTAGAATAACTCAAATTTATGATGAAACTTGAAGAAATAGTTATTCTTCTTGCGGAATCTGTTATAACTACTAAACAGATTATTACGAATGCAGGACAAAATCCAAGAGGACAAAACCTAAAGAAAATTCTGACAAAACTGGCAAAAATCAAGGGGTAGAATCATAGGCGCTACCTAATAAGAGGAAGATTATTTTTTCTTCTACTGTCATGTATCTAAAATGTTATCTGTAATTTTCCACTTTATTGAAATAACATTTTTAATAAAAATTACCGAAAACCCAATAATACACTTAAGACTGTTATAGTAGGTATATATTTCGCATTTTGATCTTTGCTAAAAATAAATCTTGATCAGTATTTCAGTATCAAAATAAATAAAAATTTGTATATACAATGCTCAAAATAAAAGACAGCTATATGCTATATCATAAGGATGAAAATTAAAAAAAGAAAAACAACACAGTTACTTTTCGTAATTAAAATGAATGACTTTACAGTATTATCCTAGATGTATTAAAAATATATTAAATATATAATACCTAGGTAAATAGGAGTGCCCAGCACTTTTCATATTGGTGTGCGGGAAAGTAATTAATGCCAATCTGCCCCTTTATTATAACATTTTTTTACGTTTTATTGAGTTTTAAGTATTTAAAAGCAAGAGTTTTAGGAATAATCAAAAAATGGATCAAAAGATTGCGATGTTGACCAATAATTAGCTTTCGGATCAGGGACCATAAAAGTTTGGAACAGCTCTTAAATTGGGTTTTTGTACTTTTGTTTTTAACGGAATAAGTACACCATACTGAGTTAAGTGATAGTTTGCATTTGGCTACACTATATGTAGTTCTCAAGATATAAGGCATACAAGAAAATGTTTGATTGGATGAAATATACTGAATGTTTTGGATCAGGAGCAACAAAATTTTTGAACGGTCCGTAAATTCAATTTTCACATTTCTTACGGAATAAACACCATACATACTCAGTAAATTGTTACTTTCGGTTACGATACACTATATCGATGGGTATACGGACAAAGGTGATATGTCCATGCCGTAATTTTTGCAAGTGACAACATTCAATGCATCTCACAAATCAGAGGTTCATGCAAAACTTTCTTTTTATTAATGGAATATTTACTGGAGGTTCTTTTGTTTTAATGTAATGTGCACCAATTGCAAAAATACTTCAGGCATTATCCACATCAGCCAAAACCTGACTTTCGAAGAAAAATGGACATATCACCTTTGTGCAGATACCCATCGATATGTAGTTTTCCAGATATAAAGCGTACAAGAAAATGTTTGATTAAATGAAATATATTGATTTCTTTTTTTTGGATCAGGGGCCACAAAATTTTTGAAATGCTCCTAAATCGAGTTTTCATATTTTTTACGGAATAAGTACATCATAGTGAGTAAATTGTAGTTTTGTTTTGGGTACAATATATGTACTTCTCAAAATATGGTTCGTACAAGAAAATATTTTATTGTATGAAATATATTGATTTGTTTTGATCAGGGGCTTCAAAATTATTGAACGATCCTTAAATTGAGTTTTCGTATTTTTACGGAATAAGTACATCATAGTGAGTTAAGTGATAGTTTGGGTTTGGATACACTATGTGTAGTTCTCCAGATATAAGGCGTACAAGAAAATGTTTGACTCAATGAAATATATTAACTTTTTAGATGGGGGGTCACAAAATTTTTGAAATGGCCCTAAATCCAGTTTTCATATTTGTTGCGGAATAAGTACATCAGAGTGAGAAAATTGTTAGTTTTGTTTTGAGTAAACTATATGTAGTTCTCCAAATATGAGGCGTGCAAGAAAATATTTCATTGTATGAAATATACAGATTTTTTGGATCAGGAGCCACAAATTTTTGAACGTCCTTAAATTGAGTTTTCGTATTTTTTGCGAAATAAGTACATCATAGTGAGTTAGTTTTGTTTTGGCTACACTATATGTAGTTCTCAAAATATGGGACGTACAAGAAAATGTTTGATTGTATGAAATATATTGATTTTTTTGGATCAGGGGCCTCAAAATTTTTGAATGGTCCCTAAATCGAGTTTTCGTATTTTTTTACGGAATAAGTACATCATAGTGAGTTAGTTTTGTTTTGGCTACACTATGTGTAGTTCTCCAGATATAAGGCGTACAAGAAAATGTTTGATTGGATAAAATGTATTGACTTTTTTGGATGAGGAGCCACAAAACTTTTGAACGGTCCTTAAATTGAATTTTCGTATTTTTTGCGGAATAAGTACATCATAGTGAGTAAATTTTTAGATTTGATTTGGCTACACTATATGTAGTTCTCGAGATATAAGGCCTAGAAAAAAAAATTTTGCCTGAAATATATTGGATCTTTTGATCCAAAAAGTTATTTCAGTAAACATAAAAGTTACAGAACATTTTAGAGTATGATTATTGAAGAAAAGAAGTAAGCTATAGGGTGTGCGCTGGTACATCCAATATATACTCCCATGATTCAGTCCTTTGAATTTTGTTCGTCTCGTCAGAATTTTCCTTGCATTTTGTTCTCGTCCTCGTTACTACAGGTATTATATCTATGAGTTCCGATCTGCATAGAAACACGCTGGGAGTCAAACATTTCTGTGCTATGTATCCCTTAAAAAATCCCTCTCCCTATAACATTCCCTGTCTTCAAAAATTAGACAACCTGTTCTGAATCCAGATAAGATTATTAAAAATGTTGTTTACTAAGAGCTGAGAAGACATAGAATATACGTTCTTACTTAATTTCTATAAATGTACTTTGCCTATATATTAAAGGAGAAACTTTGTACAATTGCAAGAGCTTGTGTTATGCTTCAAAGTAATGACATAACTAATCGCGTTTGTGACAAATGTTGCTTCAATTGTACACAAAAGTAAAAATGGCTGTAACAAAGGATAACAGAATATTCCACAAACTTTTTGCCTAGTTTCTGTAGCATTTTAACGTTCTACTGAGGAGAGAGGCATCTTACCACAGTATATAGTATTAATTTGCCTAAAATCAAACGTCAATTTTGGCGCAATAATTATTTTAAAGATTCTAGGGGAAATATACGTTCCGTTTGTTCGATGGGATATCTGAACTCCTGAAAAATTTTTGGATGTAAGAAAGACTCTCATGTCTGACCACATGTATCTCTGAATTTAGAGGTCTTTTTCGAAGTACAACAGGTATTGTTCGTTCCCTGGTCTGCAGGGTCACTTCATTTTTCGTACATCAAACATGTGAGATATGGTTAGTCTTTTTGATTGTCCAGCAGATAATGTCGATTTCTTGTGAACTTGCATACAATTGGGTTCACAGAGGATTGCTCAAAAACTTATCTTACGTCTGTTTGATTCAATGCGATGACTTATAGTGCCTCTGATTGAAGCACAAGAAGGCTTAACGCCGTACTGATATATCAAGGTTAAAGGTGTACCATTCTGAAATTGTATTTATTTCTGTATAGTCGGGTTGGAAACTTATTTTATATACGAGGAAGGTTCAATAAGTATTATCCCCGGCATATTTAAAATACTTGAGCTGAGATGGCTGATGGAGGATATTGTAGCTTAATCTCTTAGGTGCCTACATGCTACATTTCAGGACCATAGCTGCTATATTAATATACTTTTTTGTCGTTTCAGGTGTGAGAGGTGGCACCTAGCTTGAAAGATGGAGAAAACCGAACAACGAGCTGTAATCAAGTATCTCCAGAAAAAGGGGGTTAAGCTCAAAGGAGATTCATGAGGACATGATCAGTGTGTTGGGTGATGAGTCTCCTTCCTACCAGGTGGTAAAGAACTGGTGCCGCGACTTTCCCCCAGAAAACATTGATGTTGTGCATGATACGATTATAGCAGACAGACAAATCACGGTGCAACAGTTAGCAGACATCATGCACATCTCTGTATGCTCAGAGGAAACCATTGTGCATGAACACTTGGGATTCAGAAAGGTGTCAGCTCGATGTGTACCCAAAATGTTATCTCTTGAACATCAGAAAAACAGTTCGATGTTCAAGGGCTGGTTTGGAGGTTATGGGGGCAGACCTGAAACAGTTAGTTGATATATTTGTGACAGTGGATGAGACGTGGCTCCATCACTACGATCCTGAGTCCAAACGACAGAGCATGGAATGGCGGCACAGCAGTTCGCCTCCCCCACGCAAGTTCAAGGTGCAAGCATCAGCACGCAAGGTTATGGTCACAATTTTTTGGAATGCGAAGGGTGTGCTCCTTACTGACTACCTGGAGGTTGGACACACTATCACGGGGGCCTATTATGCAGCCCTAATCCCTAAGTTACGCGAAGCAATCAAGGAAAAACGGCGCGGGATGTTGCAGCAAACCCCAAATAATACTTCGGCCCACAAAAGCCATCTTACTGGTGCCGCAATCCATGCTGCTGGTTTGATGTGTTGCAACATCCTCCCTACTCAACCGACCTCGCCCCTAGTGACTTTAATTTGTTCCCAAAGTTGAAGGAGCACCTCAAGGGGAAGAAGTTTCACTCAAATGCAGCAGTTATTGATGCTGTGGAGGAATGGCTCACGGCTCAGCCAGAGACTTTCTTTAAAGCTGGCATAGTGGCTTTACAGCATAGGTGGACGAAGCGCATTACTATGAAAGAAGAGTTTTTGGAAAAATAATACTTCTTATACGTCAGGGACAATAATTATTGAATCACCCTCGTATTTAATTTTAATCATACGCGTGTTTGTTATTATTTGGAATTTCATTAACAGCACAATATACTAATAGAAGCTATTATTCCTATACCTCTGCTTTTCAATAGTTCCAATCCCTTTTTCATTCTTTACATTTTCACTACAAGATGTATCCAGTTAGTAAGTTCCGAAAGTGCTCTAGGAGGACAGAGTACGGGACACGTTTACCCAGTAGCGCAGAAGGTGCATATAGCCATAATCTGACAAGAGCACAGTAGTGAGAGATGTGTGGTAAGGTAAACATGGCTGCGCGCATAGAGACTCTTGCCGAGTGTGCGGCAATCAAGATTTCCTACGTTAAGAAACTGTCGACATCAGACCATCTGCAGTTGTGTGAAGTGTATAGACCGAAAGTCATTAGCAAAAGTGTGGACAGAAGATTTTGTATACAATACAGAGTACACTGGATAAATGTGATTTAAGAACATTGTAGTGTCCGATTGTCTGTGGTTATACTTCGAATTAATTCTGCAGACCAGCGGTTCAACATGTTCGAACTCTTATGTCAGTTTTCGAAAAGTTTTCTGTTTCGTGCTACATGAAATCGTCACCCAGTGCCCCCAGTAACGTAAGTTGTGTGCACGTTGGGCTTCGAAACAACTGAGTGCGGAGCACAAGAAGAAGTCCTCGCGTCAGTTCTAACTTTCCTACTGAGTTACCACAAGGAAGGTGACCAGTTCATTTAGCTGCATTGTCGAGGAGGACTAAACATAGGTGTCCTATACGACATCAGAAATTAAACAACATTCTATGCATTAGCGACTTAGCGCTTCTCTCGTCAAGACCAATTTCAAACAAACATTCCACAGAAAGTGTTGCAAAGGTTGTGATATCCTAGTTCACATTAGAGGACGAAATTCTTTGAAACAAACATACAAAAGTTGGTGATGCATTACGACAAATTCTTCAACAAGGAATATTCGTATGTCAAAAAGTAGGTTATGTATCAGCAACTTTACAGTAATAAAATACTTTCCTCTGATGTTCGCGTTAAATTTTACAGTCCAATCGGACTTACTTTCTGGGTACCCTCATATCTGTCTGGTTTTCGAAAACTTGTGGAGCTTCAATTTATTAAATATTAGACACAATTAAACTTATCGTAATCCTACACAGAAAGTAGTTACTTTGCGTGACAACTGATTAAGTTATTAGCGATACGCAACATGAAGTTCCTTAGCACCCTCAACTCTTCTATGCCTCCAATATTTAAAATTCCTTACACAGTATGACACATAGGGCTGAGATGAAATGACGGTATTGCCAATAATCATATTAACCCTTTTCTCTGAAACTTGTAAATATCCCATCCGAAGATCGACATACAAATTCAGCATAATTAAATATTACCTAAATTATAGATACACTCTGGAAAACTACCGTTAATGGGAACATTAAAAAAAAACAATCAAAATGTATTTTTTATCTTTTATTTATATATACAATGTTTATGACTCGTGACAGTAAAAATGTTTATTTTTTACAATATAGTCTCTTTATTTTACCTCCTTTGGTCAAGTTTTATTTTGACTTGCGTATCAAAATGTGAAATGAGATATGTCTTTCTCTACACATAAAATATACATATATACATAGTATGTTCGCAGTATTAGCTTCGTCGTATATAGAACATATAATAGTCATTTTATTTTAACTTGCTTCAGGTGACTGCGTTGTGCTTTGTGCTCCTGCCTGTTCTGGTGCGATGCTACTACCACCTTGTTCCTCAGGGGCACCAGATTCGTCACCTACCGGTGTTTGTGCACTAACCTGTTCGGATTGCGCTTGTGCTGACCCGCTTGCATCTTCTGATGCGTGTGCTGATCGTCCCTGAGCATCAGGGTAATCATCATAATCGGCTGTATCGTTGGCTTCCGTTGAATTTCCAATCACTTGCAAGGCTCTAGCAATGGCTTCTGGAACTGGCGGAGGAGTCGGCAAGTGATCACCTTCTGGTTGAAATCCTCCTTCATCTGCTACATATTTTAGATTGATTACAGAGCCATCCGGTGCTGTGTACGAAAATGAACCTTCTGCTACTTGTGCTTCTTGTTCTGGGTTGCCAGCGTTTTTCAGATAACCACTTTCTTCTCGTTTAACGCCGTCGCCAGTTTCGAAGCTAAAAGAGGAAATTAGAGAAAATTAAATTACTCTTTAGTTATTACAAAAAATATATATTATACTTTACAGAAATATAATTGACCATACGTGAATAGTTTAAGGGTCTTACTTCTAAATTAATAGAATCTGGTTTTGAATCAGGCAGAAAACGATACTGACTGGACTTAAAGATTAATCAAACTCCCTTCAGGAGAATTCTAGGGCGGTATCTTTAAATTGCGCATTCAATGCATCTGTCTAAACTTCTTTTCAAAGATTAAGAGATTAATGTCCAGATATTGTAAATGACTCTTCTAGTGTAAATAACTCTAAACACTATTAACTTTTCGATGCTTTAAATATCTACCAAGTTTTGACTCTCCATCCGAAACTAACAGGACATTCGGGAAGAGTAGGGGGAAATTGACCCTTAAAATTGAGAAACTTATGCTTTTTAATAAAGTGCGTACTAATATACTAACAAAAAAGTGAAACACTTATGTTAGTGAGCTCTTGGAAATCCTTCTCCTGGCAAAATTTGAAATAAGACTGCTGGACCGAAACTTCGTAATTCAAGATACATTTGCACATTTTCTAATAAAACTATACTTGTACACTTTTACAGATACAGAGAAATGATTCATGCAGTCTAACGATTTGATCTTACATTTCAACTGTACTAGTTATTTTTTAAATAAAAACAATCCAGTTGTATAGTTTTTTTTCCCCTGAGACAATAGGTAGCAGTACTAATCAATAACTTATCGTGTTTTAGGATAGCATCGGTTAATACTACATAGACGTAGTATTTAGTAGTATTTGTCTCTCCCGTCCCCCATAAAGTTTTAAATCCCTTTGAACAAAACTTTCGGAAGCGCGCCAGATTGAACTCGATTACCTTGTACCCTGAGTGACCCAAATATGAACTTTGGCTGATCTTACGGAAATTCCTTTTGTATTATACAAACTCAATATTTCATGTTTAAAATGAACTAAAGTGCTATGTATAAAGAAGTCTTAACTAAATTCGTGCATAAATGATATTATTTTGTATTATTTAAAATAATCGTCAGGATTAAATGTGGTACCTTCTGAACTAGACATTAATTGTTATTAATCAGAGGCAACTATGTCTAGTGTGAACATAAATTGAGATGAATTTATGTCCAAAGGTTTTAAGTTCAAACTTCGTAGTCTAATGAGATTTTATTTGTAAATATTGAGTGATAGATCATCAGTTGTAGGGAAACGCCATATTTTAGAAGAAATCGTGAATAAATGCCATTTGTTGTGATTACTTGCCGTATCAATCATTCTATGGTTGTTTCTGAACTTTTATTGACCTATTTTAGTCACCATTAGGTTTTGATAGAGGAATGCAGATCGTCTGTGAGATTTGCAATTTAATGCTCCTCACCGAAGGGGAAATCATTGTTGATTAACGAATACTGAATTATCCGTTTCTACCCTCAAATGCATATTAACTGATAGACGACATAATCTTTTGTGGACAACCTTTTAAAAAATCGTTATCATGGTATCGTACAATCAGAAGTGAACTGTGTTGCATACCAAGAATGTTTTATCACGTTATAAGGTGGTTTTCACCTACTATGAACTTATTTTTTTTAAAACAGTTTATGATCATAGTATTTATTAGTGTAGTTTCTCTGCGTCTCTATATTTATGATATTACTATGTATTGATACGATCTGTAATTTTCATTCTCTTTTCTCATCTTTATGTGTCAAAAATAATGATATTATCAATTCCAATATTATTGATATTAACAATTCTCAATATATGTCAGCTATCAATGAAATAATAGCATAAAATAAAATAAATATATTGTTTTCCAAAAAAAAAAAAAAAAAAAAAGCTCACATTCTGAATTCAATGAGTAGCACGTTCCCATGAAAAATTTTGTACCATTTTGTGCGTAAGCACCAAGAATATACTTAAAAAGTTGTAGTCTCTTTCTGCAGTGTACTAACTCTTATATTTGTATCATCTGTTGTGGGAAAATGTTTGAATTTATTTAATCACAATAAATATTGTACATATTTTTTATATTTAAAGTTTATAGTTACTTTCGCTATACGTTATTAGTCTTTAATATTAAGTAATTACGTCACGTAACTGGAGTTTGTTAGTAAAATAGTGCATGGGTGTGTGTGTGTGATAATAAGAATAAGTCAAGATAATTGACCATAGGCTGTAAATTACATATTTTCAGAAATTTTGTTAAAAGTTAGAAAATTCGAATTACTGCTAACTTATCTTGTCAAAATTTTTCAGATTTATTAATTAGACAAAGCATTTTTACATTTTGCAATCAATAGAAACCAACAATTACATAAATTCTCCGAATTAATTACATAGACTAGTTCGTGATTAGAAAATCAAATCTTTTAAATTACATGTTTTTGTGGTTACCAGTGTGTAAGCCCCGATATACGTACAAGCAGTGGTAATATTTTGAGTCGGAAACTACGAATTAAGTTGAAACTTTTACGACGGTAGGGCGTACATATTTTTGTCCTCAGAAAATATTTTGGTTTTATTGATTATGGTCTACGCATAGTCATCGGCGTACAAATTAGCTTAAATGTTAGAAGTGTTCTAAATTGAGGTAGAAGTGTTTTGTATTTGAAAATCACAGGACATAAGTAGGATCCTTAATTATATTTCGGGCTGCAAAATGGAATTTGAAGAATTGGAAGTAGCTATAAAATCAATCGGTGCATTTTAGTTGGAGGGTACTTAGTGGATTATCCAAGTAATTTGGTGAAAGGGAAATTTTCCTGTATTCGAAGTTGTGGATGTAACAGTTTCAGGTAATATAAGTAATTTTTGTGGACGCTCTGTATATTTTGGAAAGACAGAAATCATTCTTCAATTTATACTTTATTTTTGCGACGCAAATAACTTCCTTTCTTCGGTGGAAGTTGCAAGTATTCAAATTTCTTTTCCACGAACCAAGAACAAAAAAGTCTTCATCGTTCACTCATAGACCCTACAACGTTTTTCACCGTGAGAGAATTTAAGTGACTAACAAAGACCACATTCATTATCTGAACTACATATATGAAATTCGTATTTCTACTACTTGGATACCTCAGTGTTTCTTCCTTACTCATTAATATGCAAAGGCTACATTCTATAGTTATTTGGGACTAAATTAAATGTTTTCTTCAATTACTTATGGACACACTAACATGGACAGCTGCGACCTCGCTAGACTGTCACCTTGCAATATTGCTTAGCCATTTTATCTAGAAGTTCTCACAGTCAACTATTGCTATCTTTTTGTACATTGTGGCCAGTGAACTGTGAATTAACGCAATTTTTTTCGACATTTAATTTGCATATCCATACAGGTGGTTTAACCTAACCACATTTTAAAATGAACTGCCAACATTGACCAGTTGGTCAACCCAGCTCAGAACCAGAACATCTGAAATCCGAAAGTTTTTTCTCTCCGCGTATGAAGATAGCGAACATGTTCGTTTAAGTCGCTGCAGAATTATGTGAGGGGGTACACGTTTCATAGCTGATCAAGGACTGGTATCACGGCTAGCTCCCACTTAGTGAAGTCCCGGCTGCTCTGACCTTGTTTGTATAAGTAGAAATGGGTCTTCCAATGTCCGAATTCTACATTGTGATTACCTGTATGTGTTCTGCTGGATATGGACTCCTCTCCCAGCAGCTAGGACCTTGCGTCTTGAGATTACTTCGGTGTTACCCCACAGTGTTAACCCCAATGTGCATTAGTGAGTGGTGTAAGAAAAGTATTTGTGGTGAAACCCAAATATAAAGTTTCATCTACATACATATGTGATACAAAAGTAAAGGGCTATAACGTTGACAAATGTGAAGTGTAATTTTATATTTGTGGAAATAGTTAAGTGTTCAACACGTTCATATCAGTGTTTAGTGTTGTGATCGTGTTTCTTCTACATTTTTATTTTTTACACATAGTGCAATTAATAAATAAGCATAGTATCATTTTATTTAATGTATTTTCGTTGCATGTGTGAATGATATTTTTGTGTGTCGAGGTCTGAGCGATTATCTGGATGTCCGTGAGGATTTTGAGACGAGACATCCAAACCTCTCGGTGCTTGATGCTCATCTCATTGTTCAGACCGGAGGGCGATCCAGGAAAAGTTCTGTAATCCCTTTTTGGAAATGTTCTTTAATGTCTTAGCCAGGCAAGTTCAGGTGTCCTGAAAGTACTCGTTGCTGGGACAGCAGGGGGGCAGATCCAGAAATCAGTTACATGGGCAGAAACAAGGTAAATATAGAATAGTCATATTTTAGGAGCTCATTCAAGTTATTTTCGCTCAACGTATTTAGTTGAATTGATAATTTTATGAAGTGGTATAACTTTTAAAATAATCAGTGTTTAACATGTTGACTGCCAGAGCGAAATCAGGTAACGTGTTCCGTCAAGCCAGTTTTATTGGAGGAAAATATGTATTATAATGATCAAATAATTTCTAGGAGAAAACCGTCAGAAACCGGAAACCAAGAAAACCAAACGTCTTTCTGAGGAAGGAGAATATATTTCACCATTTAAAACTTATGCGCTTGTGCATCGCCAGTGATTCACATGGCTTGAAAAACAAGGATTGAAAGCCTGTGAATGACATATCATGCATATGGCTCTGTAAAGTATACCCACTGTCAATCATCGCTGATGCACATGGCGGTCAACGTGTTAAATGTTATAGCTCGTCTCCCTCCAAGGAAGATGCCTGGTATTCAGGTCTACTATACACTGATTTAATATACAGGATGGACCATTTATCTCGATACACCCTTGTAAATTTAAACTAATTGGTAAAAACACTGAAATTGTATACCGTACAAATATCGGCAGGGGGGATATCTTTTGGCATATTCTGTGATACCGTAAGATTAAGAGTTTCACCAATCAACATAAAGTTGTATTTTTAAATGGTACTATGTTAGGTTATTACATATTTCAAATCTACAGGTTAAACGAAAGCTTTACCAATCAACATAAAGTCGTATTTTTAAATGGTACTACGTTAGGTTATTACATATTTCAAATCTACAGGTTAAACGAAAGGTTTACCAATCAACATAAAGTTGTATTTTTAAATGGTACTATGTTAGGTTATTACATATTTCAAATCTACAGGTTAAACGAAAGCTTTACCAATCAACATAAAGTTGTATTTTTAAATGGTACTACGTTAGGTTATTACATATTTCAAAGCCACAGGTTAAACGAAAGCTTTACCAATCAACATAAAGTTATATTTTTAAATGGTACTACGTTAGGTTATTACATATTTCAAATCTACAGGTTAAACGAAAGCTTTACCAATCAACATAAAGTTGTATTTTTAAATGGTACTACGTTAGGTTATTATATATTTCAAATCTACAGGTTAAACGAAAGCTTACAATGTTACAATTATATTATTCAGTGTTGGAAACTAAGGATGTTACAGTTCCATAACGAGTGACAGTGTCTACAGCAGTAATAAGGCAAGTGGGCAGACGGGACAATGCACATCCAAAGTATTTTAGTGTGATGATCAGGATAAGACTGATTTCGAATAGACACGAACAAAGTTACAAAAGATTTAAACTATTAACTTTTTTTCAAAAATATTTATTTCGGAAATTTGCTTGCATAATTATCCTATAGAATTGCATAGATGGTTTTCGATAGATATGAAGATCACAATGCCAATTATAGCAATTTGATATATTAAATCGTTCTGAAGATATGATAAAAATTGTTAAAGTTTGCCATACTTCTTAAAATATGTAACTCCGACAACTTGCAATTACACACACTAAAATGTATTGTTGTAATGCTATAGAGGCAAAATAATTTTTTAAAAAAATATTTGAAAAAGATAAGAGAAATGCGTAATTTTAAGCAAGATATCAAATTTTACCATTTTTCATATCTCCTGAATGGGTTGAGATACTGAATTGCTCTAATTTGCATTTTGATCTTTATGTCTATTGTTGTCCATGTACGTAATCAGACGTGATACTTTTACCAGACACTTCTTCGAAATAAAATCCCTGTAAAAAATGTCAAAGTTTCTATTCCTTGTAACTTCGTTTCTATTTCTTCGAAATGTGTCATATGATGACTGTAGTATTCGACATTAAGGTACTTTGAGGCATTACCCAGTTCGCCTCACTTGCGTTATAACTAGAAAGAAGCAAAATATGAAATTTCCTGTTTAAAAACATGCCTTGCAAGGCAATGGAAAAAGAAGGATCTTTATGTTTTGTGGTATGTTGAATTGAAATAACTTGTTTTTATTTTAAGTTTTCATAATAGTGTGACAACAATTTCATATTTATTAAAATCTTCATATTACTTCATATTTTGTGTTTTGTATGCCTAAACTGAGACCCGTGTGCTCCGACTAATATCAAGCTTGGATGAGCTTGTCACGGAAGTAATGGAAGCGGACTGCCAGATGTCGCTATTGTTACGCGGCTCCAAGCAATTTGTAAGCTGAAGAAGTTGGACTTTTGTGTGGCACATGAGTTGACGCCAGCTAACAGAAATTGCAGTGTGGAAGTGTGCAGTTCTCTGAGCGTAAATAATAGCCAGGAAAGTTTTCTACATTGGATTTTCACTTTCGATGGAACATGAATCTAACACGACTATCGTAAACAGTCAGGATAGTACCTGATCAAAGTTCAGAACAGTTTCCAAAAGCCCCAGATGATGTTAATTATAGGGCGATTTATGCTCCGGTTGATTCATCATGTTTTTCTACGTCAAAGCAAAAACATCACCGCGGTTAGTTACAGTGGTGAGCACCCATGAAATGCACAAGAGAATTGTCTGCAAACTCCCAGAAAAAATTGGCAAATCTCTCTCAGAGAACGTTACAAACTCTCCATGGATCACAGTATGAAACCTTCTTCATCCACCGTATTCCTCCGACATCTATCCCATTGACTACCAACTCTTCCGGCATTTTGAGCTCTTTTTGAGAAGGAAAACTTGTCCTGATAATCGGAACGTGCAACATACATTCTTCAAACCATAGACTCAAGACTTCTTTCGGAGCGGAATCTAATCATTAGCTCAATAATGGCAAAAATGTGTGATGACTACACACTGTTGCCATTGCAGCTCCTTATTAACCAGGTATTGTAGTTTTCATTTCTTTGGTCTTTGGAAATCATTTTTCAATAGCTTTTGTTATTGAAATAAATGGCGTATACCAACGTGTAATATGTTTCGAAAAGATCCATGGATACTGGCATATAAATATAAGATGATTCATACATATATATTTTACCTTTTAAAAAAATATAATTAAAATTTCATTTTTACATGTCTTGGATTATTTATTTACATATGTTCTTATTTTTTCCTTCATACTTTGCTTCTTTCTAGTTATAACTACTGTAGAACAATCCAAAAACTTAGTTGCTTTTCGATATTTGTGATATTGTAGTGCCCTTAGTTTACAACATTATACTAGATACAAAACTAAATATTGTAAATTTTCGTTTTATACGTAAATTTGAAGTGTGTAATAACCTGACGTAGTGCTATTTGAAAAAGTACAACTTATATTGGGTTGACAATTGTGTTAATCTAATTGTATTTCAGAGTATATCGAGTATATCGAAGAATCCCTTCCCCTGGATATTTACATGTTGCCAGGGGTAAAAGTGGATCTGAAAAGATAGGAAGACACATGAATCACGCCGTCCCCTGGGTCTATCTTTGCCCATTGTATTTTTTGGAAGTAAGGGGAAGCCATAGATATTTTTGGAAGTGCAGGGTCGGCATTGTCAAGTGTTCCCTCTCATTTTTACCCTGCATGATGCAAAATTTTAGAGCTTTCTATCTAGAAGTTTAATAGTTATAATGTCCTATCAAGTTACATGGTCCACCCTGTATGTAATATTTTGAAATGTTTTACTGAGAAAAATTCTTAGCCGAAACATCCAAATTTATCAAACCTACCGTAAGTATTTTATAAATGTACTTACATATAATATAATATAAAGGACTATTGGAATTCCTTTCATATAATATAAAGTACTATTGGAAAGCAAAACTTAATCTGAGCATGTTTTATTTAATAAGCTATTCGAATTATCATTTTGGGATAATGAAATAAAATGGTTGATTCATTAATACTGTACAACCACAATGCATTGTTTATGATTTGCTCCGATGAATATGATTTACTTTTCCACTACAAATACCAATCACACTAAGGTTACTTTAATTCCAGATCTGATTCGTAGTAGTAATAATTTGCAGGGTGGACTGATTTATATCACTCTGATTTAAATGACAATTTTAATCAAGATTTAAATCACTTGATTTTTTAAATAAAAATCGTTGATTTAAATCAAATTCCGAAATAAATTAATTTAAAGTGAAAATAAGTAAATTCGCGTTTCTGTTCTGTTATTTCGATTATGGAAGATAGTAAGACTATTCATGGCTTTGGATTAATTGTTTTAACAAAAGAGACACTGACCAAAGCTTAAAACTTTACTTTATTTTAAATTATAATTTGTAACTGTTTCGGATATCATTAATTTCGATCGTGTCTGAAGAAGGATATGCCAGATATCCGAAACAGTTACAAATTATAATTTAAAATAAAGTAAAGTTTTAAGCTTTGGTTAGTGTCTCTTTTGTTAAAATATGGAAGATAATAATCATAATACAATGAGACTCAAATGTGTGTACAGCACAGTATGTAAACGAATGTCATGCAGAGGATGATTACGGAAAATCCAGATTTGAACGGGTTACGGGTGAATCCTGCTTTCTTCTTTTCGTAATACATGGTTTTTAAATCGTTAACTATTCCAACGGGGAAATCACCATGGTCATTTAAGGCGAAAATTCTTTTGTTTCCACGTCTATTTGTTTGTTTCCAGATAATAGGAGCGTATTAAGAGGAGCCCGATCCCATCTCCGAAACAAACAAAAAAAGATAATAATAATAAAACTAGGCGAAATTTATGTACTAAATACATAGAAGTTCCCAGGATCGTAATACGGCAAATTTTGGATGCGTTATAATATCGAATAATACTTTTGATAAAGTGGCTTCTTTCAAATATATAGGATCAGTATTAATAGCCGTAAACGATATTTTCGAAGAAATTAAATGTCGACTAAAAGCAGGGAATTCGTGTTATTATTCAGTTCAAAATCTCTTGTTGTCACAAATTCTGCCCAGGAATTTGAAGATTAAAATATATATGCCTGTTGTTCTCAGAGTGTCTACCAAGCAAGCATAATCAAATTCCCTGACTTTCCCTGACATTTTCCCTGACAAAATTGTAATTTTCCCTGACTGTCATTCTTTTTTTCTTAGTATAACTCACGAAAAATAACATATTTAAAACATGAAAATGAAATCTTTCAGTTTTACGTCCCACAGTTATGCCGGTTAGACTAAAGGAGACGGTGATGAGAGATGAATGAAATGAAGAAAGTGGGAGGAAACGGGAGAACCCCGAGGGAACCCACGACCACGGTGTTTGTCCACCACAAAGTCCACACAGAGCGAGCTGGGATCGAACCAGGGACCCCAATCACCGGAGGTGAGCGCTCTACAAGTGAAACACCGCGCCCCCAACTTAGATTTAAAGTGAACTGTAAGTTTCATCATTGTTTATATGCTTATGCAATATTCTACAAACTTACAAGCGAACCAATTACCTGTAATTTATGACCAGGGCCCGGATCTTGTTGACAAGTTAACTTTTTTCTGTTACGCATAGGACAAGGCAAGTTCAAATAAAAACGTTATCCATCAACTCAAGGTTCTAAAAATATCTATTTAGGGTCAACTTTTGGTCACTTTTTGCCGTTTTGAAGTTTCAGGTCATTTTTTAATATTTTAAGGTAACTTTTAGGTCACTTATGGCCTTTCTATTCTTTTTCTTCTACATAAGAAAATCTTAAAATGAACACTACGGATGTGAAAAACACGAAGTTTAATTATCTCTTTTCCTGTTTCCTTGCTAACGGGGTGGAAAAATTGCATTCTTAACAAGTTAATGAAAACTAAGCTGTAGCTGGTTGTCGAAAGGTGGGGGTTGGTAGGTGGCCAAACAGAGAGTTTTGGGTTGTTGACCACAAAGGATGTGGTCACGTGAATAACTAAAAATGGATTAGAAGGCGTACAAAGATTTTAAACAGGGTTTTTATCTATTATTTTCATGTAGTGTACACTTGCGAACTTTTATTGTTTAAGAGAGCTTCCTAGTTTCAACTCGGAGTGAATTGGCGTTTTCAGTACCTACAATGCCGTACAATGGACTGCAACTAACTGAAACAAAACTTTCTGAATATGAGTGAGAAATGTTAATTAAAATCCAATGGATGTTTTTTTTTTTTTTTTTTTTTTAATGTCAATGTTTAACGAAACAAACGTTTAAGAAAACGCAAGTTTTAAGGTCAATTTTTGAGAATTTTAGGGTAATTTTACAGGAATTTTAGTGTCATATTATAGGTCACTTTTTAGAAAATTTTAGGTCAACAAGATCCGGGCCCTGTTTATGACTATTTTAGTGGCATTCCTTTACCCTACACATTCCCTGACTTTCCCTGACCCTGCAAATTCTCTAACTTTCCCTGACTGGTAGACACCTTGGTTCTGTATGGTTGGGAAACATGGTCGCATACTGTGAGGGAAGAACGTAGATTGAAAATGTTTGAGAACAAGATCCTGAGACGAATATTCAGATCCAAGAGGAACGGGAATGGCGGAAACTTCATAACTAGGAACTACAGAATTTATACGGTTTACCAAACACTGTTAGGATCATCAAGTCTAGGAGACTCAGGTGGGCCGGTCATGTAGCCAGTATGGAAGAAAATAGGAACACTTTCAAATTTTTAACTGGAAGACCAATCGGAAAACCACCATTAGGAAGATCTAGGCGCACATGGGATGACAATATTAAGATGAATCTCACAGAAATAGGAATACAAAGTAGAAACTGGATCCAGTTGGATAAGGATAGAAGTCAGTGGAGAGTTTTCGTGAACGGCATTGAACCTCCGGGTTCCATAGGCCATAGAGTTAATTAGTTAATTTTAGGCGAAATTTATGTACTTTACATGTATTTCTTGCCGCTGGCTAGTACCGATTTTTTAAAAATATGCCCCTGCCAAATATCAATAACTTTCGTGAAAAGAAAAGTGTCATGTTGATAAACGTTGCTGTACGTTTTTCCCTTAATGCTTAAGAAACATTGTTTGGGATTGAAATAGGTTAACGATTGGGGATTAATTCAAAATTAAACCAAAATACTTTCACTTAAATGGGATAATTGTTATTTAATACTAATTCCTAATGTTTTTTTCTCCAGTTCGCGACTTGCATTATACGAGGAGAAAGATTTGATTTAAATCAAAAAAATCGATTTAAACAAAAAATTATTTTTATTTAAAAAAATCACGGTTTTCCCCCCTGATAATTTGTAATAGTGATGTGTATATGTTTCTTTTAGTTTGTTCTCATGATTACTAATATATGGAATATACATGATAATATATTGAAATTGATGAAAAATGTGTGAAATTTCATATATATTAATGAGACATCGAAGTAATCCCGAGACGTATTTTTTATTAATTTTTATTTGACAATTGAAGGTCGTAATTAGATGACAATGTGTATATTTGTAGTATATAGGTGCATGTATAATCAGGCCTGTAGCCACCCCAAACATTTAGGGGGTCGCAGTAGAAGTTAGGGGGAGTCAGATCCAACCATAATATAGATACCGTGAAAACTGTAGGGGCAGTAAAGTTTAGGGGAGCGGTTCTCTTGCCCTCCGTGGATTCGGGCCTGTGTATAATAATATTTACAAACGTTAATACCTGGAATGATAGTTTGCATTTTAATGTAATGAAGTAGTAACAGTGTAAAAATATACAACTTCAATGAAATAAATGTTTCTATTTGATCCGTAGCAACTAATAGATTTAGAGACATCAGTTATGAATGCCAAAACGCATTCATTCATCATAAGTGACGCCAAAAAATGCCATCACTTATGAATAATAGTAGAAGAGTGATTTTCTTACCATTTGGTAATTTGCTTTTATTTTTCCATCTTGTATCATTCTACAAATGAAGATCTGAAATGCTAAATGATCTAAGTGCCAAAACTAGAAAATGTTTTGTCGCTGATATGTAATATACGTCCCCATGCCAATGTCCTGCTATGAGATCTAAATGTCAATACAGATTAAAGTATTTGTAATAACTGCTAACAGAATGCGCTGTCTGCATTAAACTCTTTTATTTTTCATATTGTTAAGGTAGCAACGTTTCTCTTAGTTTCGTCGAAGAAAAGTTTTTTAGAAATTACATCATTTAGCGTGGAAAACGTATGAATAAGAATAAATATATAGATATTTTAAACATTTCTTTCTTGGGTATTTCGTCTTTAAGTTTCATATTTTTATTTTATCGGTTTGCTTTTACAATGCAAAATACGCAATGAAAAACAATTTATTTGCTTGTTTATTTATTTATTTACTCTTTTAAGAAAATGTCTAGCAGTGAAGAGTAACTCACATTTTACTCGCGTTGAAACAGCGACCTCAATTGCACATTTATTTACGTTTCATCTTTCGTAAATTTGAGGTGAGTATACGTGGTACTCTAAAAATATTAGATGGGCATACTCCGTTTATTCTTGTATACGAGTAAATCCCACGCATTAATAACAAAGATAACAACCTACAGAAAATAAATGTTTAATTTAAATTAACAGCTGTATATTAGTAGAGGTGTTTGCTAAACAAAACATAAGCTTAACTCCTACGTGTTACAGGTCACAAAGAGTTGCGGTCGGAGAGTTAAATGAATAATAATCTTATAGTTTAATTGTTTCATTTACTGCAAAATGTAATGAAATTGTTTAGATTTACGTCCCACGTAACCCCCATAGGCTAAAGAAGACAGTGATGATGAGAAATGAATGCAATGGTGGAATGAAGAAAGTCGGGGAAATGGAAGAACCCCGAGAAAACCCCTGCTCATTGTGTTTGTCCACTATGTCTTTGGATTGGTTACAACGCCAGACTGTTTTCTTTACGTTCTTTTTAATATAATTTGTGTAATTTTTTTTATTACACGCTGTTTTGTTTAACATATTATTTATTATGTTTAGGATTGCTAGAGTACATGACAGCATTTTCTGAATAAAAATTTCCACCCACATACATTTTCCACGTTCCCTAATGTGTCCAAATTTTCAAAGTTCAAGTATATTATCAATTCAATTTGAGACTTTTTACATGTAAAAGATATGTTTGGCTATTGATATTTGAACATGGAATTGTTAAAAAGAAATGAGAACTACCGGAAAATACTAATAGACGATTTTAGTATGATGCTGTGTTAATAGTCTTTTTTTTTTTTTCAAAGTCTTTCATTCCCATCCGAAGATGCGCGGGCCGTGGAAAGTTACGCCTTGCCTTTGGCTAGTGGATTGACAAGACTGGGTATACTAGAAAAGATAGGTGGAAAATTAGGATACATTTTATTCGGGAGTAGTATATTGATCAGCCTCTGTGGCCAGGTGAGTTGAAAAATATATTGGTGTTAACGATGGTCGGAGAAATGTGTTGACAAAGGAGCATGAGATTTATGGACCTTTAGGAAGGATAAATTGACGGATGACGTTGATATATACGTGGATCAGGGTTATAGTCCTCGGTATGGGCCTCTCGCTCATAGATTGCCAGAAGATGGTCCAAAGATGGATAGGCACGGCGAGGTATAGCAGGAGTCTGTTCCAGGAGTTCAGCAGTGATTGGATGATGGTCTGTTATGTGGTGCATGATGTAGCGAGTTCTGAGGCGATAGATGTGGGCTAACAGTAGGGGCATTGAGATTTGTTGATAGACGAGTGTTTAATTTTTCGTATATTTTAATATCACTTATTGTGTTTTAAGGCAAACTTTAAAATTTAAAGCTAAAATGTATTATTCTTATATCAAAAGATAATATTTATATGAGCGGCTCGGGAAATGCCACATTCACTAAATTTCGTGTAAACTGAAAAAGAACTGGATGCAATTACAAACTAATTACCAAACGCAACAACCAAACCAGATCCCCTTGCTATCTACAGATACATTTCGAAAATGAAACTACCTGTGGGTGCAATCATAACTCATTCCAACTAATAACTCAATATCACAGGTAGTGGCGCTTACCATTGTTTTCGACCGAGTTGCTCATATAATGAATTAGCCAGAAGAAAGTTTGTTCCCATTTTGGCATTTCAAAATATGCAAACCCTAGTTAAAGGAAATTAACAAATATTTATAGTCTGGAAATGTTTGAGTGATATTATGGGCAAAAAATGGCCTCGTATCTGAGTTACAGAATGCTTCCGGGACACTATTTCAATCAGAATATAAGGATATAAAGCGTGCACTGCAGAATAATACAACCAATACAGCCAGCCAGTGATGCCAACCCGTGAGAAAAATTCAATTTGGTGGGATTTTGGGGCCTTAATTTTCAAGAATGGGATAAAGAGATTTTTTCATAAAATTGTCCACATATGTGGGATTTTCCCCTCACCTACAACACATTTCTCAAATTATGGAAACATGAATGTGATTGTTCCTTGTATTGTTCTATTTCACAACAGCTTTGACTAGCTGTTGCAACCACATGCTGTCGCAATTCGCCGCCGGAAGAACACATCCACACGTAGTGCATTTGTTTAGAAGCAGAAAACTCAATTACAGAGATCGGGGATGAAAGGTCAATGGAGGTAATGTTGTATTCAAGCGAGTCCGCGAAACAAGTGCTCTTTCGACTATTTCCCATGTTACACAAAAGAGCGCGTCCTCGAAGTTCTGACTGCTCAATTTTTGTTTAATCTGTTATTACTATGGAAGAATTGGAACTTTTTGGAACATTTAAACTTATATTGAGAAAGGCGAGTGTTATATTTGGAGTTTTTAAATGCAAATTTCGTAATTAGTGCAATATGGGAATTTTCGGTACAAAATGGGAATTTTTGCCTCACGACATGGCATTTGGAAACATTTCAGGTTGGCATCACTGCAGCCAACAGACGGTACCTACATTAGGTTCTTTTTCGACGTAGTCTTCATATTGGTTGAGTCACTTGTCGCATCGTGGGAGGAGTTTGAAAATTCCCTCCTGGTATAAATTCTGTTCTTGCGTGTTCATCCACGCTGTCACGAAGTGTTTCACCTTCTCGTCTGAAGTGAAGCGCCTTCTAGGTGCTTCCGAGCGACATTTCCAATTTTGCTATCAGATACCGTAACGTGTTCCTCTTGTTGCCCTGAATCAGGCCCTTCACGCAATCTGTGTTAAAATGTGTTGATGCCGTGCTGACTCGGCCATTGCACTCGTCGTCGCTGATGTTTTCTCTACCAGCCGCAAACTTTCGGCACCATTCGGGGACATGCTGCAAAGTCATTGCAGCTTCTTCCTAAACATCTACTAGCTGGCGGTGAATTTCAACTGTGGCAGAGGTAAAAGTGAGGGGGAACGCAGGGGGATGTCGTCCCCAACCTCGAAAAGACATGTACGGCGTCCTCTCAGTTTCTAAAGAAATACATTGGGCAAAGATACGCAGGGGGAATGGCGTGGCGTGATGCCGCTCCCTACCGCCCCCCACCTTTTCAGATGCACATTTACCCTGAACCGTGTAACGGACCAAAATTTCTGGTTTCACTCCGTTACAGACATTTTAATACTTTAACAAATTGTGTCATTTTCATCTCCCATAGTAACTATTTAGTTAAGAAAAAAGGAAAGTATGTATACTGTTGTTGATTGAAAGTGTATGATCTATGAAATCTAATGATGGAACGACAAACTGAATATAGTGGAAAATGTCGTGAAATTTATGTATTTCACGGACCCTCAACTACTTCTTCTCACACCTTACGATGTGCTAAGTGATCATCTAATACTTACTTATATATGCATGCGTTCGTCTGCTAATTAAACAAATGCAATTAAGTTAATAAAATGCATATAGTATGATCTATTTGTGATGACGTCAAAACTGTATTTTATTTTGTTAGTTGAGGCTTGAAGTAGTGTACCGTATATTTGTATACTGTCTGATATGTATGAGAGGGCTGATATGAATATAGAGTCGACACGGGGTTGTATATATGGATTCCACCTATAAAGAGTATTTTGAGTTCGAGCCAAATGTATGCCGAACTGAATCAAACGGAAGTTGGTGTTAGAATCCCGAATAATAATAATCACAATGTTGCCCTAATTTTAAGGATCGCCACTATATATATCAGATAGTTTTTGAAGGTGAATGTACGCGTCTTTGCAAGTCTACTCCTATATAGTTTATGTCATTGACAATCTATTCCTTAAAAAACACCGTATATGTTAAACCGCCATAATTACCTTCAGGGGTTCCAATCCAGAGCGAATCAGGAAATGCGATATCCGTAAACCGTAAACTAAACTACTGAATTTTTTTTTTTTTTTTTTTTTTTTTTTTTTTTTTTTTTTTTTTTAGTGTTATAACCGTAGTGACATGTTTGGCCCACAGAAATCGAATAACTGAACGGATTTCTTCGAGAGACAAGTTTTCCAAACAAATCGCCATTGTGTTTACCTACAATAACCGACGTGGGTGGCGGGTAGTTGAAACTGTGCACAATTGCCAACTCCATCTATTAAAATTACCATATACTCCTCATTCCTCTATAGCAGACGAAACTTTAGAAATATCGGCATTCTAACCTTAGTTTTTGATCCTTCCTCGTATTAATGAAAATTGTTACCAATTACCTTACCACTTTCTGGATTCTCACCGAGAACTGTGGATGACTCGGGATGTAACATTAAACTACATTGTTGGAAATGTAACCTATAAAGCCTATTAAATTAATTGAAAATTATTTTGTGGTTACATTTATGATATACGGAGCATTATAAATTTAATAGCGATACTTGGAGTTGGAAACGCATCAGATATCTTTCTTAATAACGGTCAAGCGGCAACGGCAGCGCCAAGTTTTGATGTAGGGTATGGTGGAATGTTAGGATACACTCTGCACTACGTGAGAAACAATAGAACGACAGTGTGTAGCGAACTAAACAGACAGTGATAATGTAAAATTTGTGACCAGTATGATTTCCAAAGAGCTTAAATCGTTGGCGCTTACTTATGTGCTGTAAGTGTGACCAAAGAAGCAAGTGTGTAGCAGCAACAATATCCAAGGTCTTGTCAGTCTACAAAGTTTAGAGCTAAACCTCATTAGTGAAGAGGAATAGTAGTCAGAAGAAAACCCTTAGTGACAAGTTTCGCCGAGCATTAAACCGGATTGTTACTCAGAACGGTCGTGTGACTGCTGCTCAAGTGACGGTGGAATTGAACGAGCATCTTCAGCAGCGTATATCGGAAATCATATTCCGCCCCGATTTACAGGTCACGGATGTACGAGGACTGGTTACACAAGCGAAATAGTCAATAATAACCATAATGCTTTAGCACGTAGCTATTGGTGTTGCAAAATGCAACATGCTCTGCTGATGACTGGAAACGGGAGATATTGTCATATATATCACTGTTCACTTTATTTTTAACCATGACCTGTATCTTTGTGTAGCGGATGTCCAGATAAGCGTATGATGCATAAAGTCCCCGCCCGCTTGTAAAATATAATGATGCTGTGGACTCGAATATTCTGATTTTCAGTGGATCCTTTGTTGACTCTTATCGCTGCTTAGGCTGCCTATGATTATGTCACCATTTTAGAGAACCATACGTATCTTATGGCCTAGATGCTGGTTCTAGCAAGGACGTCATGTTCTAGGATGGCAATGAGCTCATTCCCATAGCTAGACCTTCTGCGGTGTGATTTGGAGAACATTTGAAAGAAGTTGAAATCTCCAAGCCCAACTTTCGAACACGAACATAACTGAACGTCTGTATGTATCCTTTTGGAAAACAAAAATCCGGTTCACATTCCACTTCCTTCTGTTTCATGGAACTGGGTGATACGATGCACGCGGAATGGTGTAGTTTACTCTTACTAACATTCGCAGCCTCTATGACTTCATTCCCTGTCACATCAGTGCTATTCTGAAGGCTATAGGTTGTACAACGCAATATTAACCTGGCAAGTTGTACCTTTTTCATGGTGTTTCCAATAAATTGATAAGGATTTATGGATGAGAACACGTTTATCATTACTTTCTCGTCTATACCCGAGTCAATACATTTTAATCACGCTTGGCCCTAGCCATACGAGCTAAATAAACAGTTCTGATTGGTTGAAGTTACCCGTTTCTCGCCATAACACTTTTATCATTAAAATAAGATAAAATAATACTCATTTGCCCTTGTACGTAATATATATTGCATAAAAAGTGGTTTACTCACGGTTACGAAAAATAGCTTAGCTCAGCGAGCGAAGGGCGTTAGAAACCCCTCAGGGCCCGTTTTGTTCCTCCTTCACCCTCATAATACTACGTGACATTACGTCATACTCCGCACCAGAAGGTTTGGACAATCGCAAACTCCAACCAATCAGAAACGTGAATTTAGTTCCTATGGCTAGGGTCGAGCGTGAAATAAATATGCCGCCAGAGTAAGTCTTACCTGTAATTATAGGAACCGTCAATCCCAATATCACTTCTCTGAGCTACAATAGGAACAACATTGTTTTGCTCTGGAGAACCTTCTTGCTTCCCTTGCCTTGCTTCTGCGCCCTGAACTTCTTGTCCAGCTTCTGTAGTTACTCTTTGGCCGAACTGCTGGTCCGAGGATTCCGGCTGCTCCTCCCCTCCGTTGGGTGCAGGTTGTGGCTGTTCCTGAGGAGCTGCATGTATTTGTAAGGAGAGTGCAATCACCTGCAATACAAACAAAACAAACGGAAATTATTATTATTGTTCGAATATCTAATACTTAAGTACTTAAAACATTGATAATGTGACAATCTTTCGTGAACTCTGCTATTGAAAAGAAAGGAACACCAGGTTCTACATCCATTCAATCTCTAATAACACTTCACATAATGTTCTTAATATAAAACATTTTGTACGTAAATGCGAATTCAAACGATAATATTCCTTAAGATGAAAATTAGGTCGAACAGAGTGTAGTTGGTAGCAATAAACTGTGATCAGAATTTGGATTGAAGACTAGTTGAAGAGTAAGCGAATTGGGAAATAACGACATATTGGACCATTGGTTTTAAAAAAGCAAGTAATGATAATAGCAATAGTATCGACTACATACTTATTTACTTTGATGGTTTCGAATATGATTATGAAGAGAGCTGAACGAATGCGACTCTTAAGATAGTTATTTTCCTATTTTTAGCTGCTTTAATATGTTTTCGTAATAAAATTGTTGAAAAGACGCATATCATACATACCCCTGTAAATTATCACAAACCAATAGTCCATACTGACTAAAAATAATTATTTATTATTTTCTTATGTATTAGAACTAGGTTTTCCTATAGTTGCCACGTATTGACGAGTGAAAGGAAAGACAATTGGATCTAAGAAACAGAACAGACTTAAGAAACCACCCATACGAGATGCATCCAGCAAAATTGGGAAAATAAAGCATTACCAATGTGTACACACAGTTAAACGTACAAAATTAAATGCACTAATCTTACGCACAGTACTTACTTATTTGTAATTTTCTAATGAGTTACATTTTAAAGTAAGTCCTCCCTCTTCAAAAGGTAATCATAAAACTAGTTGCGTGTAAAATATTTGAGGTAAAACTTCACACAAACCATCCATTTTACACTGTCAACATCCAGCCTAATGGTTCCATAGTCTACTGTGGGCTATCTAAAAAAAACATTCTTTCTGCGCTTACATTATAGCATTTTCTGCCTTTTTTAAGTACCTACTGTATCCTATAGAAACTGTGGCAACCATGATTATGATTGTTTTCAAGGGTTATGATTGATTGTTTCTAAGAGAAAATTATTTTTCCTTCATAAAACAAAAGAAAATAATTAATTATATTCTGCAAGGAACGTTCATGTTCAAAGACCTTCACAACGTTCTTTTCCTTTGCAAAGACCGAGCCAGTATTAAGAACGTATGAAAATAAGGAGAAAGCGCATATATATTCCTAGTGTAAATATGAATCAAAATGTATTACATTTGTGTTAATACTAAAAAAATAATGTATCCTCTTGACTCGTGCTATAGATTGTCTCATGAACGAAACCTATTGCCATGATTTATCACGTTATTTTTCTAAATCTTAGTGACTACTTGTGCAAGGATTAAGTTCAAGAGCTTCCTGAAATTTGAAGAGGAAAATTGCATTAAAAATTCTTGGAAAATTATTCTGAATAGGAATCACATTTCGACAATTGCAGGTATTTGAAAATCCTGGGCAATACAAGTAAAATATAGTATAAACAATTATTATGTACAGGAAATAAAAGAAATCTATATACAAATAGGTAAAATAATTCGAAAATTTAAAAAAATGTTAAATAGTAAAGTTATATTTTAAAAATGAAGTTTTTTATGAATTTGGTAAGGGTGTAAAGAATATGTAAGAATAAACTAAGATGACCCATAACATGGGGGAACCCACGTCCCTATTCTATCTTATAAAATGTACGAGTCACTGCACTAACTTTGTAGTTCCTATTCTCTAATTATGTCACTCAACAGTTTAGTAAATTCATTATGAAATATGAACAAAACGATAATCGGTGTTTACGAAAAACTTTAATCGAAGAAGACTCATTGCAAAAACAAAGTTATCCATTGTGATTTTTTTTAAATGAGAGAAATCTATGCAGTATTTTAGGGTTGTTAATGAAATATTCAACGAAATTAAGAAGTTCGTTACTGAATTTTCTGTGTGTGTTTGTTATTAGCGAGTTTTTCAATTTTGACCCCTCCCATTCGATAGAGCATCAAAAACTATTTTAAAGAAGTGATGGAATTTTTCGCGTCACCCTTACCGTTCTCGAGATATTGGCCAAAAAAAAGTTACGATTTCGGGAGATTTAAGGAGCCATATCTCGGAAACCGTAAATCATAGAGATATAATATTGGTGTTGAACAATACCTATTTTGTTGCCAAATAGTGACCGGTGGCCACTGGTCATATCTGCATTTTCAGTAGCTATATATGCGGTGAAAAAGTAACAGGTCAACATAGCTATAGCAGGTCAGCATAGTATTGCGCGTTAATTACTTCTACAGTTCTTCGTTTCTTACTTTGAGAAGTTTTGCCATCTATGAGATTTCTACGAAATTCCCTTCGATGAAAATCAGATCTAATGAATACATGCTTTCTAAGAGTAAGTATCGTACTACACTTGGATTAGGTTCAGTTAGACAATCACTATTACAGCTACTACTAAGATTAAGTTCGGTTGTCTTAGCGGTAGAATTAGGTTCAGTTCTCATTCGTTTTACTGGCGGCAAGATGTGTCTCGTAACGAATCTGTACTTGTCCTTTACACGATATCCACGATAGTCTGTCCTATCAGGTTTCTATTTCTTCTGTAATTAGGTTCGGTTACAATACCGGTACACATGAATTTAACATTACTTTTCACATTGAGATCACATTTTAATCTTACATGAATGTTTCGAATTTGTTTTCGATTAAGGTTACTGTGTGTTTCAGATGAAAAGCATCACGGGCAGTGGCCAATGGAGCACGATATTTCGCGCGGTGTTGCCGGATTTCGGACTCCCCTTTGCCTTCTCGGTCTTCCTCCAGTTGAGATTATGACACATACATTGGCAACATTATTCACAATGTAAATGTACTATTCCAGCAAACTCAAGAATTTTGACTGTGCATCCTAGAAGTATATATAGCAACTAAATTACTTACATGTTAACTTTTCCAGCGGAAATGCTAAACACTTGTCTTCAACACTACTTTCACTATCATCTATGTCAGTTAATATTTCGTCTTTGTCTGAATCTGAGTCTTGTAAATTTATTTTTATGGTTTCCGAAAACTGTAAACACAAAAAAATAATTCTTCGAGCTTGACTTCGTAGCACTTGAAAGAAAAAGAAAAAAAGGAAGACAGAAAATAAAACTTCTGCTGTACTCGGTTTGCTTAAAGACATTGTCAACTATAATTTTGGAGAATAAACGAACTACCACGAAAGAAAGCAACGAGACACTGATTAATTCTCTTAAGTTAGTTCCTACACAACTAGCCCTTTTGTTTCCTTCTCCGGTTTCATTACAAGTAGCATGCTTGAGCTTGGTGTAGGTGCCACGAAAGTAATCCATCTGATTCCTAAGCAACTCGATATGCTCGAGTTTGTTTTGGGTTACGATAATTTATGACACCATTCAGACGCCTGATGCTTTTGATTCCCTTATAGAGGAGAAAAGGGGGTGTTAAAAGTCGCACACAATAAGGCAGTTGAACGTGAAAGATAAAAGAAACAGAAAACACACTGCGTTCCTTCTGTAGAATAAGAAAGGGTCTATCTTGAAGTAAATTTCAAAACAAATTACAAACTTCCCATGCTTTATTCTTACGATGTTAGGCGTATGTACAGTATATGAATCAGATTGCAAAGGTATGTAGCCAAGGGGGAAAAGGGGGCTCTGTCTTTCCGAACTATTTCCAGCTCCAAAATGAGGTTCGTCTGGTATATGTGTAATAAACTTATTTAACAGTTAATGCAAATGAAGGATTTTATAATAAAATATGATTTTTAAAAAAAAAAATCAATCATCATCAATACGGTTTCTATACCTAATTGAAACAACTAAAATTAATCATATGCTTTATATTCTCATTTCCCTAACTGGGTGCACTGTGAACTCACTACTATATTATTGCATAATAATATCGGAGTTAATATTTTTCCGAGTTTTTTTCCTTTAGTATTTTAACCTACATAAACACAAATTGAGATAAACAGACTGCTATAAACAGTATTTATTTTCTTACGAATAGCTTATTGATTCATCTTTTATACTCCCGTTTTTAACTTCAGTACTGTCAAGATCCGTCTTTTGATAAGGAAGCATTGTGAAAATATAATATGCGCATAGTATGTATGTACGTATGATGAGTTAAAATGCTTTCATGTTGTAAAAGAGGTAATTTGTTCTGCTTTTAATATGTGAAAAGCTTGCCTCACACTGAAAGTAATGTTCTCCTAGAACAATCTGCTGGCTACACCCCTGATTATTCTGTAATAAAAGTTGTGAGTTCTATTTGCAAATCGAAACAAAATCCACTGGAAATTAGACGCGGGACTCAACGCTCGTTTTACTAATTGTTTTATATGGAAACCTTTCAAAGCGTCTATCATGACAACCAGTTGACATAGAAAGATGTAGTTTTCACGTATTTGTTCGTAATTCTCTTCTATACTTGGTAAAGTGAGCAGCTAATGTGCTAGTACAACATTTCTAAGTAGCGAATGTGATATTGTCAAGATTCGCAGTAGCGCAAGAAAACAGCGTGCAGAACTGCTTGTCGCGAACTGTCAACACCGCTCAATGCCAATTGGACGCCGTGTGAGGCCAACTCAAGGCCATGTCGTTTCTCATCTGAAACCTGCAATAGTTTGGTTCAGGATAGTACTGTATTGCATCACTGATGGATTTTCAAAATTTTGCAATGTCACACTTAGATGATTGAATCCAACGCACTTCATCACGTTCTGTAAAAGCACCATCGGATTGTTTACTGTTATCATTTTGGTCTTTTCGTTGAGTGAACATTTCAACAGCTTCAACTCAAACGACCAATTACTACAAGCATTGATGGGAACATATGTTTTTTTTTTTTCTGAATTTCACGAATACTGGAATCAACTTTCTTCCAGCTACATGAACCAATGTAGTGTTCACATCACCAAACGGTTTTATTACCATTACCTTATTTCCAGAATTAATACCATGTTGAATATATCGTGAATACAAGCAGTCAATAGCATTCAATAGACAAAAATGATCATAACTTTTCACATATTGATGCATACTAAAATCTTCATTACATACAGCATCAGTAAGACAATCAAAAACATTTGAATGAAGAGAGAAGTTGTGATAATCTGATCCAACTAATACCGCATTATGCTTTTGTAAAAACTCAGTAAATTTCACCAGTGCAAACTCAGGATTTGCATTTTCTGTTGTTTCTGTGGAAGGTTCATGTCCGCTTAAAGCATTTATGCTGTCCGCTTAAAGCATTTATATCTACTTTTGAACTACCCTGTATATATATATAGGGAAAAGTAATAAAAGTGCTCAAAATCAAGGAAAAGCAGAGTTTATTTTTGCAAATTTTCTTCCGCTTCTCGGCTGATCTGTCGACCTCACTCATAAGTAAGAGGGGGGCACGCCGTCGTATACTCTCGTCCCGGGCTCTGATTTTCTACGGACGGCACTGATAATACGGTAAATTCAACATTTTTAATTTAGAACATTAAGTTAAATCGGTTGCTCCAGGTTTGTTCCTTGCTTCTCAAATCCGTTAAATCAAGGTACCTACAACCTACAGACTACTGTAGTTGTTATTGATAAATACGACGGCGATTTGATAATTAACGTGGTTCTCATACTAATACTGTAGATTGCTCTAACGTCAGTTGTATATGTAGTCATAAAATTCCTTTTCTTGAGTAAATAATCTATGGTCTGAAGTCATTCTGACAGTAATTAATTGTTTGACAGTTGCTTAAAGAGAATTGTTTTATGTCTGGAAGGGAAAACAGTGAAGAAATTTCAAGAGAGGGTTTTACCTACATTCCTTGAATCATGTTCTTGCTACGAAACGTGCTTCGACTTTGGATAAATGAATGTAAGCATGACAGAACAAGCATTGAAGATGTACCACGTCCTGCAGCCTCGAAATTAGCTGTAACACCTGAAATCATCAATAATGTCTATGATTTGGGACTACCGACGAGTAAAGGTGTGCGAGTTAGCAGAAGCCACAAGCATCTCAATGGAACAAGTTCATTTCAGTTTGCATAATGAATTCCACATAAAAGAAACTTTTACACAAGATGTGTGCCCCATTTTTTCACTCCACAGCAAAGAAAAAGCCGTGTTCATTAGCCAAAATTGGCCGAAACGCGACTTGAACTTTTTTCGCATCCTGCTATGCACCGGATCTAACTTGCTCGGGCTACTATGTATTCCTGAAACTCAAAAAGTTCTTAGCAGGACGAAAATTTGAGTCAAATCTACGGGTCATATAAGAAATTATCGAGTATTTTGAAAGCTTTGAAGAAACTCATTTCCGCGAAGTAACTGCGAAGCCATAGAGAAAGATTGGTGCAGGTGCGTTGCAGTTTGAGGTGACTATGTCACATAAACCACCTTAGTAAACTAAAATTATTTCCTTTATTATCAAACCAAGTTTCTTATCAAACCATCATCATATCAATATCACTAGATTTCCTGAAGGAATGTTAATTAACACAGCAGTCCTGAATGCACCATTAACAATTTGCACGCATTTCAATTCTTAGAAGAAAATTCTTTATGAAGATGTAAAACACTATCCCTGTAAATTGTGATGTGTTATGTACATGGAACAATATGGCGAAAATCGAAAACTAAAAATACATAGAAAATAAATGTAAAACAAATGTTTACAGGAAGTCACTGGCTCATATTAGTTTGTACTAGATCTTCTACACTTCTGAATGAAAGATGTTCATTGTGGAAACTTAGAAAGTCCTTGTCGTGTCTTCTTTGAAGACTGACTCAATAAGAACATTGTTTTTTTTATGTAGTTTAACTAACGTGGTTGTTTCATTTAGCATACTCGAGTGAAAGTGATTTCACAGGAAAATAAAAAGGCGACCTCTAGTAGGAGGTTGTTAGCACACTGCACACATCAACTGGGCGCATCCTTGTTTACCACAAAGTTTACGTAACACATGCCATTTTTTCTTACATATATTCTTTTGTTTCCGTTACGACATTGACAAACATACTATATTTCTCCTTCGATATTTTTGCATATAAAGCCTTATATACATATTGTGCCAATCCACAAATACCTTCAACTCAGTCGTAAAATCTCTATGCAAACACCAGTATAGGATATATATACGCACATATATTATGCAGAATCAGTAGGTGAAAACTTCTACAGTTATGTGGAGAAATAACTTAGTTTTCCTTCGTGAACAGGTCTCCTAAGCAACATTTTTTAAAGTGATGGAGATTTGATATCGTTTATTCGTTTTGAAATTACAGCGATCAACGTGACATATATAATACAGTGAAGTTTCCTACGAGTACAATATTATTATTAGTTTTTAACGAAAAGAAATCCAAATATCAGACATATACCAAATCTATCTATTTCATTTAAGAACAAAATTATATGGCGAAACGTAAATCCTCATCTGTAGTTTATGAGAAAATCGACAAGAACGATTTTTTTTGTGAAACCTACAATTGATGCTGAATGACAATCACTTTACCTACTACAATGAAACTGATAATGATATAAATCCTCGTCAAACTTGTCATTATGACATAGGAGAACAGTACCACCATCCAACCAGTTGGTGTAACACCCCTTGTAGGCCAGAGCCAGCCCCAAGGCGGCGAGCTGATGTCTGTTAGCGATGGGCTGAACTAGCGATGAACAAGTGATCAGTGCGCTGCGTCACTCTATCTCTAACAGACATAGCAGGAGCTTTCGGGAAATCAGCGGGCCTGGAATCGACGGACATAAGTCAAACGATCTAACCACTAGACCAAGGGGTAAAAGTGAAGGGGAACGCGGGAAGACGCCGTCTTCTATCTTCGAAAAAAATATATACGGCGTCCCTCCAGTTCCTAAAGAAATACAATGGGCAAAGATAGGCAGGGGAAACGGCGTGACGTAATGCCGCTACCTACCGCCCACTTACTTTTCACATCCACTTTTACCCTGCAATAGACCACGGTGTTCCTGGCAAACAGTGCAGTGTAAGATTACTTTCCATAACTCTTAACTCTTATGATTAAGTGTAATGTTTTGTTAAAGTTTTGATAATTTTTGTTAAAGTATAATGTTGTTAAAAGATGGAACTTAAAGTCACTCGGCTGATCACATCGTGCTTGAGAGTTAATTTTCATTCCTAACGTTTGAGAAAAACGAATTTTCGCAGCGCTAAAAAGCCTTTTTTTTAGTTGCCAATTATAAATGACACTTGCATTCTGCTCGGACAGATATTGTTTGTTTACGTACGCTATCATGCAGAGATTAATGCCACATGGGTAATTCATAATGTATCTTATATAAATCTCATCTCGTGAACGAGACAAATAAATTCATATTTCTACCAAAATTCTGAGTTTTCATCAATGAAAATGGAATATTGGACCCAGCACCAAATACATTCCGTCAAAGATTCAACAATCAAACCTTCTTCAGTTCTCCAGTTTGTGTCACATTTGGAGAGTACAGTTAAATCTAGCAAAGACACAGATTAGTTTCTTCTACCTTCTTTTTCAGAGAGAAGATATGTTCAAACATCTAAGAAAATCAAATAGTTGTCTTGCTACTCACAATAGCCAAATATATTGGCATTACTGTAAACCAGTGGTTCTCAACCCACTTGTTATTATGACCCTCATTTTATCACATCCTCTTCAGGTCGGTAGCCAGCCCAGAAATGTAGGGGGCTCCCGTAGAAGTTCGGAGGGCCGAATCAACCATATTATAGTTCATCATCATATTATATGTAGTTTATTTGCAAGACTACCATCAACATTTTGGGGGACGCCAGGAAAAATTTAGGGAGGGCCCGGCCTCCCTAGACCCCCCATAGATATTGGCAGGATCCTCTTGCCAGCGTCCCCTTTATAATTTCTTGTTTGTAATAAACTTGTGTGGGATCTTTAATATACCTGTTGCGGATAGCCATCTATTTCTATAATAGTAGAATCCATTTCGTGCATATAGAAGATACAGTAACTTCCCTAAATGCAAATGGATTAAAACCAAATTTGGTCAGTTCATTCATATTATAAATATCGTATCCGATCCGTCATACTGTTTCAAAATGGAGGAAGTTCGAAAATTTTAAAACTGCATAACTCCCTTAAATTTGTACCATATGATAAAGTGATTTCGAATTTTGGTTTTTAAAAAAACTTGGTCAGTTGTTAAACAAGTTATTGAGTATTTTAAATGACTTGATAATGTGCGTTACAAAGGTTGAATCGGACATGGTCGCATTAGCGAAGTCACACCATGGTGAGGAATGTCATTACCTTTCAACTTTAATTGTATTTCAATATGTAGGTTTTGTTGCATTTGTATTTTCTGGTATTTTAATATACAGTTCTCGTTTGTTTTATATCGTCCTTCTTTCATTTAAATTTACTTTTGAACAACTCTGCACCTATTGAAAATGTTTAGTTGTTCTTAACGCAGATTTTTTGTTGTTCTTAACAGTAGACCCTATGTATAAAAATAAAAGTAAGCCTATCAGAACAAAACCCAATATTTAAAAATATTTTCCGCTATTAGATTCTAATTATATTTATCTCTTCCACTTATATTCGCGACCCTTCATGAAACCCTCTCACAAACCCCCTAGGGGTCGCGACTCCCCCTAGATTGAGAAACCCTGCTGAAGACTAAAGCATTACAGTTAATACGCAAATACTAGAAGCCAAGAAGAAAATAATCCGATGTATCCTATAACTGGAGATATTTGTAGCAATGGCATTCGACATGAGAAAGAGAACCTCTCTTATAATAGATAAACAAAATCTACAGTGACATATGGACATGTATTGTTCCTCTCAAAAACTGAACGATTCTGACTACACAAGGTCTGTCATTATACTACATCAATAACTCATGAACTATACAAATAAATCAAACCGTGCAATGCTTAACTAAATCTCAAGTATAGCATAAAAAGTACATACAGGAGGCCCTCTTGCAGAACAATATCGAAGAATCAGACAGAATCCTTACCGATTATCCGAAACCTACTTTGCAAGTTCTCTGCTCTCTAAGTATTAAAGATATGAAAGAAAAAATATATCAACCTAGGCCCTACCTCTGAATCCGTACAACAAAAGAGTGTCTTCATACTTCTTACTTTAGGGATGTAGAAGCAAAACCTGCTAAATCCATTTTTCAATTTTGTCAGGAGACAAAGAAAAAGTGACGCTCTTATGTTTGAGAATTGTTAAACAATTGTTTTGTTTAGCAGTCACAACTTAATGAAAATGAGTGAAATCTATCACTGAAAAAAAAGTTGTTCAACAATTCTGAAATATAAGGACGCCACTTTTTCTTCGTTCCCTGACAAAATTGAAAAATGGATTTAGCAGGTTTTGCTTCTATACACTTGATTTATTCCAGCAAAAACGTAATGCACATCTCTTACAACTACCACAGACGAATAAAACAGTAGCATAATTTCATGTTTTGCTTGGGGAGAGGAGGCATACTCTCTACCGATATAAATACTTTCATTTTTTGACTCTATAAAGATTAGAACATATGCTAGTAAAAGACCTATGATAATAGAAATCACTTACCTTCTTCGCTAACACAATACGGATCCAATCAACCCCACATAACACTAATTAAAACTTAGGATTCACCTCGGAAACTATAGGATACTTAGACCAAAGCAGGTAGCAGTGGCCCAAGACAAATGCGAGGATCTGAGATAGGTTGTGATCCCAAACATAAGTAGTAAAACACTAAACACCAAGAGTAATTGGCATGAAAAGCATGTAACAACAGGACTGAAACTTCAACACATGAAATGCCAGGACACAAACTAAGAGGTCGAAACAGAAACTCAATCACAATATAGTTGCCTCCCTTGACTAACCACTGGAATTTCACATGGTGAGGTACGCAGATCTAGAAACTGCATGAAAATTCCTGCATGTTGACGTGTCCTGCGCCTTTTGTATACCCCTTCATGATCAAGTAACTACTAGGGATGGCCAGAACCGATTCCTAGTGGAATTGGTTTTCGGTTCTGAACGGATCCGGTTCTAGAAGATCCTTTCCAGGAACCGGATTTTCGGATCCAGGTCTGGAAACGGTTCCTGAGATCCGGTTCTGATTTTATGTATGATGTCGACTCGTAAGGAGGAACCTGTGAACGTAATCGAACAGGATTTTTTTTTTTTTTATGTGTAAGCTACAACTGATTTTATTTTTCGAAAACGAGTTCTGAAACAAATGGTTGAAATACAAAATCACTATTGAAAGTAAATAGCTTGAACTCATTCCAGCTTTCACTACTCAAGTAACTTTTACTTTCCCTGTGTGTACTTAAGTATTTCCGATTAAAAATTACCACAATAATGTATCTACGGAAATTTTTTTTCTGGGGGGCACAAGCGGATTTTTGGCGGGGAGGGCTCAAGCATGTGGTCCTCTTTGCAGTGTTTTGATTGTCAACTTTGTGCCTCCTTTACGGGTCTTTGGGGGTTTTCGAATCCAGGTCTGGAACCGGTTCTGAAAACCGAATCTCCAAGAACCGGTTTTTAGCCGAAGGTTTCCGGTTTCTGGTCTATATATTCAAGAGCGCCCATGTTGTGGTTTCCAAGGGGGGGGGGCAGTATAAGCGACATTTCAAATGTCTCAAATTTTGCGGTAACTATTCTAAAGAAATTATTGAGTTTTCGATCTTCCGAAGCACAATTTCCTCTAAAGGAGGGAGGCAAGCGCTCCACAATGCCCCCCTGATGGGTGCCCTTGCCTGTATTTGATCCCCAGTAGATATGGCAAGTAATTCTGAGTTCATCTAGAACAAGAATGGCCAATTTTTTATTTTTTATTTTTTAATTTTTTTTTTTTAAGGATTGGAAGCGAATTGTCATGCCAGAAATCACCGCTACAGGTAGTCATAAAGCATTAATAATGATAAAGACAACATGACAACTTGGAGATCGGCCAGTAGACTGATGTCTAGATGTTGGCCACCCAAGATCTAGAACATGATTTTTGGAGCAGATGATAAATAGATTAGATCATGAACAAATATTTACATTCTTCCAAAATATTATTTAATTGATTAAAAGTGCAAATTTTCATTTCGTGTATCAACAATATTAAGAATCGTTAGTAAGACTATTCATGGTTTTGCATTGATTGTTTTAACAAAAGATATCCGAAACAGTTACAAATTATAATTTAAAATAAAGTGGGTTTTAAGCTTTGGTCAGTGTCTCTTTTGTTAAAATAAGAATCGTTCTATGAGAATATTGTTTAATATAACATTTACCATAAAATTGCAGGTTTTCAAAGTTACATGCTCATCATGTTAAGTATACCAAAAACAGTTTAAAATCGAGAGTAACTTTCAAAGATATTCTAACATGAGTTTTAAATATTTCGTTTCAATTATGTCTGAAATTCTGCTGCTATTTTTTGGAACCATCGGCGCAAATCCGTCTTCAACATTGGGGGGGACGGGTAAACCCGTTCACATATTATATATATATATATATATATATATATATATATATATATATATATATATATATATATATTAGCGATGTTCAAAATATTTATGAAGTTGAAAAACAATGCTGCGAAGGATCAGGGGAGCAGAATTGTCTTCAGTGGCGTATTTAGGAGGCTATAGGGCTCAAGACCCCCCCCCCACGAAATAAATTTTAGTTTTTTGGATTCCACGTACAACAATAATCCTTCTTACCATTTCTAAGAATGTCATTGATTTTCCATTTTCTTATGCTCTTTGTTCTGAAATAATACTGTATTTTTCAAATTTCATTCCATGTAAGAACTGCGTCCTTTCGTTCTTTCTTTCGTCTTTTCTACTTTTCTGTTTCTTTTCCTTGACATTACTTTCTTTCATTTCGCCTATCATACTTTATCGGCCGTTGTCAGTTATGATTCAAGTCGGTCGTAATCAGCAACACCAAACTAAGAGGAGTTGATAAGAGAAACTGGTGTTCCACACCAACTTGCGCGGATATCAACATGACAGAACTTTAGTTATTTTAACAAAGGAAATATTTTGTTTAGTTATTTTTAAGAGAATGAAATATTTGAATTAAAGAAAATCAAAACGGAGGAATAATGAGCCCGGGAAATTAGGAAGGCCAAGAGAATGCTTCCTTTTTCTTGTATGAATAGAATAAAGGGTTAGATTCACTCCTAAATTTTTGTATGATATCATACAGGATTTATCGATCTGCAATTCTTGCCATTATAACTTCAATTTATGCATAAATTAAAATATATTTAATTCTCAAACTCAGATGGACAATTGCCCACTTCCTTCTTTGTGTTGGGCATAACCCCTCGAAACAAAATCCTAAATACGCCTTATTCTAGAGAAGGGAGATGAAACTCCCTTCTGAATGAATCTGATCAACTGTTTTAGAGTATATTATATATTAGGCGGTGTAAATGAAGTAGTAGTACATATCAATATTATAAATCACTGCCGTGAACACATTCTGAAATCTGAATACACACATATTTATAATTTGTATGTTTCTAATTAAGCATCCACAAAGATCCACGTTAAAATTGTTTTATAATAATATAATAATATAAATAATGACTTCCCCAAAACTATGAAGAAAGAATATCAATTATGTATGACGCAAAAATTCTCTTTGAGCAAAATGACGATAATCTCAATAATATTACAGAAATCTGTCGCATGTCATATACTCCTTAGTTAACAGATGTAACCTTAAGATTATGGAGAAAAATATTCCAGCAATTGAATTATTTTCTTTGCTTAGCCTACGAAGTATCCTCTCTAAAAATTGGGACACGCGGAAATACGTAGGAACAAACCATGGTCCGAACTAGCAGAGAAGAAAAAACAGGCAAAATTACGTTGGCTACAAAATCCAAATGAAATAACTACACAAAATTTCGTAGACATCAGACGGGAAACTTCCAAAACTTTTAGAACAAAGAAACGCGATTTTTTGAAAGCTAAAATTTACGAACTTGAAGATAATAGTAAAAATAAAAACGTTCGGGACATGTATAAAGGGATCAACGAATTTAAGAAAGGCTATCAATCTCGTGCTTATATTAAAGAAAGTTGATGGAACAGTTTTCACTGATACAGATAGCATTTTAAATAGACGGAAAGATTTAAAGGTCAAAAACTAATGTGCGTGGAGAAAGTGAGATACTCACCTCAGAACCGTATATTCCAGAACCCAACCGAATAGAAGTAGAAATCGCTATAAAGAAATTAAAGAAACACAAATCTCCGGGTGTAAACGAAATTCCGGCTGAGTTAATTTTAGCTGGAGGCGAAAAATTTTGGAACAAAATACACAAACTACTTCTTATCTACAAGTGAGAATGTCCACAAGAGTGGAAAGAATTGAGTTTTATTTCCCACGGTTATGCCGGTTAGGCTAAAGGAGAAAGAGCGGAAAGAATCAATCATTGTTGCAATCCACAAGAAAGGCGACATAACTGACTGTAATAATTATCGAGGCATCTCTCTTCTGTCAACATCCTATAAAATCCTTGCAAACATTCTATTAGAAAGATTGACCCCATACGCAGATGAAATTATTGGAGATCATCAGTGCGGATTTAGACGAAATCGATCAACTATCGACCAAATATTTACCATTCGCCAAATACTCGAAAAGAAGTGGAAATACAATAGCCCGGCACATCAACTATTTATTTATTTTAGAAAGGCGTACGACTCGGTTAGGAGAGAAACATTGTACGACGTTCTTATAGAATTTGGAATACCGAAAAAGCTAATTAGATCAATTAAGGCATGTTTAAATGAATCCCAAAGTAAAGTCCGGGTAGGAAAATTTTTGGCCACGAGCTTTCACAGCGAGAATAGCCTGAAACAAGGAGATGCGTTGTCGACATTATTATTTAACTTTGTCCTGGAATACGCTATAAGGAAAATCAAAGATAGCAACCAGGATAGCAACCATAACGGTGTTCACCAGGTTATGCGTACGCTGATGATGTAAATTTAATAGATGATAGGAGAACAATAGAAAGAAATGCAGAGGTCTTGTTAAACGCTTGCAGGGACAAAGGTTTAGCAGTAAATCAGAGAAAACTAAATATATAGAAGTGCGTCGGGACCGTAATATGGCAAATTGTAAATGCGTTAAAATATTAAATAATACTTTTGATAGAGTGAATACTTTCAAATATCTAGGATCAATATTAACAGACAAAAATCCTATTCACGAAAAAATTAAATGTCAACTAAAAACAGAGAATTTATATTATTATTCAGTTCAAAATCTCTTGTCGTCGCGAATTCTGTCGAGGAATTGGAAGCTTAAAATAAATAAAACGATAATCACACCTGTTGTTTTGGATGGTTTCGAAACATGGTCGCTTACTCTGAGGGAAGAACATAGACTGAAAATATTTGAGAACAAGATCCTGAGACGAATATTCGGACCCAAGAGGAACGGGAATGGGGAATGGCGGAAACTTCATAACGAGGAACTACATAATTTATACGGTTTACCCAACATTGTTAGGGTCGTCAAGTCTAGAAGGCTTAGGTGGGCAGGTCATGTAGCTAGAACGGAAGAAAGTAGAAACGCTTTCAAAGTCTTGACTGGAAGACCAATCGGAAAACGACCATTAGGAAGACCTAGGCGCAGATGGGAAAACAATATTAAGATGGATCTTGCGAAAATAGGAATACAAAGCAGAAACTGGATCCAGTTGACTAAGGATAGAAGTCAGTGGAGAGCTTTTGTGAACGCGACATTGAACCTCCGGATTCCATAGGCTATAGAGTTAGTTAGCTTGCGAAGCATGAGTAGATGCCTAGGCTGATACTACAAATAGATTAAATGTGCATTTACTGAAAAGATGGGTTCTACTGACATTGGATTGTCTATATACTCTTCGTATGCTAGGGCCTAGGGGAGAGGAGGAGATAAGATTTCATATCAGGTTACGTCACGCACAGTCGCACGCCTTCATATTCGTTAAAAATGGAAAAGCCAAGAGAAACAAATTTCATCTCACTTTTCTGTGTGGCAGTCGGACACAAATCATCACACTTATCTGCAGAAAGCACTTTTATAATCGGATTATTGGGAGAGCCTCCAGTTCGAATGTTGGGGGGGGACATTTCTCCCCATTTCCCCGGAATTTGTGCCCGTACCTACAGCTGAGACAACTTTCCAGCATGAGGAGAGAGGCATATCCTCCTCTGGCATTTATTGCAATTTGTGCCCAAGTAGCGGAAGTGGAATTAATACATACTACTAAACGCACTACAGCACGAAGTTCAGTTTGAAATACTACAGAATACGATTCTTTTTAAAAAATGGAAAAGCCAAGAGAAATCAATTTCATCTTACATTCCTTTGTGGCAGTCTGACACAAATCATTACACTTATCCCAAAAAGCACTTTTTAAGTCAGATTGTAATGTCCAAGATTGGGGGGACATGTCCCCCTCGTCCCCCCGGGATTTGCGCCAGTGGTTGGAACATTGAAACTCTTCAATAAAATAGTATTTTACAAGCCGTTGATCGTGTAATTTCTGCTTGTATGTTACATTGTTGTGTTAATAGGGCATTGTTTCAGACTTCGGCTCAAACGAAGGATGCTGATACGAGGATGGTTCAACGTTCTCTGCCCCTGACACAGAAAGAACTTTTGTAGGAAAACAAAATGAATGTTACTTTTCAACATAGTCCCCTGCAACATTACCAAACTTTTCTCATCTGCTCTCCAATGTTTCAACTTCAGGAGAAAAAATCGTACCGTTGGTACTACAGCCAAGTATCCACAGTATCAGTAACCTCAAAATCACTGCAAAAATATCTATCATGTATTGTCTTCTTCGGTTTAAGGAGCTGGTGAAAGTTACTGCGGGCCAAATCGGTGGAATAAGGGTATAGGGAACAAGTTTGAACCCAGATTATGAACTGCAGCCATCGCTACTTGGGAAGTGTGGACGGTTGCATTCTTGCAATGGAACTACACAACACGATCTAACATTCCATGTTTTTTTCTTTTATGGTGTACGTAATTTGTGAATTATGGTTACAAAATAAACACCTGTACGAGATAATCAATTAAAATAATTTCCTCTGGATCCCACCTCATACATTACTTCACTTTGCTCTCTGGTGGCTGAACCATCAATTTCGTTGGTGACGGGGTGTTTCTGTGTATGATTTGGCTTTTATACTCAGGGTCAAGACGGTGAGCTCACGTTTTATCCATGGTGACAAATCGCCTCAAGAACTTTCGTTTGTCACCCTTGATTATCCGTTAACAGGTTCTAAATTGTCATACAGCGTGTCCTCTTCTGGTCCTCCGTCAGCATTTTTGATATCCAGAACAGAGAACTTTTTTATTAATAAGTATCTATGAATAATTGAATTTACAGTGTCATGTTTCGTCAGTCTGCCAAAATAATGTAATGCAGTGTTGTGATACTTTCTGGAGTGTGAAAACAGTTGCAGATGAGATCATCTTCACAAATCTGTCGACCATATATAAATTCACTGCAACATCCTTTCACTAGGTCATATTGAGGGTCCCCAAGAGTTCCCATCAGCATAATTGTCTTTGAGTGTTAGACGATTATCCATTAAATATTTTACCACTGTTCGGAGGTTTTTTTTTCAATCAGTTACAATCAACAACTTGTAAAGAAAGAAAAAAATTGATGTACATTTTACAGACATTTTGGAGATCACTTTGCAGGATGTATGATACTAGGCCTAAAATTAAAGTGTTTGCCAGAATGCTACCAGTTCATTTATTATTTTATGTGTATTTATTAATTTTGCAATTCAAGGATAGAACAAGGTGATAACTTTTTCTATAATTAAGTTCTCTCGTAGCTATATGGATAGCGTATGCACCTTTGGTATGGGAGACCTGGATTCGGCTCCCTGCGTGAAGGTAATGTGAATCCGTTCTCACGTAAAGCTGTAGGCAAACGTTTCTTACAGTCTCGCTGCTGAACGGAACGCTACACTAAAATAAACAAAACTTTTCTATAATTGATAGACTTGCATGAATATTGTACTTGAATACTTTTTGGACCATCCGAAAACTGAATACATAGGAAGATTCATAGGAATATCGCGTTTATTACAAGTGCTTTCGCGTTCGAACCCCGGGTAACGTAGTGAACGCGTTGTTTTGGATCACATGTTAATAACTAGATTTCGTCCTTATCAGCTGACCAATTGAGTTACGGCCTAAATACAAATTGAAGTCAAATTGAACATCCCTAATTGCTTTGAAACATACTAAATTGACTTTATAAGATCTAGAAGATCTAGAAACCTATATATTAAAAAAGACCATTACAACTGTAATGTAGGAAGATAAAGGAATTACTATGCCTTGTTATCATAGATCGGAACTAATGATCTCCCACTGAGAATCGAAGTCGGATCTCTAAAGGCGCGTAAGGGAAAAAGCTTTAGAAATACGAATGATGTACTTTATCGCCCAATTATAGTGGTATGTCGTTGGTCTATTGCAATAGAAATATATAAACGTTAAAAAGGACAGGAATGTTGATAACGTGTTGATAGTTTGTAAAATTTCCGGAATATATGAAAATTGGAAAATTTGTAAAGAAACATTTTTCTATATCATTCCTATTAGAACTTTAAAATATATTATATACTGCTTGACTTATAACTATAATATTATGATAGGCACAGTGCTCCATCAGAAAATGATAGAGGTGAATGAAGAGACATCTACACTGAACTTTCAAATATAGGTAGATGTACAGACTCAGTAACTCACTCATTTCTAGATCTCCAACACTATTAGGCGTACTTTTTCCCAAAAATTTTGTAGAACTAATCTTCTTGTACCCAAGATTACAAATAGGACCAAACTATTCGAGATTTGGCTCTTAAAGAGAAAACGATGGTTGTTCCTAGATTAGAAGGAAATTTTTCGAGCACTGTTGAACGCGATCTACAAAACTAATTAGATCGGTACCAAACTTGGCATTGGGTAGACTTTGTCTTGCTTAGTAAACATGTGATTTTTGTTTCTCGCACACTTTTGGTATCCGAGTCATTGGTCATCAAAGTTAGAGTTTGAACTTACTCGATTTTTTGCAAAACAAAGTTTCTAATGCTATCGAGAATATGAATTAGCTAAAAATAGGTGGAACAAAAATGTGTGAAATGTTACATAAAATTCAACGCGTACTTATAATTAAGATTTTCTAAAAATCTGTGAAAGTATATTTTTTTTTTTCCACAATCGGGGAACAATACCTACTAAAATAATAACGGCAAATGGAAGGCTAAAAGAAATAATCTATGAATTGCACGCAATCTACTGCTTAGGCCACGTTTTTGTTGAAAGAGGAGCGATATTGAATCAGGCCCGTATCCAGGGGGGTCTAGGGGGCTGCCCCCCCTAAATTTTTGCTGGCCCCCTAAAAGTTTTACAGTAGGCTTGCAAAAGAACTATAATATGGTGATGAACTATCATATGGTTGAATCGGGCCCCCCTAACTTCAGCCGGCCCCCCTAAGTTTTTGGGCTGGCTACGGGCCTGTATGGAATAAGTTATGTATTTCGACAGTTTGTAGCTAGAGTTTCACATGTAGTTTGATGTTCTAGTCTGTCTCAACCAGAAGATATTAACCATAAGATTTATGCTTATTATTCTAAGTTGAAGGTTTATCAGATAAATTGTTTCCTATGCTTAAAATGTGCCTAATACAAACTTCAATTTGTTTTTTAATGCAGCTAGAGACATACTAAGCGGGAACAGAGGAGTTGACTTGTAAATACCTATTCCCGCAAAGTAAGAGGAGGGAAAGAGATCTCACGGACCTCACATATTTTTCGAATAAATACCATTATTATTTTCGCAAAAAGCTGATCACACATTTCTCTTTAAAGGCTGTTTAAACATAATTATTATAACGTTTTTGTTTGAAATAAACATTAGTCTTTAAACGCCGAAGAACGCAACTGCTGTGTCAAGGCTTTAACCCTTTATAGCTCATCCCCCAATATTAGGCTAGGAAGATAATTTTGGCATCAATGTGTTCCTAAAGGATGAAACATGCCGCCGATATGCATTTTATTTATGTATGTGAAGATGGCGTAGGGTAAACTTCTTGTTTTTTGTTTTTCTTCATCCGTTTTTTTGGGGGGCATTCCCCTCCTTGGGTGTAAGGTCATAACAATTGGCATGTGAGGCATTAAAATAGTCCATTACATTCTAATATCCTGCAAAAGTAGTTGTTGCTTATATAAGGGAGTAGGGAAGGGCCAAAGTTGCCCAATTTTTTGTCTTTTTTTTTTTTTTACGTAAATTACGTTTATTTTCTGGACCTTACCGTATCACGCAAATTTTTATTTTACTGATTTGGTCTAGAAGCATAATTCTTGTTTCTGTATTTTGTACGAACAATAATAAAAAATGATGTGCATATTACGTGGTACTACGCTGTGAGGACGTAGGGCAATGTGAATATTTGCAACAGACTTTCGAAAGTGATATGCAGTGCGTTTTTACAGGAATCTTGTTCTAAATTTTATCTCCCTTTGTATTGCAACAATAGCTACCATTTTAAAATATTATGGTCACAAGTACATTGCTACACATTAGCCTCATCTTCTCAGTGTAGAATGATTATAAGGGTTGCCAGGGCCCCCAGGTTTTTAAAATTTTTTTTAGGACCTATTGTTTCTTCTTCTTCTTCTTCTTCTACAAATAGAGTGTGAATTGCGCAAGTGATCCATAAGTTTCCATAAGCTTTCCAATGAGATATCAGTCATTACCATGTGATAATTAGGGAGGTCACCAGGGCTTAGGCCGGTAGCCAGCCCAAAAATGTAGGGGGGCGGCTGAAGTTAGGGGGGGCCGATCCAATGTTACTATAGTTTATCACCATAATATAGTTCATTTGCAAGCCTACCGTGAAAATTTTAGGGCCAGCAAAAATTTAGGAGGGCCAGGCCCCCCTAAATCCCCCTGGATACGGGCCTGCCAGGGCTCCCAACGTCAGAGCCTGCGATTTCGTTTAAATCTCTGCTCGGTTCATAAACGTTAGACTTGAAAGCTTTTAAGGAGAGGAGAGTGACTAGGTTTCTTTTTTTAAAAAATCATGATTACACTTCTGAAGTTAAGTAATGCTAGTTGCTGCGTACTCAACGAACATATGCCTAGTAAACTTGTGTTCAAAATTTTACTAACTTTCGAATGTCGGAGGGAAATTGAATAATCTTCGTGACCTATTATAGATCATTAATTAATCTATAAGATAGGATAATCCTGTTAAAGTATTCTGAATTGTGGATATAATGCCTCTGACTGTAAGTTAGCAAAAACAATGAACTTAAGTTATACTAGTTAAACAATTCAATATAAATGCATACTTTGTACAGTTTACCTAACATTGTTAGGCTCATTGAGTTAAGAGACTTAGCTCATGTATCCAGAATAAAAGGAAGTAGAAATGCTATCAAAATTTTAATTGGAAATCAAATCGGAAAAAAAGAGTTTAGGAATTTGCAGTTGAGAGAATAATCTTAAATTAAGTTTTGTGGAAATGCAACACAAAATGGAACTTGATTCAGTTGGTTAAATACAGAAGTGAATTAAGAGCTTTTGTGACTGTTGCGTTGAACCTTTGGATTCCATAAGCCATAGAGTTAGTTAGTTGAACAATTTTTATGTGAAAAGAATATATTTATGCTCCTAGCTAACAAATATAAATATCTTTGCTTCCAAGAAAAAAAACAAACTTTTCTTTGGGTATGTTTAATTGTGTGTACATGTTCGAAGTGAGATGGGGGCTCAGAGTGAATTCGATCCTGGCTAGAGATGCGCACGAGACAAGATTTGTGGCTGTCTCGTCTCGAAAATGTGCTGTAAAAGTGATGTCTGGACTCGAAAAATGTATATTTCTCTATTGAAAGAGCCGTGTCTCGACTCAAATTTTGTCAGGAAAATCATGTCTCGACTCGTATCGTGCGCATTCCTAATCCTGGCAACAATAAGCGTAGGTATATATGTAACTATATGAATCAGAAACAAGATGTTTTATAATATTTGCTACTCAAATTTTCACAGTAGTTTTTCAACGACTGTGAAACAAACAACTGCTGAAAAAATTAAAAATGTTTTCGTTTCCCCCAAATTTTCTGTTTCTTCCTGCCTTCATAAAAGAAAAGTACTGTTTTTCAAATTTTCGTTTTTTCCCGGCCATTTACAATACTAGGTGTGAATATTAATGCGGTAAAAATTTCGAGATTGGGACGAAAATTAGTAAAAAAAAAAAAAAAAAAAAAAAAAAAAAAAAAAAAACAGGATGATTTACAGGAGAAGTTAGTCGATATTCCAGTTTCGATGTTCATTTACTCAAGCAAATAGACTATCGTACACAATATTTTGAATGCATTAAGTTGCCTGTACATACCGTGAAGGTAAGTGCAAGTGACTTACGAGGGAAAAGAAAGTAAACTATTTGTAACGAAGACAGAAAACAATGTACCCTGCGTTTCACTTGCTAACGCTCGCTCGGCAATACATTGTGAATTAAATATTGGTAACCTAATCTAACTTAATTTAACGTACGGAACCATAAACCGACCAAATTGGAGCTGAATATCGCAAAAAGTAGGTGAAAAAGCTGCCCCTTCCCCAGTGCAAAACAATATCCATTAATGCACACATCTTGCAAATATACTTGATGATTCATTTATGTCGAACTTTTACTTTCAACACCCTTTGCATCGTAAACTTGTCTCAGCTATGAAGAAAATAGCAAATATTTGCAGAAAAAAATAAACATAAATACACTATTCTACCGAAACTCAGATTTTAGTTCTGCTGAAGTTGAAAAAAAAAATATGAGAGATTAACCAGAATAGGCAATCTGTCAATCAAGTTTGGAAAACAATCGATGACGGTCATACTAAGTTTGTTAGAAAGCGATTTCAGCCATTACAGAATCTAGTTACTAACATACGTTCAGGGGCAAAAAAAAAAAAAAAAAAAAAAAAAAAGCTTTTACTTGACTTTCGAAAACCATTTCCTGATGAAACTGAAACTACTACCATAAATTTTGATTGTGGGTGAACTTTGAAGCTAAGCCGGGTAGGCTAAAGTTTGCTAGTCCGCCCCTGATGTAGAGAGTGTACTTGTGTTACCACAATACATTTTATGTGATCTGTATTATACACATCACAATGTGTTATAGCCAGACACAATATAATACCAGTAAACCAGTAAAATCATTTAGTAAATAACAAATAATATAGTCATTGACGAAATGCTATTTCAAGTACCTGTAAATGTTACCAGGATTCAGGCAATGGAATTTAGCTCCCTTATCGACATAAAAATCATTTATTATAATAATTTTGTTTTTTTAGTATGCACACATACATAAAATAGATTCGTTATTAATAACGCATTAATAAAACATCATTTTGTTGTATTTTTCTGGATTTCTGGATTTTTCTGGATTTCTTTTGTTGTATTTGTCAATATTAAACAAATGGTTTGAATAAACAACACATTAAAGAATTCGTAAAGGTCCTGCCCTCTATAGAGTTTAAATGGAAATATAGCAAAAGCCATATTGATATTGATATTGATTGTGCAGAAGTAAAATCATAATACTCTGTAATAGATTAATATTAACTAACCAATATTTTCGGCACCGTTTCACCGAGTAAGTTGAAATTTAGCATGACGGTTCATTTTAATTACTAGGTGCCATCACTAAGAAATGACTCTCAAAATATCAATTTATGGAGTGGATTGAAGTGGGTGCATTTTGATTCATCAGTCATTGCCTCAAATTCCTAGACATTAGGGTACAAGCTTAGATCACGAATATCTGCCGCAATTGACGCCAAGGAAGAATTACTTCCACGGCAGCGAAGTAACTTGGAGAAAATTCTTCGTTGGCGTCAATCGCGGCAGAGATTCATGAGCTAAGCTATATATAGGGATTTTCTGATACCTGTTAGTGATTTGTAGACATACAATATATGAGACACAGGGGTCAGAGAAAAATAGGTTCTCTGGTACATCACAGTACCGCGCAAAATCTACTTAGTGAATCGCTTTGAATCGAGGGTGATTTAAGGGGATGGCCTTGAGGTGAGATTATTATCTCGAAACTATGAAGTTCTCCCTGAGAAACACTTTCACTTAGCTCAATAAGAGTTACCAACCTTTCACGAAGAACTACTTTAATCTCCTATGCACTAAAATCTACTTTCTTCCCGGAGAAATGGCCTGGAATCGTCTCTGCTCTGAATTTTAAATTTGCTATGCATAAGAATGGGAAGATCTTACGGAACTGTTATGTCTGTCCTCTGTCGACAGGAATCAGAGCGAAAGTGATAAAAGGTGGCGAGAGACGACTGGTGTTGATTTAGCTTCCCAAGAATAGAATAGCTCCCCATATCCGTCATTTTCTCTTTATTCTAACCGAAAGTATTAGAAATCCACGATTTCCGAATTCAATGTTAATCACAATAGAACTAAAAGTGTAAAAGATTGGGAAACGGATTCTTAATAATAACACTGCCTCAAGAATAAGTTTAATTTAATCTCTGTTTTAACTGATCTACTGAAACAATAGCTTTCAATATATCGTTTTAATATCATGATAACATTAAAAGCAACTCCATTTAATTTTATGCGCTTATAAGATTTAATAAGAAATTTCAACATAAACATACATTAAATTAACGGAAATTTTATGCAGATTGCAAATTAAATTACAGAAGTTTCTGTAGCTCTTAAAAAATATAAGACCGTCCTTATGAAAACATGATTTTCGACGTTTATTGTCACATTTGTTGTTTTATTGAAAAATAATTACATACTCTGAAGAAACATGATTTTGAATTCGTTTCAGTTGCTTCCCTGACTTCAAAGCTGGATGTGTCACTTTGGATAATTTAGCAAAAATGAAAAAACTCTTGTCTTCTTAGATGCAGACATATGTTTATTTTGAAGAAAAATATACAATTTCTCTTTTTTAAAATATGACAAAAACAAACATCAACTTGGCTTTCATGAAAATTTTCTTAAATTTAAATGACCTGAAAATAGGGATTATATACATCCGCAAAATCTGTAAAAAAAATATACATTCCCACTATTTTTCTTGTTTTTCATAATTTATGTAAGTGTCAAAGATGTTACATTTTGTTTACATTCCTAATTAATGCTTTGTTGGCCCACTTTTTGCGTTGTATAACGGTCTTACACGTTCTGGCATTGACCTTACCAAATTCCTGAAAAGATATTTTTGGGTCCTGAAGCTTTCCTAAATTTCAGCAAGCATTCTCTGTATCTCAAGTGCAGAGCCAATAATCGATTTTGTTCATCAAACCCATTCCTCTTCAATTAGATTCAAGTCGGATGATAGTGCTGGCCACTCCACCGGAGAAACTTTCAATTCGTTCAACCACTATTTAGAGTTTCTTTAGACATCGCAAGGTGCATTATCTTTTGTTACAATCAAGTCTTGCTTCTTCTCAGTAATTTCACCTTTGACGGAATCATATGTTCCTCCATCAAATAAGTATCTATCCGTATTTACAGAACCATCTACCATTCGATGTCTCCGGGAGTTTTGGGAGTCATACAACCATAAATCACTATGAATCCTCCTCTCTTTTCCCGTGCATTCAGGTTTACATTTATTATCTATCGTTCTAGTCACCGTCATTGGCCCATTAGAGACTACCCGAAAGCTTGTCTCATCTAAAAATTGGACTTTTTCCCACATTTCTGCAGTCCAACGCAAATGATCTTTCGTCCACTTGTATTGCTGCTTTCAGTTGGTAGCAGTCAAAAGTAAACAGCAACGCGGGTATCTTCAACCCACTTATAAGGGTTTTCTTTTACTGTTGCTATTGATACTTCTTTACCCCAAAGAACTCAAAATTCTCTTACTGTAGCCCTTCAGTTTTCTTTTGAATGTTTCACCAACCGGCGAACAGCACAATGCTCAAGAACACGTCGTCTGCCTTACGATCAGACTTGTTTCGTTTCTTCATATCGCTTAGTAGTTTGGTGAACATATGTTTTAATAATGTCAAGATGTCAGCTTTCTCTCTCTCTCTCTCACACACACACACTTTTGACCATCTTTCCTTAAACCAAACATCTGCCACTTAACATTCAATGAAACAGTGCCCTTCGGCATTTGGAATGAAACGCTGCCCCTGTCTCCTCAAATACAGTTGTCATATTTCAATACGAGTAAATCGACTATCTGCAATTTTGTGTTATCAGTAAGCGATTGACATGTAATCAAGTATATTAAATTTTATCAGTTACTAAACCCGTGACTGATAAAATTTAATATACTTGATTGCGACAGATTTTTGCGACAGATTTTGCAGTTTAAATAATCGACTTTTGTTGTAATCAGTTGCATACGGATAGACATTTACCAGAAAATGAATGTTTTTCTATTTTGTCACACCTTCTTACTTGAGTACTGTGTATTTTTGTTTGGTATTAATCTTTGACTTCGACTCAAGTGACATGACTATTCATTTCTGACAAATTAGCCAAAAGTTAAAGACCCTCCTAAACTTGGGTGAAACACCTAGACTCATTCAAATCAGTTCTTTTTTATGTTAAATTTCTTGTTTTTTCAGAATATGTAATTATTTTTGCAATAATACAGCATATGTGACATCAACAGTGGGAAAACCATGTTTTTATAAGGATGGTCAATTTTGAGCGCTAGAGTAACTATATCTGCAACAATGGACCATACTTTACTAAATATAATGTAAATGAAACACAAATTATTCTTTCCGAATGTTCATTTCATGCCCGACCTGGCCTAGCGTACTGTGGGGTTCGTGCTTGACTACTTACTCAACCCTTCAGTCGTGAAGTAACATTCTTCTCTCCATTCTCGTTATACAGATGTTCAGATTACGCATATGAAAAGTTGAAGTTTTCAAAGATGTAGTTGTTCAGCTATGTAGACGTTTTCAAACGTTCAGAACAGACAGGTTGTCAGTTTTGAAATTAAAATTGTCCTAAAAATTATTTTTTTTTTCATAAATGTTTATACTAGTTCATTGTAGAAGAAAATTCGTGCACTTCATTCACATCGGAAATAGAATGGGAAAAGGGCGTGACACAACGTAGACAAAAGCTAGGAAAATTTGAACATGAAGTGAGGCGGCAAAACCAATGCTGAATCATGGAGATGCATTAAAGCACAGTAGGTAGGTAATTGGTTAAGATTCGGAAAGCGAGGTGCACAAAAAGTGGAAGAATTAGCAACTGCGGTCGAAATGTAAAATCCTCTCCTAGACAACAGTGCATTGTGGCGGTTGTATCTTGCAGATAGATGTCAATCTTCACAAGATCTTGCAATCAGTTGGCGGGAAATACCTGATGTCAATGATTGTTCACGTTAAGTGAGAAACAAGTCGAAAAACACAACATACGATGCGTGCGTTGTGGGCCAATGCTCCCACGGATTGGAATAGTGAACAATGGCGCAGAGTACTGTTTAGCAATGAGACAAAAATCTACATTTACGGAAATTATTCACGTGTCAGAATGTATCACGTGTCTGGCGAAGCACTTAGTCTATCATTTACTATTAAAAGCTCGACGTATCCTACAAGTGTAATGTTTTGAAAATGTGTTTCTTCCAGTGAGGTCGGTAAAATCCATATTTGTGATGAAGTAGTTAATGCACAAATATTCAAAATGATTCATCTGACTAAAAGTAATAGGTATTCAACAGTGAACTATTTACTTTTCAAGACGATTCTGCCCTTTTCCTCCATGCGAGAGTTATAAAAGACCAGATTTTATCCTTACAACATGGCTTGGCTGGGCAGGCCAACTTAAAACTCTATTGAAACTTTAGCGTGATTTCAAGGTTATGGTTCACGCAAGGTCATCTACAACGACAGACTGGCGATATTACATTCAAGTAGAGACACTGAGAAACTTGGTGAACTCCGCGCCAAAACAGTGCAATATAATTATCAAATCGTGTGGATCAAGTATTCGCTCGAGTGAAAACCATTTTTGTATAAACCTAAATTTAACTTCCTTCTACAATGGTTGTTACATTTTGTAAAATATCATCCACTGTTGCAGATATGGGTAATTTCTGTAACTCTTTTTTGGATTCTGTATAAACGTTAATTTAAGGTTATGTTTATTTCATTGTATGTCCATGTTTATTTATGTAGAACCTTCTTATTAAGGGGGATGTTCGCGTTCTGGCCTATTACGAGAAATTTGCCAACCAACATTTTGCTATTGCTCGCAGAAGTATAATTTTTGGTCGCTAGATGTATATAGTAGTTCAGTTTCTCTGTGCTAATTTTTCACCTTCAATCTTGCCTTTTACGCATATGGCTTGGGCTCAAATTTTTAGCACAACCCTAAAAATGTCTGTACTTTTTTTCTTGGAAACTAGTGAAGGTATTCGTTTAATGTATATACCACGCACCATAGACTAGCTGGTAATGCTACCGAACTAGGATTATTTTTCTAGGTTACATACAAAACTTATAATTATTTTTTTTAAATCGAAGACTTTTATTATCGTGATCTTTTATATTCACCAAACAGTAATAGAGAGAAATTAAAAAAGGCTATGCTATAATTCTAGTTTAGTAAATAGAGGAACATATGAGTAAAATTTATGCAAAATTTGGCTAATTTAGCATTAATAGTTTGTGAGAAAATGGTACATGAATGTCCAAAAATGTAATTTTGAGAAATTAAAGGTTTAAAATTTACAATTTATTTTCATCAATAAGGAGGATCACAACATTAAGAAAGCACCATAATCTTTGTGTTTGGCCGTGTCTTCTTCATTCTTCCTACACCTTTCCCTCATTCTTGATTCCTTGGTAAGCTTCAAGATTGCCATCGCAGATTTCGTTATACGCTTTCTGTCCACGCCTCGCAGATGTTTCGGAGGTGTGATTCTGATTGAAATTTCAATCTTTTCCTCCAGAACACCAGTTCTTGCTTCACGGCCGCCATTAAAGCACAGAACAGCATCATACACTGCAATTTGTACGATTTTTGAACCCGCAAATGTTTCAATGCCACACCAGTGCATTGAAACTTTCATGGGGTTCTGTGTTTTCCCATACAAACATTTATCCAAAAGAGCGGAATCCGCAAGAGCTCTGAAAATAGGTTCGATAGCGTCCATCACTGCAACACGCAATGAATGTTTATGTTCACAATGTTCTTCAGTTGTTTGAGATATGTTATACCCACACCAAAATTTTCTCTTTTGGGACGAAGCATATGCGTTTGGTTTCTCGTCAATTGAATATTTATGAAGGTTAGTTGCTCCCAATGTTTTCTTCATCTCTTGCAGGTTGCCAATGTCATCTCTGATTGCTTTCCGATACTATACCTCTAAATTATCAATTTCTTTGGCACTATGTTTTCTAACACAGACTAATAAGATAAACAAAGAACTATGAATGTAGAACAGTAAACAACAGGAAGCAAAATAATCTGTGTATTCTTTCCGGAACGACAAAGCAAAAATATATTTACTACATAATTACAGAAGATTGGGATTATCAAAGGACCTGGAATGAAGGTCAAAATGGAAAATATATGTATTTAAACCTGAAAATACAACGCAAGCACACAATAATTTGCATTTCTCGAAGAGAATTTTATGTCGTATAAACATGAAACTTCCCGCAATAAAACTTGAAAGACTGTAGAAAATGCTACTTTTCAAAAATCGAAAATTTCGACCCCAAACACGAACATCTCCCTTAAACGTTGTAAACGCATAAAATACATGTAGTTGCCATTAATTTTTTCATTACTATATTCTTATCATGGTCCTTATTTTTGCACTTCCGACATTTTTTAGTCACACACAGTGCCGGATCCACGGAGGGGCGATGGAGGCAACCACCACATCCCCTAAGGGTACTCTAAGTTCAGCTGATTTTGCGATACGTAGACTCATTATTCTTATACACAAGGGCCCTGCCACTAACGATAATAGGATCACCACCATTATCAATAAGTAAGAAAACGAGCGGGAAAATTATTGGCTAAAGTAAAATGACACGAACAAAGTATAAGAAATAATAAAAATACACGTGAATATTAAGGAAGCAATAAAAGAGCAAACGTTAAAGCACTGACAATATTGATAGACCCTTGGAGAAACAGGAAAAGAGTGCATAACTTAATACCAGATATCTAAAATCGCCTAGAAATGACACATATCAAACATACACAAGGAGACATACACTTTCTGAGCGGACATGGCCCTTACAAAACTTACTTACACAAAACAGGAATAGCTGCAAACACAGGGCGTGAATGCGGAGAAGGAAAAGCAACTCCGGAATACGTTGGATTGAAGTATACACCAATTCTACATGTGAAGGAATTGAGAATAACCCTAGAACACCCTAGTATGACATAATATATGCAGGATAAGCAAACTTTTAACAGCTTAAATAAACTAACAGCAGAAACGAGTAAATGCCACAAAATTCTTTAACAATTCAGAATGAATGCACAATCTGAGTCTGTAGTTGAAAAAAGCTTGGGAAAACAATGAAAATAGGAAATTACAAAAATAAGTTATTTCTCGTAATTGGAAATAACACGGAAAATTAAACAAAGAGAAACAGGTGAAGTGTGTTCGTGTAAAAAACAAAACCGTCCACTGAACACAAATTCGTCCCCCCCCCCCTCGAAGTCCGAAATAGCGCTGGATGATTGATGTCATGTTTTCGTTACGAGAATGTGTGAACCAAGAGAGTCTGTGATTCCTCTCCCAAACAAAGTTTTGGCGCACATACCAGGTAAACAACCAAATACTTCATTTTAATGTTTAGTGAAAATGTGAAGTGAAAACAAAAGTTAAATTTTAAAGAAATTATAAGAAAATAGTGATGCAGGTGAAAACCCTACATGATTGTTTGCATTCAGTATTCGTGTTATCCGGTGTTAAGGTCTTTGAAAATACTTTTAAAAAATACAAAAAGGAAAAATCCGCACATTTTGTTCTCTTTTGGGCTAGTAGAGTCTTGTCTTCTTTTTCTTCTTGCTATTGTTCGACGGGTTGTTTCTTTTAGTTCCAATTCTTCTTTTTACGGGGCCATGCGATTCTGTCGACGGGGATGGTTTTTTTTTTACACTCTTATTCCCTTTGACCGTATCTGTCCCAAGATGATCTACAGTGAGAGCATGCTTATGGTATAGCCAGGAGAGTAGCATAAGTTCTCGCAAACATCCCAGGTGAAGTTGCCTCAGTCACATACATTTTCTAATTATAAATATATACATAATACCAACTTCCCCTGGGTACTAACAAAACTTTAAAATTGTGTCCGGGTTCACCCGCTCGTAAAAAGCCTAAAACAAGAGAGAGCGAGACAAACTCTCAAGTTGTAGTTGACAGGTACCGTGATGCCTGTAATCCAATATCTTGTAATTAAAGATAAATATGTTGTTAGTGAATATGCTGAAGCAAATTGTCCGAGTGTTGTTAAGGGCTTGTCCTTTCTTCATTAATAGAATTATTACTTATAATGCCGGACTGGTTAAAGATATCAAGACCTTACGGAATGGCATTTTATTGGTGGAAATGGTCGACGAGTTGCAAACAGTGAAGCTACTGAACGTGACCAGTGAACTTGTTGGTAAAATGCTAACGTCTGCTGAACTTGTCTCGCGGTGTGGTATCATGTTGGGACTTCCTAAACGTCACCGAGGAGGAGATTAAATCACAGCTGGCAGACCAAAATGTTGTAGATGTAACTCGCATCAAATTAAGAAGTCAGGTGAATTCGTTTCTACTCAGTCTATAATCCTTACTTTCAGTTTGCCTACACTTCCGGGCTATGAAAAGATTGGTTATTATCGACTTAGAGCTATCCGTATAATCCCAGTCCCCTGCGCTGTTACAAATGTCAAAACGTAGGGCACACAGCACGTCTTGTAATGCAAATGCTACTCTTTGTGCGAATATGGCTAGGGTAGTAATGGTGTAGAGCCCTGTAGAGCGACTAAGAGATTTCGTGTGAACTGCAAGAGCGAGCATTCTAATTGGTCTCTAGAGTGTCTAACTTTTCAACGTAGAAAACGCTTCCGAGAACTAATGCTTATTCTGAAAATTTCTGCTGCCGATGCTGAGCGTAGCTTAAAGGAAATAATCCCTTCCGCTCTTTCCTCGTTGTGCCCTTTGCTAGTGTTACAGCTATTTCTTGTAAATGTGTACCAAACCAGACGTCTGACGTTTCCAGCGAAACAGATCTTGATCCCGATCGAAGTCCAGAAATTCTGAACCCAGTTGCATCAACGACTGTATCCCCCAAATCGACGTGTATCCTTTCGTGGTGCCGAAAGTGATCTTCTTCTATACAAAAGTTCAGAAATTCAGACCCGAATCTCATCTACTAGCGAACTCCCAAGCCCCAAATGTTTTATTTAATCGTGATCTTGAACTCCAGCTCATGGCCACTCACCTTCTATGACCGGCCTAAAATTTAGTCAGTGCATACGTCAGCTCAACGATCCGGTTCTTTCCACGAAAAGAGCAAAATCCACACCTGTTTGTAAGCAATCTGCAGTTTCTTTGAAGTATCACATGGCGGAAGACGACATGATGGATACAGAGTGGACGGTAATCGGTCCAAGTGGAAATATTTGCCTTAAATGGTGATTTCTGACCTTTTATTGCTTTTCGCTATGGCTACTTTTAAGTATTTTCTCTATTGTTACTATTTTTGTTCTTATATATTTTGTCTCTTGTTACTATTATTAAGATCTATTGTTGTTATTATATATTTGCTATTTTCGTACATTTATTGTTTTCCCTTTTTTGCTTTCTTATATCTATTTTGAAACAGATTTTTTCTTATATTTTAATATATTCGTATTTGAATTTTGTCAAAATCAGTTTCTGTTATGAGTAGTCGTATTGGTCGTGACGGGCACTATTAGCATCGGTGCTCACGAAGTCATTAAAATTCAATCAATTAATCTGAATTACATTAATAAGAAGTGATGTAAACAAAAAGTAATAATTACGATTGCGGTTCCCGATTGGTAATATCCTCGTGCAAGTATTTGAAGATCAACGTACTGTAAGTGCACTGCACAATGCTTGCAGCTTTTCATGTCTGATCTCCAGATTCTGAAAATGAACTTGACCTTCCACTCTTTATCTTGTGAACAATCTATCCAGAGTTTTCAGCAAGTCGCGCGTGAGCTTTACTTACAAATTAAAGCATTCTACTCAATAATTCTGTATTTTGCAACTTCAGAACTCTATGAGCTACAACTAGAATCGAGCTGTGCAGGACTAGCGTATTTCCGTTGCCCAAGATACGGCAGTAGTACACTCGTAAATTTTGAGCGGAGCATTGCTGTATATAGATGCTCACTTCACTTTTCTGTAGTTTTCTCGGTTTCACTAAAATATGCCTGATAATGTTATTCGTGCGAATTCCACACTCATTTAATGAAATAAAATTTTATATATTGAATTTTCTTTAAAGAATATTTTGAAAAAGTCCGCACAGTTTCAAGAATTTACCAGAACAGTCCTGCTAATAAGTTTCATATACATAATAAGACCTGTTTTTGTCGTTTTACTTAGCAAATAACATTGTTTATGCTATGATTAGTAATATATTATTTTTGTAACATGTAAACATAATCGTTAAGTATATTTCATTACATGCCTTTTTAAGAAAATTAGAATTTAGACATTCAGTAGCCTAACGATTTGTACAAATCCAACATTATTTTGTTTCTAGATCCGTTTGATATCTTAATTCTTCTTTAAGTAAGTTACTTTTAACGTACAGATGTCAGTAATACGTGTAGCTTTTAAAATTAATCTGCTCCGATTTTTGTTTTTGACCTGCTCTGTCTAAGAAATAGTAGATATATCTACTAAATTTGGGTTATAAAGTTAGGGAGAAGTATATTACACCAAATTCTTTTGCTCATACATCTCAAGAAACCATATAAAACAATTGCGACCAAGATAAAACCTTTCGGCTTCATATATAATAAAATATGTGCAAATTCATAGTAATGTACTAATTCTCACGGAAGTAACCGATGGCAATACTAAACTTACTATTTATACGCATATAGTTTGTGTTGGTCCTGATCTTACGAATGGACATGTCATTTGCTTATCGGCTGCAAAGAAGTTATATGATAAGCTACTAGTACTGGAACATATTTTACGCATTGCTAGTTTCTTACCACCATGAACGCCAACACAAGAGGTCTACCGTTGCACTCTACACGAACACTCTTCCGATTCTCCACGAACACTAAAACCAGACTCCAGTTTTACCACGTTACAAATATTCACCGTTAGATCAACTTCTTGCTATCTATGAACATGATCAGGCAACCGCTCACTATAACCCCTGTCGTTGTATATATTGTCGCAATCCATTCATCCATCGCACATAATCTCATGAATGCACTCCTTTGTTTTCTAACAGGGCTCCAAGTGTCTAAACATGCTCTGAGTAGCCCTAGAGCAAAAGATTATCACCATCGTCGCAACTAACATCATACATCCTTGTGTTCTGTTACCTGCACTTGACTTCATCATATATATTACATACCAGGTCACCTTCTGTATGTCTAACAATATGACTATATCAATCTATCTAATATACAAGTAAATAAAATGAGTTTGTCTGTGAGTCTGTGTGTTGTCTGTCTGTCTGTGTGCGGCCTGGGGAGTAGATGAGTTGACCAAGAGTTACAAAATCTGGGTCACGGGTTCCTTGGTTCAAGCCTCAGACCAAGACGAAGTTTTTTTCTTAAGTTTCGAACTAGGGGGGTCTCACGGAGGGTGTTTACCGGCACATGTAAAAGTAGTAGTAGTTTTCGCGGTCCCTGAGATCAATGGTAAACTGTGATCGCATTAACTTCCAAATTCACTCCGTTCGGCTGCGGGGCGTGGATAACTGGCGGGTATACCAAGACATGTAAAAATAATCCAAAATGACCAATATTAGTGTCAAATCCATAGTTTTCGCGGTCGCTGAGATCAATGGTGACATTTCCATTAGCTATGACTTTAAATTCAGCTAGCATTGTTTGCAGGCCGGTATTCAGCTGATGGGGGTTACCAAGACATGTAAAAATAATCCAAAATGACCGATATTAGATATTGGAAATGACCGTCAAATCCATAGTTTTCGCGGTCGTTCAGATGCATGGTGATATTTCACAGGCGTTGACTTCCAAATACAGCCCTCATGCAAAGAATGAGTATTTCAGCTAGTAAGTAAATAAATCCTGATACCCATCTGTCAATGATACTGCCAATAAATGAATGCTCATGACCCCAGAGAGGGCGTTACCTTCTGCATCCCGCCCACCTTAGAAAGTTAATGAAATTGCACTTAAAAAGTATTAAATGTAGTTCCTAAGTTTTAAAGAGGTGCCTGGACCAGATATATGTAACAGAATTCTTTATGAAATTATTATACTACAAAACAATAATATCTAAAACAATATTATCTAAAATGATTTTATTTCTGGAAGTGTTACCAAGTGCCGAATAGCACCTAATTTCCGACTGTACTCATGAATCTATACATTCACATCACACACAAAAAAACAAGTACAGGTTAGATAGATTTTGATTCCTATCTTTCTCGAAACAGGCGTATGGACTATTTACATATTACGACCGCTACACTTTCAAATACATACTAAATACATACTATGTAAAGACCTATGCTTTTACCGGGATCTAACATTCAATGCATCATAAAATATAAAATATACTCAATTAATGAATGAATTATTACAAACCTCTTCCAAACATTTTTTTCATTACAGTCTACACATACAATAATTCAAATTTGCAAATATGTATACCTAAATTCAACAAAACGCAAGTCTGTGTCTCCATGTCAACGTTTGAGAGAATACATCAAGATGCTTATCAGGTCTAGGTCAAAACCCCCACAGCCAAAGCCCCCACACTCAAGAAATGTCAAAACGCCCACCGATTGGTCATAACTCCCACACAAATGGACAAATCTCCCAAACGCACGAACGGTCAAAACCCCCACAGCCAAAACACCCACACTTAAGAAATGTCAAAACGCCCACACGATCGGTCATAACTCCCACACAAATGGACAAATCTCCCAAACGCACGAACGGTCAAAATCCCCACATCCAAAACTCCCACACTCAAGAAATATCAAAACTCCCACATAATCGGTCATAACTCCCATACAAATGGACAAAACAGCCACACATAGCAACGTTCATAATCCCCACATAAATGGACAAAACTCCCACACAAATGGTCAAAACTCCCACATGCAGAAATTGTCACAACTGCCACACAAATGGACAAAACCACCATACAATCGGACAAATCCTACACACTCTGAAATGATCGTGATTGCACGTCTTTGTTGCGGCTCTTTATGACGCCCACTTTAGTGTTTCTGTCATTAGAAAACAGTGCAAGAAGAATAGTTGCAACATCAGTTTAAGTGGAATAAAAAATGTTATTAAAAAGTACAAGGGCAAGACATGCAACCTGGATCATTTCAGAGTGTGGGAGATGTGTCCGATTGTGTGCGGGTTTTGTCCATTTGTGTGGCAGTTGTGACAATTTCTGCATGTGGGAGTTTTGTCCATTTGTGTGGGGTTTTTGTCCATTTATGTGGGGATTCTGACCGTTGCTATGTGTGGGAGTTTTGTCCATTTGTGTGGGAGTTATGACCGTTGGAGGTTATGACCGATTACCAGTGTGGGGGGTTTGGCTGTGGGAGTTATGACCGTTCGTGCTGTCCCAGAGGGTATACCATTAAATAATATTTTTGCTTTATTTTGACCTGAAGAATAGCACTCTGTTGTCGTGGGTGTCATTTTTAGAACATCCGATAAATCCTGGTTACAGTACAATACAAAATTTTCAATGTTTGCAATTTCCAAAATTTAAAGAGTGGGTCTTTGGACCTCTCTCGAGCTTTGAAGGCTAAAGTTGCTTCTCCAAAATTTATGTAACATTATGCTATGTCCAGAAACGTATAAAAAAGAATTGAAATTTGAACCTTTAATTTCTATATTTTCACTAAAAAAAATGAGGGCGGGTCATCCACGTTAAATTAGCGTAGGTCTACTTAAAAAGAACGTATTCATTTACGATCAACATTTTAATTCGCTTTTGTGAAGAAATGTGTTGGAAATAAATATAAAATTTGATATTTGTGACCGTATTTTAGACAAGATTAGGATAAAGTACTAGAAATACCAACATTTAAGAAAATACATTGAGGAATTAGTACATAAGAATGAAGAAACTTACACATAGACGAAACAACACAATAAGTGCTATCTATGAGCTGTAACGAAACTCACATACAATATGTTCAAACATTGGACCAATATTTATCATCCAGAAACAGTCAAGAAGGTATGTACGAAATTATCGCAATGTCTTCGTTTCTTAAAGGCCTATATAGGCTTACCTGCTGGTATATACAATGGCTAGCGAACGCGTCTTTGGTGCACGGCGTCCCATGTTCAGCTCCTGGTGTAAGCGCATGAAGTTTGGTAGCGTTACAGTGTTTTCGTATTCTATTTTCAACAGTAGATCCAGTTCTGATACAGTGTAGATTTTCACAGGGACTCTAGTTGAACCAACCAACCAATTCACAACATTTCATCCAACAATTTCTAAGATATGAGAAGTTTTTCCAGTATTTTAACTGATAAATAGATGCTCTTCAAATTGAATCTTTTTAAATAATTTGATAAGGATGTTCTCTATCAAAACTAAATTTATTAATTTTACTATAAGCTTCATTTACACATAAACATGTTAATATGCTGAACTTTCCACCCAAAAAAGAAAGTAACATTTACCTGTGTCATTACCAGGGTGCCTCTAAATCTTATAAATAAATTATACATGAAATAAGAAACCAAAGCAACAACTGCTGGACAATTTCTAGTCGATCAGGGGATATGTATCCGATCAATAATTTACATTTTATTTAACTGTTTCGATACATTTCGTCCTATTGAACAATTTATGGGTAGTAGAAATAATCATTTATTATTATTATTATTATTTTAAAGAAATTCAGTGGCCTAGCTAAGAAGTTCGTCACAACCAACTCCACTTTGAAATTTGTTACAGATATCGGGTTAAGAATACAGTATCAGGAGAGGGGGCTCCACAGGGTCCCTACACTCCAAACTTTGTAGTCTCTTTTAATATATGCTTCCTATGCATTAGGGACGCATTTACAATTGTTTACATCAGTCACGTCCCCCGCCCCATCTTAACAACTCGACAGATATTTCTACATATACTATGCTTCCTTTAGTAGACGAATGATTAATATAATCTAAAGATATGATCTCACATTAACTATATCTAAATTCTCTCTTTTCTTATGAAAACAATTTAGATTTAATTTTTTTTTTTCTACGGATATGAATGTGAGTACTTGAAAGTAGCTTATCGTTTTCTCAGGTGTAGAATAACACCACTTTAATACGTAGATGTAGTGTTGCACCCCAACTTCGAACCTCATCAAACAAAAAATTATATTTTCGCGCCTGCGAATTATAAAGGGTTATTTTAAAAAGCGCTCCAGGTTTGGATCGCGAGAATCACCGAGCGACGCCTACTACTTCCAACCCAGATTGATTGATATAAGAAAAAAGATTGATATAAGAAACAGAAAATTATGTTTTCCAAACATCAGCATTACTCCCATGAGGATATCAACAATCCAACTGCAGCAAAGATGATAGTAGCTAATCAACGAAAAACTTGTGTATCGCATATAAGTAGAGTAAAAACCTCGAACAAAAAGAACGACAACGTAGAAAAAACAAGTTACAAGACAATTATAAAACAAAAAGATCATGATATTGAGATTGTCAAAAGAAAAAAATAATCACCTAATCAAAGATGAAGTTATCAAGCGAACTATTGGAACTACTCTTATAAACGTGACCAACCAGGTTTCCTGCAAACTAAGACCATCTAACTTGTCACTAAAGTATCTTTTAAAACACAGTAGATGGATTTTGAACGTCCGCCTAAAATCCATAGGACAACAGAACTAGACGGGTATGTAGAAACTTCATGAGAGTTATAGGTGACTTCTTCGATTACCGTAAAAAAAATAAACGTATCTATGAGACATGTATACACCAATGAAAAACACAATAAGAACTAATAGGCACAATTTTCCTTGATCTGTCTACGTAGTGACTGGTTATAGGTCGCGGCTGGTTGAACATTCACAGCCCACAAAATTTCAACTTTCCAACATCAAGATGTAGTGGATAGCGTTAACTTTGTGTCTGTAAATTACTCTATATTAGCTGATAGACCAAATTACGGACAAGATAGGTTAACATACAACATGAAAGAGAGACTTTTTTCCCAATATGATAGATGATGTTTAGTTTGTTCTTAAGTTTTAACGTAGAAAAAGACACTGTAGTGCTATTTCTGTTTCTTTCGTTTATTCACCTACTTCTTTAACATCGCCTAGGTATTATTTTATCACCGTTCAATACCGGTTTTGTGTCATCACCGGGCATATGTTAATCATAATATCAGACTCTTGGAGTTGAATAATCACTTTAAAGTATAGGTCATATTGGGACCATTCCCTTTTCTAAAAATTGAGTTATATTAATACCATAACATATTGTTGTGTAATTTTGCCCATCTTCAGTTATTTACATTCTAACCATATCACGTGCTATAAAGTCATACAAAAATTATGATTTTTTCTTGTGTCTTACGAAATGTTTTGTTAGTGAAAAAATATACCAAATGGGAGCACATTTAAAAAGATGTGGTTGTCACTAGAAGAGCGCACCGAAATCCTGGGAGATGAGGATGAATTTCCCCCATTTTGCACTTTTGGAAAAAAAAATGAAATGAAATGAAATTTTGAGTTTTACGTCCCACGGTTATGCCGGTTAGGCTAAAGGAGACGGTGATAATGAGTAATGAATGAAATGGTGGAATGAAGAAAGTGGGAGGAAACGGGATAACCCCGAGAATACCCACGCACACGGTGTTTGTCCACCACAAAGTTCACTTGGCGGGAGCAGGGTTTGAACCCGAGACCCCTAGCACCAGAGGTGAACGCTCTACCACTGAGCCACCGCGGCCCTTTTGGAAAAAAGAATAGTCCATTCTCACTAAAAACTTACTGTGGCATGAATAAAATGATACCCTTGTCAGAAGCTTGCAAATGATTTACAGTAATTCATATATATTGGGCTAATTAGCATAAATGTTAAATGTAGTTCTAATTAATAAATGAACTAACTGTTAACAATATCCTTAATCTTACATTGTTTAGTAGTTATGAAGTTTCAAATAAGTGAACTCTCCAAGTCACAACATTCCACTGCTAGTGTTTCTTACACTTCCGAGCTCCCTCGTGGCTAAGCGGTTAGCGTACGCGCCTTTGGCGTGGGAGACCCGGGTTCGGTTCCCGGCGGGAGCTCATGTGGTTCGGATTCCACGTTAATCAGTAGGTCCACGTCTCATATAGCCTCGCTGCTGAACGGGACGCTAAACTAAATTCAACTCAAACGGATGTTTCTTACACTTCCGTCTCCTGTTCCACCTCCTTCGCACACACTTCGACTACGTATTCTCACCAGTGAGTCTCACTGCCAAAGAACGCAGGATTAACAAAAGAAAAGTAAAGCACACTAGTAGAACTATTTAAATACTTTACAGTCTTTTTAGAAGTCAATTGTCTCTTACTCAGGATTGAGTTGTAGAATAAAACTAATTAAAAAGTTATATAAACAGTACAAATATATGAACCTTAAAGTAAACTATTACTAAGATATAACTGAAGCATTAAAGATGAGAATTACGATTAGTTGAGCAGTACATATATTTACAAAAATATCAAGACTATTCCGAGATACAACACATTAGATTTCGAGGAAAGAATGGGTGATTCATCTTCCCATGGGACAGCACGAGACATTCCTCTGCTATTAAGTCGATGACTTTGCAAGAATGCACGAAAAGTGTAGCCGTTCACAAACACAAATAGACGCACTTCGTTATACTTAAATATACACTATGTGATCAAAACTATCCGGACACCTGGCTGAAAATGATCTTCAAATTCGTGGCGCCCTCCATCGGTACTGCGTGAATTCAATATGGTGTTGGCCCACCCTTAGCCTAGATGACTTCACTCTCGCAGGCATACTTTCAATCAGATGCTGGAAAGTTTCTTGGGGAATGGCAGCCCATTCTTCACGGAGTGCTGATCTGAGGAGAGATAACGATGTCGGTCGGTGAGGCCTGGCACGAAGTCGGCGTTCCAAAACATCCCAAAGGTGTTCTATAGGAATCAAGTCAGGACTCTGTGCAATCCAGTCCATTACAGGGATGTTATTGGCGTGTAACCACTTCGCCACAGGCCGTGCATCATTAACAGGTTCTCGATCGTGTTGAAAGATTTAATTGTCATCTCCAAATTGCTCTTCAACAGTGGGAAGCAAGAAGGTGCTTAAAATATTAATGTAGGCCCGCGCTGTGAGAGTGCCACGCAAAACAACAAGAAATGCAAGCCCCCTCCAAGAAAAACACCACCACACCATAACACTACCACCTCCAAATTTTACTGTTGGCACTACACACGCTGACAGATGACGTTACCGGGCATTCGCAATATCCACACACTGCCATCGGATAGCCACATTGTGTACCGTGATTCGTCACTCCACACGTTTTTCCACTGTTCAATCGTCCAATGTTTACGCTCCTTACACCAAGCGAGGCGTGGTTTGGCATTTAACTGCGTGATGTGTGGCTTATGAGAAGCCGATCGACCATGAAATCTAAGTTTTCTCACCCCACGCCTAACTGTCATAGTACTTAGAGTGGATCCTGATGCAGTTTGGAATTCCTGTGTGATGGTCTGGATAGATGTCTGCCTATTACATTTTACGACCCTCTTCAACTGTCGGCGATCTCTGTCAGTCTACAGACTAGGTCGGCCTGTACACTTTTGTGCTGTACGTGTGCCTACACGTCTCCACTTCACTATCACATCAAACACAGTGGACCTAAGGAGTATGGAAATCTCGCGTACAGACTTTAACACAAGTGATACCCAATCACTGTACCACGTTCGAAGACCGTGAGTTCCGCAGAGCGCCCCATTCTGCTTTCTCACGATGTCTAATGACTACTGATGTCGCTGATAATGAATACCTGGCAGTAGGTGGCAGCAAAATTCACCTAATATAAAAAACGTATTTTGGGGGGTGCCCGGATACTTTTGATCACATAGTGTATATAGGGGACTCGGTGGCTCAAGGGTAGGTTTATCGGCCGACATCGAATAGCCTGGACGTGCTTACGACCTCCTTCTATGCTACAAAGACAAGTAACTAGTGCTTGTGTGAATTACAGGCGATTTCTATAGTGTCGATTATGGTTACTGGAAAGACATGGTTTCAATTCGTAAAAGTACGTTCAAATTTTAAATTGATTGCTCTATGCGTTATGCAAAACCTAGCCCAACTGATATTCATATTTGGTTGTCTGAGAATTTCAGTGACGTTATACACTAAGCAGCCGCTTTACAGCTGCACAATGACGACTTCGCTTTGTATGTAAAATTTGAAAATGATATTGTATAATTGTATTTAGTGAAGTGTTGACTCAGTTACCTGAAACTGTTCCCTATGTTTATTCAAATGGGGTCTTCAGTACTGTCCAGTTATCGAACACCGAACTCAATCACATCAAAGTTCATGTTCCGGTATTTGATTTGCCTCTGGAAGCAGACAATATTTTTCTTCATGATGCGTTGAATGAATATAATGAAATCAAGGAAATTATTAACGAAAAAAGCGGAGTGCTACTTATAAATATACCATTTTGAATGGAATTTGTTCTTTTTATATGGTTCTGAAAAAACGATTTCCTCCAAACTTAAAGTGGTGTCTTATTCTGCATACGTCGTTTATTCCAATCAACCTAAAACGTGTTTCCGATGTCTGGGGGCTGATAATGTGATATTTCAGTATACAGTACTATCCAGTGCTTCAACTCAACCAGACTCTGGAACGAGTGATTTAAAAATGACAGATTTATCCACTGGTGAATTACCGATACAACGGAAAATAGTGACACATTCTTTAGTGGATATTTCTAACAATGTTCCTTCCTCTACATCTATCACTCTAGTCATATCCTACCTGAAATTGCCGATCTTAATGCTTTTCCTGCTCTCAAAGCACCGTTATACGAAGAACCCTCTCAAGAACATCTGCTGTCTGCTTCAATCTCAGATCCTTAGTTTATACATCAGATATTGAAACGAAGGATGCCATACGACATGAGGAAAATACATATGAAATGTAACTACAAAACACGAAGACTCAACAATCTTCTTCGGTTTCCCTTGCTATTAATGATACAACCCCTTACTCCAATAAACAACCGAATCTGACTTCTTTCCAACTACTAGTCCTTTCTAGTCCTTTTTTAAAGAAAGAAGATTCAAGTGTTACCCAAGGAGAGCCTTACAGTTACAGACAGTGGAAGTGAACTCCAGTCATTGACTCAAAATAGCGACGTTTCGGCCCAGAGCAACACGGTACTCGGTCAGGCGACCCAAGCAACGAAGTAGTGTTACATAATCATCTTTGGTGTGTTTTCTGCTCCGTTTTGTGCGTGTTTGTTAGAAGTGTTTTGCGAATATTCTTTGTTTACAACCATAGAATGCAGTGTTTTCTTTCTATCTTGCATTTAGTGTTATTGGTCTCTTCATCATGTCGATCTGGAGGGAACTAGGATCCGATGATGACATTTATGATACGTTCTACCTCTGCTCTCATTCAATATGAGGTTCCACAGTTCAATTCTGCTGTGATGCCAGACCCTAACCTTTTTTCTTAAAACAAATTCAAGAAATATAGCAACGGTACTTGGCAGCTACCTCGTATCTAAAAAAAAAAGAAAAACAAAACTTGACTAAAGAAAAAATAAAACTTTTAAAAAAGTTGGAGATTACTTAAAAGTCAGCGTCTTTTTTAGTGGAAAGGTAATTTTGTTATCGTAATTGCCTTCTTCGTTAGAAAAATGACTGACTTTCAACTAATCTCCAACTTTTTCAAACATTTCTTTATTCTGTAAAGAAGTATTTTGTTTTTGAGATACGAGACAGCATTAACCGGATAAAATCTGACCGTTATAAACAGAATCTTAAACTATTTATTCAACAACACAATTTGGAATATATTTTAATAAAGAAGTCAGCTTCTTTTAATTCAGTTCACTTCCCACAGGGCATCAGTACAAGTGGAACTTTGATTCTACTGAAAGATGGCATTGATTATTCTCAAGTGAAACAAATACCATCGGGATGTGTTATCAGTGTTTATACTGATGGCCAAGGGCGCCCATGTTTTGGTTTCCAGGGAGGGGCAAGTATAAGCAATATTTCAAATGTAATCTCGACTTTTGCTGTAACTATTCTAAAAATCTATTGGGTTTTCAATCTTCCGAAGTACATTTTCCTCTAGAGGGTGCGAGCGCCCCATAGGGGCGTCATTTAGGGGGGAAAGGAGGGGCATTTGCCCCCCTGAGTTTGAGATGTATATACAGTTTATCAATAGAATAGTAGTAAATGAGTGAAAAACGCGAAATTTTACTAATATCAAGGGGTCTTGCCTTCCCCAAGCAAAATCTGAAATGACGCTCCTGGCGCCCCACCTTGACCACTGATGGGCGCCCTTGCTGATGGCATCTATGTTTCAAATGTATATTGCCCAGCTGGCAATAACAAACAAGCTGAAAGAAAACATTTTTATAATGAAGATCTAGTGTCATTACAGGCAGATTCTTGTTGCATTTTTGTTGGTGGTGTAACCCACCCAAGTTTCATAATAAAATGAAATTTTGTAAAAGGAAAATTTTTGTGAGATGAAACTCCAGTTTACTGTTAAGTTGGTTCTTTTCTTGGAGTTGGAAGCACTGCTTAACCTTCGGTTAGATTGCGTGAGTCGTCGATCGGGATGACGTCACGTTGCAGCCGAGGTTCTGGCTTTAAGACTGAAGCGCTTCGCAGTGTATAAAATGAGGTAAGAGTGATAGGTCCTCTGAATGAAAGAATGGGTCATTAAATTAATATTCTTTCCGTATAATCGTATAGTTTAGTTAACTTCTTTTGAAATCTATAACAATTCCTGACTATGGTTATTATTTAGAAGCATTATTATTATTCAATATATTTTGGAAGCACATATTTCTAAAAATATTGCGAAAGGAAAAGTAAGAAAGTAAAAATAGTTAATTGAATAGTTCATGTTACTGATTTTGTGTAGGCAGAATTATGCCTTGAGTTAAAACATGTTGATTCTTGTTTTCCTTGTTAAAACTAAAGTAAAGTCGCTAGTCAGGAAGTTTAATATATTGAAATTACGGAAAATATTAAGGCTAGTGGAGACTTCAAATGAATGATTTATGTCTTAGGTCCGTTTTGAAAAAGGAAAGAAAAAGAAAGGATTTTATAGAATTACAGTTGAGCTATTGCTCGTAATTCATGCATTTTGACCCATATTTAAGAAATCATTTCCTCCCACATTTTCATTCCAAAGAAAGCCACTTTGCAGTAACTTCGAGTTCCATACATTTTGATTATATTGTTATATAGGTTTCTAAATTCTATATTTTGGATTTACGATTGGTTATAATAATACTTCAGAAAATTTTGTCACTTGGAAAAAAAAATCCTTTTGGGAAAAAGGTTACTTGCTAACGGCGATTTCGATTAATGATATTATTACTTGTTAAAATTGTTGAATGTTTTCTATATTACTATTTATATAACACGTTTCGGATTTGTTATAATAAATTTTTCCATTTTGTTAGAAAACTTTTTACATTTTCAAGTAGTTGTAGACATATTCCCTATTATCTTAATAGGATATTTTTTGCATACAGTATAAGCCTTTTCCAGTATTGAACCTCACTCTTCACGTCGTCATTATTCTCAGCCGTGGGGGAGTGGAATTCTCCTTTCTCTCTCCTTTTAAAAATTCTTATATTCTAAAGGGGGAAGTGGGGTGACGTCCGTTCTCGCAGGACTGTGGGTAGTGGGGGCTATTTAAAGATTATATGTGTATCGTTCATCCGTTACATATATAATTTTCAAAAAAAAATTAATTTTATACACTGCCCTGGAAAGGCAAATTTATACTGGCTTCGAGGTCCGGTTCTGGGGGGTCCAGCAAAAGTGTTCCCCTTTATATTCTAAAATTTATGTGTATTTCTTTGGTGAAATTAACCTCTAAATTAAATAACATATTTTCATTATACTATGCCTTTCTTGTTGAGTTAATATAAATGTTGTATATGAATGTTAACGTAAAATACTTAATACAGTGTTGCCGGGGTCGGATACAAATTTATGGTTTAGTAGGTCATTGTGTAATAAGCAGATAATTATTGATAAGGTTGTAAAATTAATAGTAATTATCCTTTTGGTTTCTTTGAGCTTAATATTTGTGGTGTGCTTGTAAGGATGGCACAGTCAAAGGAGACGCATGTAAAGTCTAGATTTTCGGATTCCTCAAGTTCTAGTGGGGATGAATTTCTTGGATATTCTTATGAATTTAGTAATCCTATGTTTGATCATTCAAGGCCTTCAGCCCATATTCAAGTGAAAACTCACAAACCTTTGCTAAGTGGTCAAAGTAGACCATTTCAGGATCAAAATTATAACGTGGATCCACAAAGTAATGTGGGACACAGTACACGGTTTGCGAATTCCTCGCCTAATTTAAGAGCAGGAGGGAGTCTGAGCTTTCAAAATAAATATAGAGACCGACCATTTAATATGGCAGCTTCATTAAATTTAAATTTTGAGAAATTTGCTTCGGAAGGAATCTATAAATCTTTGTTGCATGATATTAATAGTCTACCTATAATAGATGGTACCAATACTGAGTCTACATTTCAGTTTTTATTAAAACTTGATAGTATTGTCAGAGGTAAGGGTTTGCCTTTAGATCTTGTGTTGGTAGCTTGTCTTTCTCGTACAAAAGGAGAAATGCAAGAAGTTATACAATCGTTTATTGGGGACGCTTCCCCTTGGCAAACAGTTTGTAGACACTTAGTGGTGCGATTTATTTCCACTATTGGTAGAACACAATTCATGCGACTATTTTTCTACGTTCCCATGCGGGAGGAGCAATCATTATATGAGTTCGTAGATAATAAATTATCGATTATTCACGTACTTGATATGTCCTTTGATGAAGCCACCATTTGTAGTTTAATCACTAATATGGTAACGCCTTCTGCCCATCAATTTCTAGCTGAAAGAGGTATGCCTATCGATTTAAATCAATTGTATTTAGCTGCAGAACACTATGACGCCTTGCATAGATATAGGAAAGATTATTATCGATTACGTAATGAAGGTAGTAGCGTACGGGACTTGGTACCACCCCGTAAATCATCTTCCTTTATCGGAGCGAAGAACACAAAACAGCAAGTAGTGTTGCAATCTCGTGAACCAAGAAATTTACATAAAACTTTAGTTTCTCCAGCTATGTATTCTTTACCATCTAACTATAAAAATCTTGATAAGGCGGAATTTTCTCATAACCATAATTTAGAATCTCAGTACTTAACTCAAAATAACTCAGATGTAAATCAAAATGATAGTGAATTGAAAAAACTATTAGCGATTTCTGTTTATATTGCGGGTATGCGTTTTAAGTGCTTAATTGATACTGGGAGTACGAACTCTTATTTGGCTCGACATCTTTATGATGAACTTAGAAAAAAATGTAAAATAAAGGCAGAAAAGGTGAACGTTCAGACTATCGGCTTAGGAAATATTAAAGTTACAGTGGATATGAGAGTAAGACTATATTTTAAAATTGGAAGACACCAATTTAGTGAAATTTTCTTCATTGTGGACTCTAATGAGTTTGATCTTCTGCTTGGAAATGACTTTCATACAAAATACGACGCCATAATAGACATTGCTGGTAATTTATATAATATAAAAGCTCGGAAGTTAGTGGTTCCTATGATCCGAGCTGATGAACTTTTGTGTGCCCAGACTTCTCTCGCTTCTGCATATACTTCTAGGAATGGGGTGAGTGGAAAGCAGCCGCCATGCGACCTTGGTTGTCCGAAATCTACACCTCAGCCTAGATCTTTTGGTAATTCTCATCAGATTTTGACTCCATCGACATCAGTAACCAGAGACAGCGGAGTTAATACCACGTTTGACCCAGGAGTGGAATTCGTTTTTGATCAGTCCATATTGCATCCACCGGAGACTAAACCGGAGGAATCTCAAGGTAATTATACGGTTCCTGATCAATTATTAATATGTGATTCTAATTTACAGGAATATGTTAATAACTTGTTAACTTCATATTCTGATGTTATTGGAAACAAAATTGGTAGAGTAAAAAATTTCACTTACAAAATTGAACTTGCCGATAAAACTCCCATTCGATTGCAACCTTATCAGCTTCCAACGCATAAGCAAAAGGAATTAGATTCTTTTATTGCCCAGCTTTTAAAAGACGATATTATAGAGGAAGTAGATTATTCTCCCTACACATCACCCTGCTTTCTAGTAACAAATTCAGATGGAAGCAGGCGGCTTGTAATTTCATACGGAGAGGTGAACAAAAAGGTGATGGTAAACAGCTATCCTTCTCCTAACATGGAGAATGTAATATCTAGTATTTCGGACAATAATATCTTTTCAAAACTTGATTGTAAATCCTGTTTTCATCAAATTCCTCTGTCTGAAGAGAGTAGAAATATTACTGCTTTTGTGACAAAAAACAAAATCTATCGATATAAATCGGTACCAATGGGATTAGTGTTATCACCTTTTGTTTTAAGTAATTTGATGTCAAAAGTCTTTGAAGGGTTAATTGGTAAGAATTTAGAGATATATTTTGATGACATAATTTTATTTAGCAAAGATATTGAAAGTCATAAAGCTCTATTAGAGGAGGTATTATCTCGACTAAGAAATTGGGGAATTACTATATCAGAAAAGAAGTCCTGTCTATTTCAAACTAGTATTAAATATTTAGGGTTTCGTTTTGAAAATGGCAACATGTCAATAGACCCTGAGAGAATTAAAGCTATCCAGGAGATACCAAAACCAAAGAACAGAAAAGGAGTGAACAGAATATGTTCATTTTTCTCGTTCTATTCAAAATTTATTTATGGGTATTCAGAGTTAATTGCTCCCCTTCAAGAATTAAGATCTGTAAAAAAGCCTTTTAAATGGACTAAAGTTCATGATGAAGCCCTACAAAAATTAAAAGATGCCTTTTGTAGTCAGGTCATTTTGAAAGTCCCAGATATGAATTCCAACTTCGTAATACATTGTGATAGCTCTTTGCGTCATTTTTCTGGGGTTCTCAGCCAATATGATTCGGAAGGGAATCTTAGACCTGTATCTATGTTTAGTCGGGCAATTCCACAATCTGATTGGAGTAAAAATATATACGAATTAGAACTTAAGGCTCTTTCTTTATCTTTGGAAAAATTTGAGTATTACTTGGCAAATCCCTTTGTAGTATATACTGATAGTAAGAGTTTAACTTGGTTACTTAATAACCATAAAAGACAAAGGAGATATGGAACTATGTTAGAGAAAATCTCGAGGTTTAAATTTCGTATAGTCCATGTAAGATCAAAAATAAATAGTATAGCCGATTTCCTTTCAAGGGTTGGAAACCATCTAGAATTCTATACAAAAGACGATAATACAATAGAAGTCGTAAAATATCATAATAAAACAGTAAACTTGTCTTTCATTAATTTTTGGCAAAATCCTGTGTTTAATGTGCCTCTTACAGATCACCAGAGGAAGGATCCTGAATTAAGAGAGATTATCAATAGGTTAGAGCAAAAGGAAGAAGTTCCTCCGTATGTATTAAGAAATAAGATCTTGTTTAAAAAGACAAAAGGTAAAGGGAATAATGGATTTAGAATTGTAATACCTAATTCTTTAATTCAGTCGATTATTGAGTATTCTCATTGTCCAATAATTCATGGTGGGCATATGGGATATCGAAAAACCATTGCTAAGGTCGCTGAAAAGTATACCTGGCCTACTTTATATTCTGACATTAAGAATTTTATACAATCTTGTCATTTGTGCCAAACCTGTAAAGATTCCAATCGAAAACATATGGGTCAATATTTTACAAAAAAGGTAATGCACCCAAATTATACTTGGTTTATTGATATTGCGGGGAAATTGCCTAGTAGTTCTGGATTTGAATATATTTTAATTGTCACTGACGCCTATAGTCGCTTTGTCTTTTTAGAACCTTTAAGACGACTAACCTCAAAAATCATCTGTAATAAGTTACAGGAATTATTTCTTCGATACGGCTTTCCTGGTAAAGTCCTAAGTGATGGCGCTTCTTATTTCGTGAGTGATTACTTCTTGAAATTCTTGTATAGCTATGGTATACAGAGTGTAAAATTCTCCCCATATAACCCACAATCGAACAGAGCCGAACGCACGGTGAGATCGGTTAAAAATTTAATTCGTATTTATGTTGATAAGTCTCAACAGAATTGGGCCCAATTACTATCTAAAATTGCTTTTACTATTAACATAAGTATGAATGAAACTACTGGGACTAGTCCATGTGAACTTTATATGGGACGGAAATTTTACCATCCATTAGATGTTAAATGGTTGATGGATTTAGATCTTTTAGACGATGACCAGGATAAAGAGCAAAAATTAGTTAATATAAATAATAACATTGAACGCGCTTGGAAACATAGTGCGAAGGTATATAGTCAAAAATATAATCCTGTTAATTTAAATATTGATGATTTAGTATTGGTTAAAAGGTTCATGAAAATTTCAGCAGAGAAACATTTCAATCCAAAAATCGCCCCTCAGTGGGAAGGCCCATACCGCCTTATTTCTAAACCTACACCAAATACAGTTTGGCTAGAAAATATTGAAAGACCATATGTTCATATAAAACGCCATGTTCGTTTTTGTAAGAAATATTTTCCACCGAGACAAGTTAATCAATCTAACCCATAAGGTAAAACGGAAAAAAAATGATTTGATGTGAGATTTGAGATTAAGTAAATTATTAATATTGTACTTATATATATATTTTAGGATGTTTGTTCGAACAAAATTTTGTGTGTTGTATATTTTTTTATTCCTGCAGGAATGCCTCGTCCGAGAAAGTGAGAGGTCAACCCTTTTCATTTTGTAAATACCTCATCATCACCCTTTGTGTATGTTATGTAAGGAATTGGAAAATTACTGTAGAAGTTTGTAAAGAAGGCGTTAGCATTTGAATATTTATGGAAGATTTGGTAATGTATTGAAATTATTTTATTATTCAACTTGGGATTTGTTATGGTTAGAAATTTTTTTTTGACCGACCCTCGGATATTATGTAACCCACCCAAGTTTCATAATAAAATGAAATTTTGTAAAAGGAAATTTTTTGTGAGATGAAACTCCAGTTTACTGTTAAGTTGGTTCTTTTCTTGGAGTTGGAAGCACTGCTTAACCTTCGGTTAGATTGCGTGAGTCGTCGATCGGGATGACGTCACGTTGCAGCCGAGGTTCTGGCTTTAAGACTGAAGCGCTTCGCAGTGTATAAAATGAGGTAAGAGTGATAGGTCCTCTGAATGAAAGAATGGGTCATTAAATTAATATTCTTTCCGTATAATCGTATAGTTTAGTTAACTTCTTTTGAAATCTATAACAATTCCTGACTATGGTTATTATTTAGAAGCATTATTATTATTCAATATATTTTGGAAGCACATATTTCTAAAAATATTGCGAAAGGAAAAGTAAGAAAGTAAAAATAGTTAATTGAATAGTTCATGTTACTGATTTTGTGTAGGCAGAATTATGCCTTGAGTTAAAACATGTTGATTCTTGTTTTCCTTGTTAAAACTAAAGTAAAGTCGCTAGTCAGGAAGTTTAATATATTGAAATTACGGAAAATATTAAGGCTAGTGGAGACTTCAAATGAATGATTTATGTCTTAGGTCCGTTTTGAAAAAGGAAAGAAAAAGAAAGGATTTTATAGAATTACAGTTGAGCTATTGCTCGTAATTCATGCATTTTGACCCATATTTAAGAAATCATTTCCTCCCACATTTTCATTCCAAAGAAAGCCACTTTGCAGTAACTTCGAGTTCCATACATTTTGATTATATTGTTATATAGGTTTCTAAATTCTATATTTTGGATTTACGATTGGTTATAATAATACTTCAGAAAATTTTGTCACTTGGAAAAAAAAATCCTTTTGGGAAAAAGGTTACTTGCTAACGGCGATTTCGATTAATGATATTATTACTTGTTAAAATTGTTGAATGTTTTCTATATTACTATTTATATAACACGTTTCGGATTTGTTATAATAAATTTTTCCATTTTGTTAGAAAACTTTTTACATTTTCAAGTAGTTGTAGACATATTCCCTATTATCTTAATAGGATATTTTTTGCATACAGTATAAGCCTTTTCCAGTATTGAACCTCACTCTTCACGTCGTCATTATTCTCAGCCGTGGGGGAGTGGAATTCTCCTTTCTCTCTCCTTTTAAAAATTCTTATATTCTAAAGGGGGAAGTGGGGTGACGTCCGTTCTCGCAGGACTGTGGGTAGTGGGGGCTATTTAAAGATTATATGTGTATCGTTCATCCGTTACAGTGGTGATCTAAACATCTGGAATATCAACGAGACACGTCCTCTCATTTCGTCCTAGGATTTAACAATTTTGTGAAATCTTTATCTGTTCGTGACGAGTGGTGGTTCCATTGGCAGTTCCCTAAATTCAAATTCAAAAATTCGGAAATGCAGTCTCGAATTGATAGATTTTATTCTACGAAAACGCAAATGTGCATGGTCACCAAAATCGGTATTCTTATTCCAGAGTTTACTTATCATGCTGTTTATTGTACCTTAAAATTTCAGACTTAAATAAAATCAACATATGGACCAACCTGTTTTAATTAAACACAACACTTTTACAATATGGTGATGTGCGTACTGCCTTCTATATTGGCAAAATTAGAGAAAACATATTTTTTTCTAACATCATTCAATTATGGAATCGGTATGTCAAACCAAAAATAGGAGATTTTTACCGGTCAATAGATCATGAATTAAAAGAGTATGTACACAATACACTGGAATACTACTATAGTGTTTCAATTATTTCTGAGACAGCCCTAGTAGCCCTACCACTCGCCAAAATGTCAATCATATTAAAACTGGCATTTTCAGTGTACAGACACAATTTCTTCAGAAATATTATGTCACAATGGACACGGGTGATGTGATACCCAATGGTCAACCGTCTCTTTACCATTATGTGAGTCAACAAAAAATGGACATTCTCAATATGAACTCTCATCAGACAGAAGATTTTAGCCTTCTTACATACCCTCATCGGATTCATCAAACCATTACCAATCATTTTAGTGACATGTATGGAAACTATGATAAAAATCAGATAACTATTAGTGATTATTTAAAACTGCCGCTCCATCAAGTACCTGAACATATACTTAATGAATTTGTGGCGCCTGTATAGAAAAAAGAGATTTTTGCGTGCTCCAAACCTTCAAAGATAGTAAGTGTCCAGAGCCTGATGGCGTCCCTTCTTAACTTTACAAGTATTATTGGGGGATTTCTATGGGATATTTTATGTGAATTATGTAAAGAAATGCTCTGTCAATGTAACATTTACAACGTAACATACACAGAAATAATAATACTAATTCCAAAGAAAGGGAAAGCAGTTATTGTTCATGACTATCGTCCCATCACGCTACTTATCACAGATATCAAAATTTTCCAAAACGTTTTTGATAATAGGCGTAAAGCGATCTATCATTTTCTTATTAGTGACTACCAAGCTGCATTAAATCCAAAGAATAATGTCTTTGCAGCTCTTAGTAAAATTCGTGATCTCACAGCATACTACAAGTTTGAAAATAAACCTGCCTCTCTATTATTCGTTGATTTCAAATAGGCTTTTGATTGTTTATCTCACGACTACTTATTTCCTGTCCTTCTTGCATATGACTTTCCACCCTGCTTTGTTCAGGTTGTACAGTCAATGTATACACACGAAACAGCAAAACTTCAAATAAGTGGGTATCCCACCTTTTCTCTGAATATTAGTTGTGGCATACAACGAGAATCCCCGTTATCTATGGTATTATATTGCCTTATGGTCGACGATTTACTACGAAAATTGATGCAATTCCATGAACCTTAGTCATATGAGGGCTGCGGTGGCTCAGTGGTAGAGCGTTCACCTCTGGTGCTTGGGGTCCCGGGTTCAATCCCAGCCCCCGCCAAGTGAACTTTGTGGTGGACAAATACCGTGTGCGTGGGTTTTCTCGGGGTTCTCCCCTTTCCTCCCACTTTCTTCATTCCACCATTTCATTCATTACTCACCATCACCGTCTCCTTTAGCCTAACCGACATAACCGTGGGACGTAAAACTCAAAGATTTCATTTCATTTTTCTCAGTTACATGACTTTCCATTGCTCAATATTCAAGTTTTTGCAGACGATGTGAGTTTAACGGGTACGACACCGAAGCAAATTTTGTTATCTCCAAGATTTTTGGGGGGAGTATGAAAGAGTAACTGGATTCCAAATTAAGTGAGCTAAGATTAGTTATAAGAAATAAAGTTGTGTTTTATTATGTGGATTCCAAACAGGGTTATTTTCCTTTCGCGGATACTTATACTATTGCCAACACTGTTAAGATATTTGGGTTACGTTTCTCCTGTGATTCAAATCGCTCTTATAATTTAATATGGAATCTAATTGTACAGCAAATTCGCTTATTAATTAAAGAACAAAAATATCGTCGATTAAACTTGCTGCAGAAAATTTGGTTTCTAAATATGTACATTTACTCCACACTTTGGAACATAGCATATATATATATATATATATATATATATATATATATATATATATATATATATATATATATATATATATATATTTACATCAGCTAATGCTTCTGGCAACAAATACTATTCGAAGCTTTCTTGCACCCACTGGAAAACGTGAAGTATATTAATATTTATTTGCATATATTGTTATTGTAGACTGTTCCCATAATGCCCACCGACTTCGATTTTACAAAATTTGAGAAATAAATTTCACTTTTTATTTAGTGGTCAATTTGAAGGCATTTTGTTATACTACCATTAAGAAACCCATATACATCATATTACGAATCAATCATTATGGAACAATCTCATTTGTGACACGCTGCAGTGGTACCAATCTTTGAAAGTTTCATTTACAACTTTTTTCTTTTTTCTTTTTTAACTGATTTTGTGAGTAATGGTGCATTCAGTATAAAGGTACAACAAGATATTCTCTTTCTCTCTCTCTGTCCCTGTGTGTGTGTGTGTGTGTGTTTGTTTCTTTCCAGTTTCCGGCGTAAGCGTGTGGATACTACCAGATATACTTTCGTGTGTACAAATGCTAGTTTGTGTGTGTGTGGCGCGTATATATGAACTATTAATTGGGATCGCGTAGTGGAATTTATCAATATTAGTACGTACATACAAACGGCTGTTACTTCACACGATAACTTTGGACGAATGCGAATTTTTAAATTCTGCTTTTTGCAATAAATAAGTAGAGTGATTCCTCTCGAGGGAGTTCCCCTAAATGGTAGCCCCTACCATGTCCAATTAAATCACAAATTGCCGCAATCGTTTGTACATTCTTTGTACAGAAATGTACAGGCCAAACTTTCGTTTGTACACTATTAGGGGCGCCGCCAGAACGAAAACAAATTGGGGCTGTTTAACTGATACCCCCCCCCACCAACATGTTCTATTCAATCACTAATTATCGCAATCGTTTGTACTTCGTTTGTACAGAAATGTGCAGGCGAAATTTTCGTTTGTACACAATTAGGGGCGCCGCCAGAACAGAAAAAAATGGGGGCTGTCTAAGTGGTAGCCCCCCACCATGTCCAATTGAATCACAAATTGCCGCAATTGTTTGTACTTCGTTTGTACAGAAATGTGCAGGCGAAATGTATGTTCGCACGCAATTAGGGGCGCCGCCAGAACGAAAAAAATTGGGGGCTGTCTAAGTGGTAGCCCCCGACCATGTCCTATTCAATCACAAATTGTCGCTATCGTTTGTACTTCGTTTGTACAGAAATGTGCACCCGAAATTTTCGTTTGTACATAATTAAGGGCGCCGCCAGAACAGAAAAAATGGGGGCTGTCTAAGTTGTAGCCTCCCCCCCCCAAAAAAAAAACAATTCAATCACAAGTTGTCGCATTCGTTTGTGCATCGTTTGTACAGAAATGTGCAGGCGAAATGTTTGTTTGAACAAACTTAGGGGCGCCGCCAGAACGAAAACAAAGTGGGGAGCTGTCTGAGTGGTAGCTCCCCCCACGATGTCCAATTGAATCACAAAGTATCGCAATCGTTTGTACATTGTTTGTACAGAAATGTGCAGGCCAAATTTTCGTTTGTACACTATTAGGGGCGACGCCAGAACGAAAACAAATTGGGGGCTGTCTAGCTGGTAGCCTCCCACCAACATGTCCTATTCAATCACAAATTATAGCAATCGTTTGTACTTCGTTTGTACAGAAACGTGCAGGCGAAATTTTTGTTTGTACACAATTAGGGGCGCCGCCAGAACAGAAAAAAATGGGGGCTGTCTAAGTGGTAGCCCCCCCCACCATGTCGAATTGAATCACAAATTGTCACAATCGTTTGTACTTCGTTTGTACAGAAATGTGCAGGCAAAATGTATGTTCGTACAAAATTAGGGGCGCCGCTGGAACGAAAACAAAGTGGGGGACTGTCTAACTGGTAGCCCCGCACCAACATGTTCTATTCTATCACAAATTATCGCAATCGTTTCTACTTCGTGTGTACAGAAATGTGCAGGCAAAAGTTTCGTTTGTACACAATTAGGGGCGCCGCCAGAACAGAAGAAAGGGGGCTGTCTAAGTGGTAGCCACCCCACCATGTCCAATTCAATCACAAATTATCGCAATCGTTTGTACTTCGTTTGTACAGAAACGGGCAGGCGAAATGTTTGTTTGTTCACAATTAGGGGCGCCGCCAGAACGAAAACAAAGTGGTGGCTGTCTAAGTGGTAGCCCCCGACCATGTCCAATTCAATCAGAAATAGTCGCATTCGTTTGTACATCGTTTGTACATAAATGTGCAGGCGAAATGTTTGTTTGTACACAATTAGGGACGCCGCCAGAACGAAAACAAAGTAGGGTGCTTTCTAAGTAATACCTCCGCACCATGTCCAATTGAATCACAAATTGTCGGAATCGTTTGTACTTCGTTTGTACAGAAACGAGCAGGCGAAATGTTTGTTTGTACACAATTAGGGGCGCCGCCAGAACGAAAACTAAGTGGGGCTGTCTAAGTGGTAGCCCCCGACCATGTCCAATTCAATCACAAATTGTCGCAATCGTTTGTACGTCGTTTTTACAGAAATGTTCAGGCAAAATTTTCGTTTGTACACAATTAGGGGCGCCGCCAGAACGAAAACAAACTGGGGGCTCTCTAAGTGGTAGCTTCCCACCAACATGTCCAATTGAATCACAAATTTTCGTAATCGTTTGTACATCGTTTGTACAGAAATATGCATGCGTAATTTTCGTTTGTACACAATTAATGGCGCCGCCAGAACGAAAACAAAGTGGGGCTGTCTAATTGGTAGCCCCCACCATATCCAATTTAATAACAAAATATATCAATCGCTTGTACATCATTTGCACAGAAATGTGCAGGCGAAATTTTTGTTTGTACTCTATTAGGGGCGCCGCCAGAACGAAAACGATGTGAGGGTTTGTATAAATGGTAGAAGCATTAAAAAAATGTGTCACATTTATGGAGTATTTTTCTAACAGGACTTAGTTCACACTATTGTGTGGTTTGGTTTGTTCACACTATCGTGTGATTCACTATATTGATCTTATCCTAACGATGATGGAATTAATTTTTTTTTGTTTTTTTATATTTATATTTATACTTACAATGATTATTGCTGAGTTAGTTTTTCACTCCTCGGCTCTTATTATTAAACTTATTCATTATTTCTTACGTGAACTGAATCCTTATGAGAAAAATGTATTTTTTTCTTTCTATCTTGCGCAGAAACCGTTATTCTCATCTCGTACAGGAAATTGATAAGTGGAAGATATAACAAATTCACAAAGTAGACTGTTAAAGGGAAAATTAGAACACAGTATTTTGTTTTATTTGATCATCTTCATTAAACTCATTTTGCAGAAACTATAGAATGCATGGTGAAGTATTTTGGTGCATTCAGCATTCTGATTTACGAGTAGAGTTGCTAACTGGCTGGTATTTGCTGTAATTTTGATTAAGGCCGGTGACCGGTACAAACTTCTTATTAGCCCCCTTCTGACGGGCATTTTGCAATCTGCAATCCAGAATATAACATTGAACATCGAAATTTTTCAACAGTGCCTTTACAAACACAAATTTCCGTTGTATTATACATTATCGATATTTTTTTAACGTAAGGCAGTTTTATTTATTTAACATAACAAATTTGATAACACTTATATTTTATTGTAAAAGAATTTTATTCATTTATTGAGAGTAGAAAATGACTTTTTAAAGCAATTTCCTTTGTTTGAAGTGAAGTTTATAGAATAAATTTCATTTTATGAATCAACTATTGTTACATAAAGATTAATATCCAGTATTATTCATCTGTTTCGATAATTTTAAACAAGTGGCAATTGCTGGTAAATACAATAACGATCAATACAGTCTTCAGTTTCTCATTTGTACAGAGAATTTTGAGGGTGTGCCGGTAATTTTGTTTTCCTGAGTTGGCAACCTATTTACGAGGTTTTGTTTCAACTCTGCTACGTAGTGGCTCCGTACTGACACTCCGCATGCAAATAAGTATGTAAGGCTACCATACGCCCCGGTTTCTTAAAATTTGTCCCGGTGTGCAGAAATTTTCCTTCTTGTCCTGTTTTTTCTTTATTATTATTATTATTAATTACATATCAAAATTTCTGAAAAGATAATAAAATCGACTTATTCCTTTTGCTTTCAATTCCGACAATACTATAGGAACAATTGCATTCTAATCTTTATTATTATTGCAATCGTTGCTTCCCCGGATATAACACGCAATGTTTAAATCCTCCTAAGTAGCACTCTTATCACTAAAAGTAAGAATGTATACCCCGAGGTGGCAACAAATTCTTGTGACGTTGCAGACCAGCCCCGAAAACACATTTTTTTTCTGCTTCAGAAAAACAATTATGCAAATTGCTTTCTTTTAGTTCGCATTTTAGGTTAACAAAAATAAATCAGCCTATTGAAATTTTGAAACAACTTCATAAATCTGGATATTTTTCTTTATAGACATGTAGAGCATGTAAAGGTGGTATGCGTAATAATATTGAAAATGTAATTTTTGCCTAAATATTGTATGTTCACTGATTGCGTTTATATTGTATAACAGCTTCTAGCTTCTATAATAATTTTTAGCACTGTTGATTAAGTATGGACAGTGGCGTATTTACGATTTTGTTTCGGGAGGGGCTTTGCTAACTTCCGGGGGTGCTTTGCCTGAAAATATGAAAATTCTGCAAGATACTTCATATACTTTACTATAGTAAGTAAGATTTCGGTGGGGAACTTGAGCCCGGAAGCCCTCCCCCTAAATACGCCACTGAGTATGGACTATATTAATACATTATTTTAAGTTGTATAACTAGTGCGATACTGTAGTAAAATTCGAAAGATAAAATTAATACAAAATGCAATATTTACTACTAATTTGTAAGATGTCCCGTTTTTTCTGTTTTCAAAAAGTATGGTAGCCTTAAAGTACGCTAAACCATACAAAATAAATTGTACTGTAAATAGTACCCCTCTGATAGTGCTCTCAAACGGGTCGGGTTACGGGTCGGGTTGTCGGGTCGGGTCAGTCGGGTTAGCTCGTGTCGGGTCACTCGGGTCGGGTCGTCACATTCTTCACTTATTTTCTATACGGAATACTATAAAGAGCTTTGTTGTGGAATTCAATTCGAAGTTGGTGAATGAATGATAAATGTGACTAATTGAAGGTGAAATAGTAATAAAATTTTAATTTTACGCTATATTAACTAATTGGTATTGTAATTGTAATTAATATTACTACTGACTTTTTTCCTTTCTGCGTTTCTATGTCAAGTTAAATGTCACATTAAGTGAAATTGAAAGGAAATATCTAGTTAACGTCCCACGTTATGCACCAACGCTAAGAGAGACAGTGATGATGAGAAATAATTGAAGTGGTTGAATGAAGAAAGTGGGAGGAAATGGGAGAACACCGAGAAAACCCATGCACATGGGGTTTGTCCACCAGAAAACTTACTTGGTACGAGCTGGAATCAATACCCATGGACCTTCGGGTCAAACATCTGCCTTTGGGCAGGACACATTATTATTATTATTATTATTATTATTATTATTATTATTATTATTATTATTATTATTATTATTATTATTATTATTATTATTATAACTTTAAGAGTGCCCAAGAAAGTTCCGCTGCCTTTTCACCAACACCTTCGAACATTGGTATGTAACCTAAGACGTACCTGGAATATCAAAAATCGTCTCCATCAGCCTCGACGACCTTCTGAAAACGTTCTGGAAGGCCATGGATTCCATCGCAGTCCAACTTGGTGGGACGTGAAGTGAAGAAGGTATCAAGTGCATATTGAACCTCTACTAGCTGTTTGAATTGGCGTTCTCTAAGGTGATTGTCCAAGGAATGGAACAGGTGATAACCGGACGGTACAACGTGGAGTATGGCGGATCCAATAGTGTTTTCCATCCAAGGCGTAGAATGATGTACTGGGTCATTTTAGCCACGTGGGGCTTAGCGTTGCCTTGTAACAAGAGGACCCCTTTGCGATTCAGAACTGCTGGATCCAGACAGTACACAGTTGCATTGATGATCTGACCAGCTGGTAGCAGTTCCCGATGGACGATGCCTCGAACAGTCCACAAAATGCACAGGAGAACCTTATTCTGGCGTAGTGCTGGCTTGGGCTGTTTTTGAACCGATTCATGGGATGCTAACCAACAATGACGGCGCCGTGGAGCTTCGTACAGGACCCACTTCCCATCACATGTCAACACCCTGTTCAGATATTGCTCCTTCCTCAGAAGAGACACCAAAGAAACACAGGTGTCTGCTCGCGTTGCTTTCTGGCTCCAAGTCAAATCATGTAGGACCTATCAACCCAGCTTGCAGTGCTTCCCAAGTTGATGGTGGTGGTGCCGAATGGTTTCTCCACTTACACTGAAAGGTAGTACCAGTTCCTCACATGTCTGTCTTCGCCTCAATTGCTGCCCGAAGATATTTATCTTGAACATCTGTTTGTCTTCCGGCACGTGGTGCGTCTTCGAGTGTTTCGTCACCGTCCTTAAACCGTCATACCACTGCACTCTCCGCGTAGTCACGACACCCTCACCAAAGGCCTGTCATATCTTCCGCTCCGCGGAGCAGCAATTTGAACTCGTACAGCAAACAAGCCCTTATGACGCTCTGTGAAGGCCCCATGTTCACTCAGTCCTTACGCACGTTCACGGTGTATCTGAACAGCCACAACCAAGTAGTATGTTGGATATACTTACTAGTGTTGCTCACGAGACCTGGTTTGGGGCATTCTCGTTTCGAAAATGTGTCGTGAAGGTAGTTTCGTCTGGAAAACTGCATATGTTTCTATTGAAAGAGCTCTGTATCATCTCGTACCCTTTCATGAAAATTCTGTCTCGTCTCGTCTCGTCCAACAACTGACCTTCACCTTATATCCATTCGCATTCAACTCACGGTGTGAGGGCCAATTGAACACAGACCTCTACAAAGAGACAGATCTTTCTTGGTCACTTTCAGATTATTATTATTATTATTATTATTATTATTATTATTATTATTATTATTATTATTATTATTATTATTATTATTATTATTATTATTATTATTATTGCTGGGGTAGTGATTTGACTTTCTCCGCAATAAAATACTTGCTAATTTTATATAACGTTGCAAATATCTCCTAGATAAATTAATCAAGAAAAAATAAAAGGTAATTCCCTACAGAATGATATTTCAGTGCAATTAGTTCCTTATGATTCTATCAGACAGCAACGCTGTTTTTAAATAGAAAAATCGGAATGTTAACGTGATGAAATTGTTGTTTGTTACACAGCAAACAATATTAAAAGAAGTTCTATATACATTCCTTACTAGAAAATAATGTTGTCTTCAGAACTTTTATTCTTTTAGCCTTCAGAACTTGTCTTCAGAACTCAGTCAAATTTTATTTTGATTTTCGAAGTTGAATGCCTAAATTTTAACATTGGAAATTTGGGTGTGGAGTAAAATAAAGAAGGTTAGCAGGGTAGAGAGGAAAACGAATTAGGAAATGCTGAAAAAATGCAAGAGACGAGAGCAATATTAGACGATATAAGGAAGCGAAAAAATGGACGGATCACAAGTTTCGATCTTGCTAAGGGATTGCATTCTGAGAGATGTAGTAAAAGGGGTGATATCAGGAGAGCGAGAGTGTGTAAGAAGGTAGCAATTGATAGATTGTAATAAGGAGGGTGGTACTTTATGTTGGGTTGCGAGACAGATATTAGCGGGAAATCGCAAAAATGGAAGCTTCTTACCTAGTTCACAGAAACTGGCCTGTCATTAATGGCAGAACACTGAGGAG